>NC_143524.1:1758857-2077190 GCF_031878675.1 Megascapheus bottae | reverse complement strand
GAGGGTTTCTTTGGGCTCACAGCTTTAGAGGGTTTAGCCCGTTGTTAGTCGGCCCTTTTTTCTGGGCTGTGACCAGGCAGCATGGCCTAGTGAGGAATGTGTGGCAAAGGACTCCTGACATTTTACCTCATGGTAGCTGAGACTCCAGAGAGTGACAGTCTTTTCCTCTAAGGACAAACCCCATGACGTCACTTCCTTCCACTAGGCCCCACCTCCCAGCATCCCTTCCAGGGACCTGACCCAATGACCTCACTTCCTCCCACTAGGCCCCACCCCCAGTATCCCCTCTGAGGACTGTCCCCAGTGACCTAACTGCCTCCCATTAGGCCCCACCTCCCAACATCCAAAACCTCACTTCCCCACACCACCACAATCTGAGGGACATGATTTTAGTTACCGGCATGTGGGGGACGCTTACTCAGACCCAACAGCTGTATTGAGGTTTACCTGATGGTTTGTTTGTCTGCACCAGGCTGCCAGTTATTGCAACACCATTTGTTGAAGGAATTATTCTTTATCCGTGTCATTGCCTTTGGAATCTTTGTATCTTTGTCAAAAATCAATGGACCGTATATTCCTGGACTGTGTCGTGTTCCACTAATCTAGGTATCTGTTCTTTTGCCAACACTAATACTGAGCTGACTTGATTACTGCAACTTTATGAAAGTTCTAAGAGTCCCCATCTGTGAGAGAGAGAGAGAGAGAGAGAGAGAGAGAGAGAGAGAGAGAGAGAGAGAGAGAGAGAGAGAGAGAGAGAGAGAGAGCACGTGTGCATGTATGGGTACGTGGGTGCGGGTGCCAAGTCCTCAAGCTCTTGTTTGCCTTTTCTACTCAAGGCTGGTGCTCTACCATATAAGCTACAGCTCTATTTCTGGCCTTTTATTAATTGGGAATAAGAGTCTCATGGACTTCCTTGCACAGTCTGGCTTCGAATCACAATCCATAGATCTCAGCCTCCTGAGTGGCTAAAATTATAGTCATGAGCCTTTGGCGTCAAACACATCTTGTAGTATTTTTTAATTTTTAAAATTGTTATTGTAAAGATGTACAGGGGAGTTAAAGTTATATAAGACAGGTAATGAGTACATTTCTTTTTGAACAGTGTCAGGCCCTTCCTTCACTCTCTCCCAGTTTTTCCCTCTCACAAGTTGTATAGTTAATTATCTACTTAGTGTCTAGGAAATCTTTTTTTTTCCCCCACCAGTCCTGGGGCTTAAACTCAGGTCTGGGTGCTGTCACTGAGCTCTTCTGCTCAAAGGCTAGTGCACTACCACTTTGAGCAACAGTTCTGTTTCTGGGTTTGTTTTGGGTTTTTTTGCCAGTCTTGGGCTTGAGCTCAGGGCCTGAGCACTGTCCTTGGACTTTCTCAAGGCTAGAGCTCTACCACTTGAGCCTCAGCACCACTTCCAGCTTTTTGCTATGTATATGGTACAGAGGAATCAAACCCGGGTCTTCATTTATGCTAGGCAAGCACTCTACCACTAGGCCAAACTCCAGGCCCTCTGTTTCTGGTTTTTGAGGGGTTAATTGATGATAAGAGTCTTATTTTTTTTTTCCAGTCCTGGGGCATGAACTCAGAGCCTGAGCACTGTCCTTGGGCTTTTCTCAAGGCTAGTGCTCTACCACTTGAGCCACAGCACCACTACTGGCTTTTTCTTTATGTATGGTACTGAGGAATCGAACCCAGGTCTTTCTGCATGCTAGGCAAGCCCTCTACCTGTAATCCCAGAACTACACACAGGAGAGCTGAGGCTAGAGGATTATGAGTTAGAGGCCAGTCTGGGCTGCACTGCGAGATGCAGAAAACTGCTTCAGAAAACAAAACAAGCACAGAGCTAGTGCTGTGCCCGGACAGAGGCAGAGGGCTGACCCAAGTGTCTCCATGTCTGGGAAGTTCCTTCCCCAGCACCTCCTACGGCCTGGAGTCCTGGGACCTCAACCTCAGATGGTGGCCTGCGGAGCTGGGAAGGAGCGAGTTGCAGGGGTTTGGGCCTCATCCCCTGCGGCAGGCTCCACACACGCTGCCCATCTGAAGCTCACAGGACTGTACCTGCTTCCTTTGCCATCTGAGGCTGTGTGTGTCTTGGGATGGAACTGGCCCCTGGTGGAGGGGGCATTTACCAGCAAGACAGAGTTCTGTTTATTTTGGAACCACAATGCCCTGGACACTTTGACTCACACACCAGGGAGGAGTCTGTGAGTATGAGTATATGTGTGTGTGCATGCACACACGTTTGTGTGTGTGAGACAGAAGAGGTGAAATGGCAGCTAGTGCTAAGGCCAGCTCTGTCCATGGCAGGGCATCAGGGTGGGAAGGGAGAGGCTGCCATCCTGCAGGTGACCCCAGTAGGCAGACACAGCTCTTTCTCTGGCGGAGGGGAGGAGGGAGAGGAGGAGGGAGAAGGGTTAAGGAACCATCTAGGGGCACAGTTCCTTCCCACTCTCCCCCTACTCCAGCCACATCCCTGTGAGCTCTGGACAGGGAAGCTTGACTTCCTTCATTGTCCCCGGCCAGAAGCGGCCAAGGGCAGTGCCTGTGGCCAGGACACTGGCAGGTGGAGCCACAGGCCCACTCCCAGCCGGCCAGCCATCAGAGGCCGCCTCCTGTGACCTGGCTGTGAGGACATCAGCAGGTCATTTGTGTAAAGGTGGGGATGTGGTGTCCAAGTGTCTTTGTCTCTTTGGCTATCAAGTGACGAGGTGCGTGCATGCATGCGTGCGTGCGTGTGCGTGTGTGTGTGTGTGCAACGTCTCCCCAAGCTCTAAGCTTGCCACCTGTAGGGAGGGCACTTACCTATCCTTCTCCAGCGAGGCACTGTGGTAAGGTCTCAGAACTGGGACACCAAAGCCCCACCCAGGTCAGTCTTGTGGGCAGGAGAAGGGGTCCTGTTCACGTCCAGCTGTGCCCCTTATGGACCGGGCCGCCGTTTCCTGTCTACAGGATGGGATATGTCATTACTGCTGGGGGTGGGGGGCGCCGCCGAGCCGGCAGTCAGGGACCACCTCTCCCGAGTGTGGCTCGGGGCTTCTCCCTAGTGGGCCACACCTGGTTACCACTGACCCAATGGGCCTGGAGCCACTGTGGGTGCCCTTTGACCTCCCTGGGTGCCTCGGCCCTCTGCCCCCTCCGAGTTCTTTCCAGCCATCCAGCCCCTATTGCCTGCATCTGGTGGCCATTTCCCAACTCTGGCCCCTGAGACCGGGCCCCAGGAGGCGGAGCTTTGTTTTTTCCCTCAGCTTCCGGTGGACTCCGGGCTGGGGGGACCCCCTGCCCCCCTGCCCCCTGCCAGGCACCAGGCTCCTGGCAGCCACACCCAGCTTCGTTCTCGACTTCTTAAGGGTAGACAGCTCTCGGTCCATGCCGGCTCTGGGCGTCTTGTCTGCGCGGTTCTGCATCCCAAGCCTTGCCAGGTGGCTTGGGGTCTAGCGGGGCACAGGGCTGGTCCTGGGGGGCTGGTGAGAGAGCAGCGCGGTTCAAGCGGCACTGCCTAGTCAACCCACGGACGCTCTGGTCTTGGCACAGCCAGCGCGGAAGCCTCTGCCCACGTGGAGCGGCTCCGTGGTGACCGGCGGGTGCGGTGGAGGGGCCGGGGGAAGCGGTTGGCGGGCCGGGGACGGAGCCCCCGTGGGTTGGGACCCACGCACCAGTACCGGGCCGGAAGAGGCCTCGGCGCCTGCACGCAGGCTTCGCGCGGGGGCAGGGGCCGCCCGGGGCGTCGGGCCTGCCTGTCCGGCCAGCAGGGTGCCGCGGGACCGGCGGGCCGAGGGCCCGCTAAAGAGCCAGGTGGAGCGGCTCCGCACCCGCGCCCCGCCTGTGTCCCGCGTGCGGGGCTGGGCCCGGGCCCGGGCCCGGTGGGCCGCCGGCTGCTGGGGTGGCAGAGTGGCAGGGACGGCGTCCAGGCACGGAAGGGCCCCGGCCGCCTGCCTGCCCCGCCCGCTCCCGGTGTCCCCGAGGTCAGGCGGAGCACGGGGGCCAGGACTCGGGGTCCCCGCCGTCCGCTCTCCCTCCGCGGAGGAAGACGCGGCCGCGTCGGTGACTCGGGCTCAGAGGGGCTGCGGACAGGGTGGCCTGGCGGAGCTGACGCTCCATGGCCCACGTGCGGAGCGCGGGCCCGGGTCCCCGCTCGGACCGGTCCGCAGACCCGCACCGACCCCTTCCTCCGCCCTCTCCCGGCCGCCGCCCGCCTCCTCCCCGTCTCCTCTCAGCCCCGCCCCCCGCGCGCTGGCCCCGCCCCTCCCCGGCCCCGGCCCCGCCCCGCCAACCCCGCCCCCCGCCTTCTTCCTCCGCCCTCACCCGGCCGCCGCCCGCCTCCTCCCCGTCTCCTCTCAGCCCCGCCCCCCGAGCGCTGGCCACGCCCCTCCCCGGCCCCGGCCCCGCCCCCCGCCTCCTTCCTCCGCCCTCACCCGGCCGCCGCCGGCCTCCTCCCCGTCTCCTCCCCGTCTCCTCTCAGCCCCGCCTCCGCGCGCTGGCCCCGCCCCACCTCCGCCCTCGGCCGCCCGCAACCGGCTCGGAGGCCCGGCCGGCGCGCCGTGGCTCGCCCCGCCTCCGCACGCTGGCCCCGCCCCAGGCCCCGCCCCTCCGCAGCCCCGGCCCCGCCTCGCGCAGTTGGAACGGTCCTCTGGCATTTCCTGCAGCCAGCCCGGCCGGCCCGGCCCGCGCGCCGCTGCTCGCCCCGCCTCCGCACGCTGGCCCCGCCCGTCCTCGCCCCGCCCCCGCACGCTAACCTCGCCCCGCCTCCGCACGCTGGCCCCGCCCCGTCCTCGCCCCGCCCCATCACGCTGGCCCCGCCCCTCCGCAGCCCCGGCCCCGCCCCGGCCCCGCCTCGCGCAGTTGGAACGGTCCTCTGGCATTTCCTGCAGCCCGCCCGGCCGGCCCGGCCCGGCCCGGAGCACGGAGCTCGACCACCGAGCGAGCGAGCACGCACGCACGCGGCGCAGCGCGGTAGGAACCGGGCCTCCGGGACGGGGAGGCCGGGGAGGGGCGCCGCGCAGGCCGCAGCCGGCCCCGGAGATGGCGAGCCCGCTGGGCAGAGCCTGGGACCCCCGAGCCCCCGTGCCGGAGCCCCGCCCGGCCACCGTGCGGAGGGCGGAGCGGGGGCTCGAGCGGCCTGGCGGGCGGGGCGCTGGGGTGGGCGCCGCAGGCCGGCTCGGCCCCGCACTTGCTGGGGCCTAAAGGAGCCAGGGCCCAGCCAAAGGGTGGGAGGGCGCGGCTCCGCAGACCCGGGGTGCGGCGGCGCCTGTCCTCGGGCCCAGCCGCGCCCGGAGGGTCCCGGGAGGGGTCCCGGGAGGGCAGGGGGCCCAGGGAGCCCGGCCCAGGGCCGCACGGCGCGCCCTGCCCCGCCGGTGGGCTGCCCACGGCCTCCTGCTCTAGGGCCTGGCCCCCCAAGGCAGGAGGAGGCTTGACGGGGACCCTCAGCCCCTAGCCACAGGTCCGGGTCCTTCCGCCTCCCCTCCTCCGGCAGACAGCCCGCCCTTCTGGCAGAAGTTGGCTAGTTAGGACTCCCCCTCCCCCAGTTGCAAGGAGGCCTTCTCCACCCTTGCCCACGTTATGTCTTGCCAAAGTGGCTGATATGATTCCTCTTCTTTTGCTGGAGGTGGGGGGTGCTCACCTGGATGCCCTCTAACAAACACAGAATTTGTCTCTGTGTGCGCGAGCCTGTGGAGGCCACTTCACAGGCCAGAGTGGCAAGGGCCCAGAGGAGCAGTCATGGCGTGGAGGTGGGGTGATGGTGTGCGTTTAATCTCTCTGCCCCCCCCACCCCACCCCGTGCCTCTCCGTCCCACACTGGGCAGAAAACGCGCCTCTCTGTGATTAACAGCCAGTGTCTGTCTTTGACACCTGCCTGCCACATTTCCCCTGACTTCCTTGCTGATCCGGGGCTTGCCAGGGATGGAAGACCAGGCCGTGGCGTCTTGTCCTTCCTCCTCAGGCTCCGGGCTCAGGACCTATAGATCCATTGTCTGCCTGCAAGCACGTGTGTGTGTGTGTGTGGGCCAGGGTGGTGGGCCCTTTAACACAGGCCTTCAGTGCCAAGGAGGCAAGCACCGAAAGAAAGCCAAGCGTCTGTCTGGGCTGTCTTGACAGGCTGTGTTTAGAGCAGATGATGAAGCAGCAGCTGATGGGCTGGGCCAGGATCTCTGACCACTGGCCTGGCCTGGGATCTAGGGGTCAGCCACTCTAAGGTCGAACCCCGCAAATACATCCTGATGGTCAGAGGTTCACTCCACTGGCGCACAGGGGCTGGGAGTACACCAAGCCTGAAGTCACTGCTTTGGGCTCTTGGCAGATGGTGCCATGCTCAACCCCCCACCTAGTGGTATTCACCACGGAGAGAATGCCACTTTCTCTTCTGAAAGCCAGGGGTTTGACGGTGTCCTCTCCTGCAGCTATGTTTTGGGAACCTGTGCCCTCTGTGAATTCCATCACTGAGCCTCATATAAGCACCCACTATGGTGAGCTTGCCCTGTGTGGCAGAGAACTTGACCCCCCCATGCCCGCTCCTTAGCTGAGAGGCAGCAAGGTGCAGTTTTCAGTGCAGCCTGAGAACTTGAAGTCTGGCACTGGGTGAGGGGCACAGAGGGGGCAAAGCACAGGACACACCACACTGGAAGGTGATGGGCCAACCTGCATGCTGCTTGCAGGATGGGCCTGGGCCCCAGGGGAGCCCCGTCAGGTGGTGGGAGGTTCAGGCTGGAGCCCTGGCTTCCTGACACAAACAATGCAGGTTGCTCTTGATGGCAGATTGGCTGTGCCACTCACCAGGCCTGTGGCTCAAAGCAAAAGAACTTGGAAAGGGAGGTGAGGATTTGAAGGTGGTAATGGCCCAGGGTTGTCACCTGGAGAGAAGTGTGAGCACAGGGGGAGTGCCTGGAGGGCGGGCCACGCATGGAGGACTTGGACCTGGGAAGGGTCTCTTAGCTGCACAGTTGTTCCACGCCACAGCCCTGGAGGCATGCAGTGGGCATGAGGTTGTGTTGTGCTGGAGCCAAGCTGATGGGATGGAGGGAACAGAAAATAGAGTGGCCCAGTGTAGTTCTTTGACCATTGTGTTAGCTGGACATTTGCCACCTCGGATGAGAAATGTCATGAAATCAAGACGTGTGTGATTTGCGGGGTGCCAGTGGCTCACGCCTGTAATCCCAGCTATTTAAGAGGCTGAGATATGAGGATCATGTTTCGATGTCTGTCAGGCGGGAAAGTCTGAGAGACTTTTCTCTCCAATTAACCAGAAAATGGAGATGTGGCTCAAGTGGTAAAGCATCCACCTTGAACAACAACAAAAACCCTAGTTCCAGCCCCAGTACCAGCATACACACAGACACACAGAATGTGGGACTAGCTGGAGTTTTCTGGGGATCCCCCAAAAGAGATGCCTGGTGTGCTGTCACAGACCCCTGGGGACTAATAGCCGTTGCTGGCCATTGGGAGGTCCAGGAGTCACCTAGCCAGGCCCCTGGGGTTGCCTGGCCAGTGGAGCCATTGAACCTGGCAGAGAGCAGACAGGACAGGAGCTTGCAGCCCTTTGTAGGGGAGCCAGCTAACTTACCCAGAGGGCCTGTGGGACCTATTTCAGGGCCACCCAGACTGAGAGCAAATGCTTTGCCTTATATTCTGTGCTAACTTCAAGGCTAGCAGCCTCCCTTTAGGCTTGGCCTCTCTGCCCTCTCTACCATCCAGCTCTTGGCACGAGCAGGGCATTTGCACAGGCTATGATCCGGCCCCCACCTAGTCTTTGTCCAGTCAGCAGTCAGCATGGTCTGTAGAAAGGCAAACCAAACCCGGAGTGTGTGACTCAGTGGTGGAACTTGTGCCTAGATTATGTGAGGTCCTGGATTCCATCCAACATCGCAAAACTGAGTGAGTGTGTGTGTGTGTGTGTGTGTGTGTGTCCATCCCTTCACCATTCACCATGGCTACAAGGCCCCTGGTTCTCACCCTGCTCCATGTCCCGGTCCTGCTCAGGGTCCAGCACCAGGTCCAGCCCCAGACTCCATGCCTGCCTTCGTAGGGCTCTGTGGGAAGGCTGCAGAGGCGGTGGGCTGAGGTCAGCAGGCCCAGCACGCCCCGCCCCAACCCCGTCCCTTTGCTTCCTCAAGGATGGGCTCGAGGTGACTGTCCCCATGGTCCCTTCATTTCTGAGTAGGGAATGGTGCTGTGGATTGAGTGAGCTTGGGGGACACCTGCGCTGTCATGTCTCGGGCCTGTGCCGACAGCTGTCATGTCTCCATCTGGCTGGTTGAAGCCAGAGGAAAGGGGGGAAGTTAAGGCTCAACAGTGACCACTCCGGAAGCTTAGGTGGAGCAGGGTTTAGGCCCACAGGCTCCCCCTGGCCTGTGAGGAGCTGTCTTCCTTTGGTCAGGTTGATGCCGGAGCCTGGTCCACCACAGATGGTGCGCCCAGGGGGGGAGGGGCAGGCTGATCCCAGAGCCCAGTGAGGGCAGCACCCACTGCTGTCCCTTCCACCCACCTGTGGGGAGCATGGGCAGCCCCAGCAAGGCACCAGTCAGTCAATTGGAGCAAATATGAGGGGGACTCTGTAGTGCCTTTGGGCTGGCGAGACTGTGAACTATTTGAGTGAATATGACTTGATTAGAGGCCACCGTCTCTGGGTTCTGGGCACTGGGCAGGGCCTGGGGCTGGTGGCAGCAGGGTCTCATCAGGAGGAATATGAGCAGAGAGAGTGGATCACCAGAGGGGCCAGGGACACCTGTGGGTGTGCCCACTCACCAGGGCCAGCAGGAGTCCACGCATGCCCACCGGGGGTCATGAGAGCAAAGCTGGCTGGGTAGCAGTTTTTATTTTGGGGCTGCCTGACAGCATGGCTCCCACTGGCACCCCATCTTCCCTTCATAGGCAGGAGGGGAGCCAGGAGCCTCCCGGGTGGTCCAGGCTCCCCGGGTAATGGCTGGCGGCCAAAGCTGCCTCCCCAGGGAGCAGAGGGAAGGGAGCTGGGAGCTGACCACAGAGCGCAAAGCAGAGGGGAAGGAAGGCCGAGCCCTAACCTGTGCAGCCCCGTGCAGTAGGGTCCAGGCCTGCAAGTGGTAGGCAGGCTCGGGGCGGGAGCGTGCCCAGGGCGTGCGGTGAAACCCTTGTCCCCCGCTGGCCGAGCCAGGAAGGGAGAGTGCCCCTCCCATCTGGGGTTCCCGCCTGCCACTGGGTACAGAGATGGGTCACGCAGGCCACTCGGCCCCAAGGCCCGAGAGAGACTGCCTGGGACCTGGGGGATTCGTGGATTTGGAGGCCTGGCCAAGGAAGCCACACTGGGCCAGGAAGGCCCAGTGCCTCCGGCTCCACCAGCCTCCCTTTCCTGTCCTCCACCTCTCAGGCTGGCTGCCAGCCATGGGTGAGCTTGGGCTGTTCTGTGGGAGTGCCACTCCCCCTGCCTGCCCCAAGGACCCTGCCCACACCCCATGTGTCATCCCGCCAGGTCAGAATGCCCAGCCCAAGGCCACCCTGAAGGCAGAGCCCAGCCAGACCCTGCCTCAGCAGAGACCCTCCCTCACCCACGCAGCCACCCCCTCAGCTGCCGTCCCTTCCTGTCCTGAGCTGTCTCCTCCTTGGGCTCACCCCAGCCTTTGGGGGCATGGGGGGCCCAAGGCAAACATTCACTTGGGCCTGGGCTCCTGGGGCCTGGGCACTGTCACCTGTGTAGAACAGGACCAGTCACAGTCCTGGCACAGAGCCTGGTGGGGGGCACTGTCTCCTGGTCCCCCCAGCCAGCCCCTTGGTTAAGACCTGTACCTCCTTGTTGGCCCGGGTCCCAAAGCTCCAAGATGACTCAAGGTGCAGTGAAACCCTGTGTCCTGCCCCCGGAGACCTGGCCCTCAGGCCTCCCACCTGACCCCGCTCCCTCTCATGCCACAGCCTGGCCACCAGCCTAGGTGGCCACGTCCAGGTCCAGGGCCTCCCTGGCTGAGGGCAGGAGATGGCAAGGCAGCGCCTCTTGGGGCCTCAGTTTCTCCACTTCTGGCATGCCCTGCCCCCAGCAGCAGGTCCGGGGGTTCCCGCACACAAGGAACCCCAAGTAGTAGCCTCGACAGCGGTGTGGGACTCCAGAGCCCTCTCCTCACCCAAGTGGGGGCTGGCCACCTCTGCTCCTGGAGCCACTTACTTTACTTTTGTCTTGGTGCTGGGGCTTGAACTCAGCACCTGGGGCTGTCATTTTGCCTCTTCACTCTACCACTTGAGCCCCAGCTTACTTCCAGCTTCGTGCTGGAGATCAGAGCCTCGTTGACACTCCTTCCTGAGGGCTCTGCCTGCTGCTGCCCTGTCATCCCCACACCAGGCCCAGGGGAAAAGCAGGCATGGCCTCACGCTGCCCGTGCCCGACCTCCCCGGCAGAGGGGAGAGCAGCCCGCTTTGAAGCGAGTCCTCGCCCACGGCGGCTCCGTTCTGCGTTTCCACTTTGGGCCTGGCTCCAGGAGGAGCGTGGGGGCCAAGGCTGCCCCGAGGCCTAGATTCTGCCTCGGAATAGCAGCCGTCCTCAAGTGACAGGTCCCTGAAAAGCAGGTTCCGCGAAGGCCAGGCGAGCGCTTGTCCACTGTGCAGACTGATAGGGAGAAGTCAGTCACCTTGACCTGAAAATGTGAGACCTGGTGTGAAGCGCTGGGGACGGGGCCTGGCTGCTGCTCTCTCTGTGCGGGTCATCTTGCTGGCCAGACCTTGAGCTTTCCTGAAGCTTCCTGGAGGTAGGGGGGCATGTGTCGTGGGGTGATGGCACCAAGGCAGTCTCTGTGTGCCCCAGTGGGGTCTGCGAGAGCCCGTGGTGGCTGTGGTCCAGGCTCTGGCCATCTCTGTAGCTGGGACCCCCCCCTCCCCACTTACCCCACTGCTGGGACCTCCCTGCTTATCCCACTGCTGGGACCCCCTCCCAACCTGGTCCCACTGCTGGGACCCCTTTCCCCCAGCTTCTCCCAACTGGCTCTTTGGCTGTGTGGGAACCATCTTCAGCCAGCGCCACCTCCCTGCGAGAGCCTCTGTGGACAGAGGCTCAGGAACAGCTTCTCCTTTGGCCCCTCTGGAAGATCGGAGGGAGGGGAGGCAGAGGGAGAGGAGCCAGAACGCCATGCCGTACCTCTGTCCTGACGGAGGCCCGCCCCAGCTGGAAAGCCTGCCCTCTGCCCCCTGGGCCAGGTCTGGGACCTGGGGGCTGCACAGAAAATGCCAGACATTTGGGGATCCAACTGTCCCAAGATGCCCAGGTCCCAGTTTGCCCCACATACCTCCTGGGCCATCCTCGCTGGAACCCCAGCTCCTCAGGGGCACCCTGCCTGCGTCTGACTCTGTCCTGGGCCCTGCTACCTTTGGTCTGGGTGCCAGTGCAACCCACTCTGCCTCCTAGCGCACAGTTACTTGGCATCGTCCTTGGCGAGCTGGTTTGTCCCAGACATTGGCTGTGGCACCACCGACTCTGGACTGTGGGCGCTTCCCAGAAGCTTTTTTCCTGCCCACCTGTGCCAGTGAGGGCTTCCTGCCCAGGGCCTCCACGGAGTGACTGGTCTTGTGGATAGGGAGTGGTGTGGTGGTTAGGATCCCGGTCAGCAGTCACCAGAATGGTGTGTGAATCCCCACCCGTGTGGTCCTGAGCCACTCCCTGAAGTTCTGAGCCTCAGTTTACTCTCTGTGGAGTGAGCCACCAAGCTGCCAGCATCATGGGATGCCATGAGGACTTGGCAAGAGCAAGGACCCATGGTCCCCGGCCTGTGTGGGGGTGGCATGAGCTCTCAGCTCAGGGAGAAATCATTCTTTTCATTAATGAGTTGTGATTAGTAATTAAATATTGTGAGAGGGGCACTGGTGGCTCATATCTGTCATCCTAGCTACTCGGGAAGCTGACATCTGAGGATCACAGTTCAAAGCTAGCCTAGACAAGAAAGTCTGTGAGACTCTGATCTCCAAAAACCAGAAGTAGAGGTGGTGTGGCTCAAGTGGTTGAGTGAAAAAGCCTAGTGAGAGCATGAAGGTAGGCCAGTAGACAGACAGACAGATGGATATTGTAAAATTGTGAAATATTTAAATGCAGAAAGCATACCAAATAATGGAGTTGGTCCTTGGAAGCCCAGAGCCAGGGAGTTGGAGGGAGGTCGCCCACCATGGGTCCCTGGGCTTTGGCATCGCCTTTCCCCAAGGAGCTGCTGTCCTGGCTATCCAAATGGACGTCTGGGGACTCCACAAGCGAACCCTGCTCCTCTGGCCTGAGTCACAAACATCCATCCTGCTCGTAGCCCCTCCAACTCAAGCATTTCAGAGCTGTGTAAAGCTTGGCAAGGCGGCCGGGCAGCCCGTGTCTGCGAGCCCTTTCATAGGCAGCTCGCCGCACCTGGCCCTTGCTTGTTTTCTTGGCTGAGGGGACCTAAGTCCACGGTCCTGTGGAAGGATGACCTCTGGAGCCGGTTCTGCAGAAGGGTCTCCACGGGTGCCACATGTGGAGCCCCTCTGAGGTGTAAGCAGTCCAGAGAGCCCACCTGGAGGGGCTTTCTCCGGAGTCTCCTGGCCCTGGGGCCCGGCCCATTACCTCTGCCCACGTGTCTTCAGGAAGGTCCGGGCTCTCATTCTACCTGCAGGCCTTCACTATGCAGGGTGACCCCCTAGAAGTTTGCAGGTCCTCTTTGGTCTTAGAGTGACCAGCAATGCTGGGTTATGTTCATTTATGCCCCTTTATCCACATTTTTATTAGCATCAGTTAGTTTGTGTGAAGAGAACTCATTTTGACATGTCCACATGCACATGTGATTTACCTTGATCAGATGCACCCCCTCTGCCACTCTCCTTCATCCTCTTCCCCCCTTATTTTGTTAGTGAAAACAACAACAACAAATGGGCTGAGTGTGAGTGCTCACGCCTGTCGTCTTAGCTGCTCTGGTGGGAGGCAAAGATCAGTGGGTTGCAGTTTGAGGCCAGCTTGGGCAAAAAGTCAGGAGAGGCCCCATCCCTGCAGCAGCTAGATGTGGCTGTGGGAGATGATGGCTGAGGCCTCCTGGACCAAAAACCTCTTATCCTGGGCCAAAAACCTCTTATCCTGGGCTGGGACTTTGGCCTAGTGGTAGAGTGCTTGCCTAGCATGCATGAAGACCTTGGTACCACATACATAGAAAAAAATGCCAGAAGTGGTGCTGTGGCTCAAGTGGTAGAGCTCTAGCCTTGAGAAAACCCAGGGACAAAGCTGAGGCCCTGAGCTCAAGCCCAGGACTGGCAAAAAATAGAACAACAAACCTCTCATCCGATCTCAGGGGACCGAGCAGCCGGGCACTGTGGCTCACACCTGCAGTCTTAGCTAGTTACGAGGCTGAGATGGAGGATCCCAGGTGAAGGATAGCCTGGCATGTACAGTCAGTAGCTCTGTGTGGCCACACGTGCCTGTCACCCCCTCTGTGAAGGCAGAGCTCAGAGGATGGCGTCTCTGGAGACCCTATCTCAACAGAAGCAAGCTGGTGTGGCGGTTGGCACTTGTCAGCCCAGCTGGAGTGGTGTGGAGCATGGTAGGCCAGCCTGGGCACAAGATGAGACCCTGTCCCAGCCAGGCTCCCTGCCACGGGCCCCTGCCACTTCATGAACGCACCCCAAAGGGGACCCAGAATATTGTGTGTTTCAGTGTAGCAGTGGGCAGCCTGTTGGGGGTAGTGGGGCAGGCAGGGGTCCTTCCCACAGCAGTGGGCAACAGCCATGGGCCTCAGCATCTGGGGACAGGGACTGGACTCTGGGCCTTCTCCTGGGTCCTGCCTGCCGCTGGGACTCAAGCCTGCTGCGCCTGGCTCATACATGTGCCTGCTAGCCACGTTGGACTTGTGGCCAGGGGTGGGGACGCCACTTTCCCTCAAGGGTCCCCTAGCTCCTCCCTGAGGTTTGAGGCTCTGGGCCTCTCCCCAGCCCAAGGGGACACAAACAGCCCTATTGCATCAGCCATGTTTACCTGGGACACTAAAAACAGTCTACAGAGCCATGGTGAGAAGGAAAGAGGAAAACCCCAGCTGCCTGCTCCCGGGGCTCAGGACGCTGCGCAGAGTCAGAGCAGCTCCTCACAGCTGCCCTGCAGCCCCCACCCATGCTCCGGGTAGCCTGGTGCCACCCCGGTGCCACCCCGAGAAGAAGCCCGGGCCTCCTAACGTGTGTGTGTGTGTGTGTGTGTGTGTATGCGTGCGTGCGTATGTGTGTGTGTCTTTGTGGAGTGTGCTATGGCTCTGACATGCGTATCTGTGTGCGTGGCCCAGACCTCAGTGGCAAGTGTCTGGAAAGGTTGCCTGGAGGCCAGAGGACCCCACATGGCTCTGTCAGGCCTCACTGCGCCCCACACCTGCGTCTGTTTCACGTCACCTGCTGCTCACGAGGCTTCTGGCTGTGCTGCTCTGGGACTTGTCATCTCAGAGTGTGACCCATGTGTCAGCAAACAACCAAGTTTAGGTCTGGGAATGTTGGGGACCATGAGTTTTGCCACCTCTCTGCAGGAGCCATTTCCTGGCCCTGGGGCTTTCTGGATCCTCCCCTGGCCTGAATTCTAGTGACAGCGCCTGGGCATCTCTCATGCCTCCTAGCTTTGCCTGTCCTTCCTGTCCCTCTAGGGACTTCAGGACGAGGACGATGGAGTGAGGCTGTGGTCCTGGTCCCTTGGGATGTGTGTGGCAGCCTGTGTCCTGGGGTGCTCTGCACTCGCATGGCTTTCCTGGAGAGAATCCCGGTGTGGAAGGTGAAGGCGGGTTGGTGTGTACAGCCTCCCTTCAGCCGGGCTGTGCACACTGCCCCGGAAGCCACCAAGGGTCCCCGCCCACCCATCACCTCCAAACCCTGAACCTTGCCACGGTCTCCCTGTGGTCCCCTTCCCCCCGCAAGCACTTGGACAGTGAAGGCTGGCGAGGCAGTCCCTGGGGCAGACCTGGGGTATCCTGGGGTGTGGGGGAGAAGGAGCCGTCCACCCACTGTGTGCCCAGGTCCTGGGGTGTGGGGGAGAAGGAGCCGTCCACCCCCTGTGTGCCCAGGTCCTGGGGTGTGGGGGAGAAGGAGCCGTCCACCCCCTGTGTGCCCAGGTCCTGGGGTGTGGGGGAGAAGGAGCCGTCCACCCACTGTGTGCCCAGGTCCTGGGTGTGGGGGAGAGGAAGCCGTCCACCCACTGTGTGCCCAGGTCCTGGGGTGTGGGGGAGAGGAAGCCGTCCACCCCCTGTGTGCCCAGGTCCTGGGGTGTGGGGGAGAAGGAGCCGTCCACCCACTGTGTGCCCAGGTCCTGGGTGTGGGGGAGAGGAAGCCGTCCACCCACTGTGTGCCCAGGTCCTGGGGTGTGGGGGAGAGGAAGCCGTCCACCCCCTGTGTGCCAAGGTCCTGGGGTGTGGGGGAGAGGAAGCCGTCCACCCACTGTGTGCCCAGGTCCTGGGTGTGGGGGAGAGGAAGCCGTCCACCCCCTGTGTGCCCAGGTCCTGGGGTGTGGGGGAGAAGGAGCCGTCCACCCACTGTGTGCCCAGGTCCTGGGTGTGGGGGAGAGGAAGCCGTGTGCTCACTGTGTGCCCAGGTCCTGTGCTCTCCTCTTTAGCCACACCTCCAGTCCTTCATACCTGAGCTCTGTGTTGAACCTCGCCTCACATTGCCTCAGGCCCGCCTCCCGGTGACTCTGTTACGCTTCCGAAATAGTCTGGATGACTGGCATGTGCTGCCAAGTTCAAACATGGAGCAAATTATTTCCCCCAGGCTGGCCTTGAATTCTGATCCTCCCGCTTTTGGCCTCCCAGGTAGCTGGGATTTCGGGTGTGAGCCTGGGTAGGCTGTGGTTAGGGAACCGTCTTCCTGCCGCCACCCACCTGCCAGGGCCTTCAGGTGGCATGGACTCCAGGGCAGGGTTCTGCTGCTTCATCTAGAGAGGGAAGGGATTTGCCTGGGTTGCAGGGTGGCTGCAATCAACTCGTTCGTCCTGTTCTGAGGACTGACGATGGGGGCCCTGGGTGGACACTGCTGTGGAGCTGGCCCCACACTCTGCAGGCAGAGATGCAGACTTGCGTGGGGGGAGGGGCTGAGTCATGGCTGGGCCGGCTGACCAAGACAACTGCCTGGATCATTCCGTGCTCTGGGCTGTGCAGATCCCCTCCACAGGCCACAGAGGATGTGGACAGCCTGCCACCCTCCTGAGCACCGGTGGGCCAGGCCACCAAAGCAGGACCCAGCAGGCCTCCGTGTACCCCTCCAGCCAGTGAGGGGCAAAGGGGTTTCCCCTTGGCAGTCTGCCAGACATAGTTAAAAAGTTCATTCTTGGTTTATGTTCTGTTGCTTTAACGTGACGTGGACCCTGACCACTTGTGGTTCCATGGCCATATGCGTCATGGTGGAGGACACTCTGCCGTCTTGAGACCTCATCCGGTTTCCAGTGGCCAGCTTCCTGGGAGAAGCGTGTGATGGCATGGCCTCACTCCCAGAGCCAAGCTCCGGACTACACGCGTGAGCTCTCATGGACTGGCAGTGTTGAAAATCCTCCAGGCTCGTCTGTCTGCCCTGAAGCTCCAGATGGACTGTTTGGTGAGGTCTAGCTTGGTGGGAGCGGACCTGGGACCTGGAGAGCCGGGCCTCAAGTCACTCAAAGGCGGGAGAGGCAGTGATGGATCTGCCTTCCTCTTACATGTAGACCTGCACCCACACGCCTCCATTAAGACAGACGACCTGCTTTAGTGTATTGACTTAAATGCAGTGTGTGTCACACACACACACGCACACTCAGAGAAATGCCCAGAATAATGTTTGCAGTGTCCAGTCAAGTTGGCAAACAAACTAACAAGGACACCAGGTGAAGCCAGCAGGCCAGACGTGAGCCCCACCTCCTCTCCTGGTGTCACCTGTGTGGCTCTTCACCTGCTGGTGCTTGTGATGATGATAACATCCCTACTATCTGTCTGGCAGGGAGAGGAAGGGTGATCCCGCGCCTGTGACACCTGGATTGGAGTGTTACCTTGTGCTTGGTGGTGTCTGGTGTTGGGTCACCTCTGTTCCTGTTTGGGGACTCTATCCGACTCCCAGGGTCCCTTTCTATCTTTGGTCCCAAGTTGGTGACCCCTAGCTCCTGGCAGGTTGAAGTGGGGCGGAGGCGGCTCCATCAGGCAGCTCACCCGGGTCCTCTGGCAGAGCCAAGTCCTGGGGTTCAAGGCAGCAGCATGGAACGGGGGCGGGGCTCTTATCTCGCATTGCTCCCCCAGCACTGGCTTTGCCACAGTTACCCCTAGAGATGGGGCGTTGCCCGGGTGCTCCAGATCCCAAGGTACAGGAAACCGAGCCCCTCCATGTTTCCTTGCCGGCACAAGGCTTCCCAGCTGGCCAGGGACTGGTGACCCCAGCCCGTCCAGGGGTCAGGCCTGAGTCATGACTGCACCTTTTTCTGACCAGGCAGACCCCAGGGGACCAGGGCACTGCCCGTTGTGAGCCCACCCTGCCCACGTGCATACCTGTCAGCACCTGAGTAACTGGAACTTATCCGTCTGCACCATTCTTGGGCGGTCCTGCTCAGTGGCGCCGCGCAGGCCCACTAGCTGTCTGGGGCCTGCCCTGCCTGGCCTGCCCGAGCCAGCCCAGCACCTACAGAGTCCCCCCTCCCTCCCTCGAGGGCTCAGCCTGCACCCCCAGGGTGCCCCCCCATGGGGAGGGGAGAGCAGAGGAGGCCAAAGTCCTGGGCAGTGTACAGACTTGCTGATGGGCTCTCAGAATCAGCAGTGGCCTGCCATCCCACCTCCATGCCACCCAAGTCGCTCAGTCCTGCTCAGGGGGTAGGGAGAGGAGGGGGAGAAAGACACACACGCACACGAGAATCGGTCTCACCTGCAGCTCATGCTGCTTTGTTCCAGTCTCACTGCGGTGCCTTGGGCCCACAGGCAGGTGGGAGGGGAAGGGAGGGGAAGGGAAGGGAAGGTGAGAGGCTGTCAACAAACATTGCCCTGAGTGCAGCGGGTGTCACCAGGCTTTCCCATGGGGTGACCGGGCAGCAGCCACCTCTCCACCCATGCCGGGACCAGGGCAGCAGGGGCATAAAGAGCTGTCCTGCTGGGGGTGGCATGCTGGCATGAGAGCGGGAGCTGGCCCCCCAATATGCAGGTACAGGGACTAGCCATGAGCCCATGACCCACTAAAGTTTGCCTGTGGAAAGTGATGGTCTCTTTTCAGGTGGCAGTGGCAGGCGGGCTGTGAACCGGACAGGGCGGGAACATCCTGTGGGGACCACGTCAGGAAGTGGGCACGTGGCGGCCAGCCGTGCAGCCTCGCAGCTCTGCGGAGCGTGTAGCCGGCCTGGGTTGCTCAGGTGGACGGGTGCCAGGGACAGGCTGGGCTGGCCAGGCCCATGGGCATGGGACGGCTGAGTCAGCCCTGAGGGAACCGAGGCCTAGCCCACTATGTCCTGGGCAGGGCGGGTGCTTCCTGCCCCTCCTGGGTCTGGGAACTTCCTCCCTCTTCCACCCCAGCCATCTCCAACCAGATCAGACGGAGTGGTGGGAGGCCCAGGGGCTTTGAGGGTCATCAGTGCAGCCAGTAGAGGTCTCAGAGAGGCCACCACCATCGGGGGGCAGGGGGTGGGACTGCCCAAGCTGCCCAGCATGGACCCCGTTGGCCAGTCCATCCTGGAGACAGCAGCCTGGCACGTCTCTTGTTCCTCGTGCTTGTGTCCGCTTAGAAAGGGCAACTGGTGTCAGACTGAGCTGCTGAGGCCACTCTGGCCCAGGGCTGGGTGGTTCCCTTGAAGCAAAGGTCCCATGGCTGCTGAGATCAGTGCCGTTCAGAGAGCACGGTGGTGGCCTGATGGCTTCCTTCCTGCAGAAGCCTGATGGCTGCTAGAAGCCGCTGTCGCTTCAAGGGATGGCTGCGGTCCTCCAGTTGGTCAGGTGGGCAAAGGCTGTTTTCAGCGTGGGATTTGAGGAGTTCCCCACCCAAGCCTGGAACCAGAGCCTATAGGATTCAGGTTGAAGCCTGAAGCCAGGCCCAGACAGGGATGGAGAGAGAGGTGGGGAGGGGAACACATGGGTAGCCACAGCCTGTCTTCCCTCAGGACCCCTTCGGGCACCCCAGGCTAGGCCGTGGGTAGGACAGGAACCTGGCGCACTGTGGGGGTCACGGGCTCCCACTGGGCTGCGAGCCTGCCCCGCCCCATCCTTACATGGGCACAGGGAGGAATGTGGCCAGCCAGGGCTGAGTGACTGTTCCCTGGTGCTCCCAGGGTCACAGCAGGGTGACCGGAAAGAATGGGATCAGAATTGTCCTCTGCACTGAGCCCCCGCAGGTGGGAGGCGCAGGAGGCTGGAGGCTGGGTGGATCGCTTCCCGGAGGCTGGGCCTCTCCCACAGGGAGCTGAGGCTGTGTCCTCTGCCCTACAGGCTGAGCGGAGCCCAGCCTCAGATAAAGATTCCAGCCGCCCTGATAATCGAGGCTGACCTTTCCCTACAGGGCTTCCATTGTTGTGGCCCGAGGGTAGATGGCCGTGTTGGCGGGGGAGGCAGCTGGGGTGGGCACTGGCCCTGGCAGGGCCTGCTGCGGGGCTCCACGCCGCTGCCAATCAGCTGATCTTCGCTTGGGACCAGGGAGCTTGTCCTCAGACATGGGGGTGGCCAGGACAGGCAAGCCTGTTCTGCACAGGCCCCACCTGCTCTGGGCCACATCACCCCCAATGTGGAAAGAGGCTTCCATGCCTCGTGGGAGGCCTTGGAGCAGACTCAGCCCTCCCCACCCGTGCCCTAACCCTTCCCCCTCCCCGGCTGCCTGAGACCCTCAGCTGGACAGGAGGAAAGGGGGTGCCCTGCAGGCAGAAGGGTGAAGGGTGTCAGGCAGTAGCTTGGGGCACGCTGGTATCCACAGGTCAGCTTAACCACATGGACACTTCTTGGCTGGGTACCCAGAGGAGCCCGGGAGCTGTGAGCACAGCTGCCCTAAGGAGCCTGGGTGTCATCCGTGTAGGGCAGAGAAGGGCTCAGGATGCTGGGGGCAGACCCCGCAAGGAGACCAGCAGGACACACGCTGCCTTTGCCCCTTAGGACAAAGACCCTAGAAAGCTTCCGGAGAAGGGCGGGGCCTGCCAGGAAGGGGTGGAGCCTCACCCAGGGCCCTGAGCCCACTCAGAGCCCAGGCAGGGGAAGGAGGAGAGCTGGGAGGGGTGGGAGGGGCGTGCTGCAGCCCCCATCCTGCGCCTCTGCTGCTGCTCACTGCCCGTCCCCCCTACACCCCACCCACGCTCCAAGTCCCAGCACACCTTGGAGGTTCCACGCACTGCTGCAATGCTCTCCATTCGAAGCCTGGCCCTCTGTGCCCCTTCCCAAAGGTTGGCACCGGCCTCTCCCTCCTGTGGACTCTGGCTGTGGACAAAATACAGAGGGGCTAGGAATGTGGCTTAGTGGTAGAGTGCTCGCCTAGCATGCAGGAAGCCCTGGGTTCCATTCCTCAGTGTGGAAGTGGTGCTGTGGCTCAAGTGGTTCCAGTGGTAGAGTGCTAGTCTTGAGCAAAAGAATCTCAGGGACAGTTCGCAGGCCCTGAGTTCAAGCCCCAGAACTGAAGAGAGAGAGAGAAAGAGAGGGGGGGAGAGGGAGAGGGAGCACGCAAGGTGGTGGGACTGGCAGGCCTGGTGGCCACATGGGGTCTGTCCATGGGGCAGAAACTGGACTTTCAGGCAGGCCCTGCCCCCCAGTTTTCCCTCTGGCTCAGGGCCTGCAGACATGTCCACCAGCGATGGCACTTCCCCGAATCTTCCTCTCAGGCCCCGGCAGGCCCTGACCTGTCCTTGGCCTTCGGGATTACAGGCCACAGTGAATGTAGAGATATCCTGGAGCTGGACAGTAGAGAAGGGCTTCAGCAGTGGGGCTCCGATACAGGGGGTGTCAGGCACTGGAATGCCGCATGGCTGGCTTTGGCACAGAACAGCCCTCATGGTGGCATCAGGAAGGCAGAAGCCAGGGCCCTGGGGCAGGTGGTACAGGCCGGAGGTGGGCAGTGCAGCCCTTCTGAGGTACCCCACATCAATGTGTCCCACTGTGTCACCACACACCCATGTGGTCACCCACTAAGAACAGGGGCCACCTGGGTTTCTGTGGACATCAGTGTGGAACCAACCCTGAGCACCCCCCTGTCTTTAGTCCGAGACAGAGAACCCGCATGGGAGGTGCAGCCAGCCCTCCGGGGGCCATTGGTGGGAGATCCTTGGTGCTCAGGGAGTGGCAGTGGGGGTGCATGCAGGGACCCTGTGGGAGGGAAGCCAGCCAAGAGTTTAACACGGTTAGAGAAAGCAGCACCACAGGTCTGGAGACAGATCCGCGGTACAGTGCTTGCCTATCCTGTGTAAGGCCCCAGGTTTGATTCCTCGCACCACAAAAGGGAAAGGGAAGCCAGGAAGGGCCTCCGGGAGACCCAGAGCTATGTGGAGAATCTGCACTGTGTGGCAGCTCTGGGCGGGCACTCCTCCTCCGCCTGCGTAGGCGAGGGGCCTCCCCAGGGCAGAGGCCACCGCGGGCATGGGACTGGCGTGTTCAAGTACCCACGTGGCTGGACCTGACTGGGGGCTTCCCGGGATGAGGGTGAGGGGCACAGGTTTGTGTGGGGAAGTTCTGTGCGCGTTTGACCTTCGAGTGCAGGTCCTTGTCCCGGCCCTTGTGACGCTGGCCATTGGCCAGGGCCAGGAGAAAGGGGGAGCGGCGGGCTCTGAAACCGCTGAGCCACACTGACTTCCGCAGCTGCGGCCTCATTGCTGGTGTGGGAGAGCAGTCTGGTGGGGGTGGAGGGATGAGGAGGAGACAGGAGCGTGTACACATGAGTGACAGAACGAGCAGTGAGGAGGCCCTTGGGACTGGCTGGCCACCGTGGAGAAAGGTAGCCATGTCCTCTCACATCCTCTTCCCAGCCTCCCAGCGCCACCCCAGGTGACCAGAGAGGACAGCAGGGCCCAGCCTGAGCCAGCCTGGGGCTGGTCAGATAGGAAGCGCTTCGCCTGCTCCATGGGGACCTGCTGGGTCTCTGTGCCTGCCTGGGTGGCCCTTGCTGTCCAAAGGCAAGACCTGACCCACGCACCTTGGCCGTCCTGTAGTTGGGGACCCCATGAGCAAGTGAGGGACAGGAGCCACTGATGGCGTCTGATACCCTAGGCACTATGCCCGCTCTTTAAAAAAAACCAAAACCAAACGATTGTTATTATAAAGGCGATGTACAGAAAGGGTCACAGTTACATAAGTCAGATAAAAAGTACATTTCTTTTGCGACAATGTCACCCTTCCTCTCCCTCCCATTCTCACCCATATGCTGTACAGTTCATTTTCAACACATTGTCTAGTGACCATGCCCGCTCTTGAAGCTCTGCCTGGCCTCCAGAGCCAGCAGAAGAGGCTGTGTCTGGGGCTGGGGCCTCAGACAAAGCAGGGCCTTTGTCCTTTATACTGCTCAGAGTCACCAGCCACCAGAGGGGCTGCAGGCTACATCCCCAGAAAGGGGGCACAGGAGCTGCTGGGGAAGTCGGTAGGTGTCTGAGGGAGTCATTGTGGAGCAGTCACAGGACGAGGAGCCAGGCCTTCTGTCCCCAGTCCCCCCGGTGACCACATCCAGGTCTGCCCCTCTCAGATGGGGATTCTGCCGCCTGGTAGACGGATGAGGCTGCGCAGACCTGCCATGCTGGAGGCAGGAGTACACTGGGCATTGGTACCCCAAGGCTGCTTCCTGCCACCTCCTCTTGCACCCCACCGCACCCCTCAGCCCTGCAACACAGGAGCCCAACATCTGTGGCTGGACGCGAGGCAAGCTCACCTGGCCTGAGCATGCCTGAGTCTCCTCGTTAACATCTGTGGCTGGCGCCGGTGCTCACACCTGGAATCCCAGCTTCCCGGGGGGCTGAGATCTGAGGATCTCAGTTCTAAGCCAGCCCAGGCAGGAAGTTCATGCGATTCTCATCCTCAATTAGCCACCAAAATACTGGACGTGGAGCTGGGGCTCAAGTGGTAAAGCACCAGCCTTCAGCCAGCAAGCGCAGGGCCAGTGCCCAGGCCTGTGTTCAAGCCCCAGCACACAGGACAGAATATGACCCGCAGTGCTTGGGCAGGGCTCAGGGATGAGGCTGGGAGGGGCTGAGCCCAGTCTGCTGTCAGCTTCTCCTGGGCCCTGCAGGGCCACCTGTCCTCATATCTGTGATCAGCATACACCCGCTCGCTGGCCATGTCTGAGCCGTGCCTGCCTCCCACTGTGGGATGCCAACACCGGAGGAAGTCTGTGGGCCGGCGCAGCCATGGTCCATCCAGCTCCACCTGGCTGTGCCCTGCAGACCTCGTGCCTGGAGATCTTCAGAGAGCCATGTCTGCCCCGTGTGCTGGGCTGTGCCTCTGGTGCTGTCCTCACTGGCTTCACACAAAACCGCCTGGGCATGTGGCTTTCCCTGGCTGGCCAGCTCCTTCCCACTGCAGCCTTCTCCAGGGTCTCATTTGGCTCCACCTCCCCTCTGCTCCAATTCCCAGGCTGGTTGGGGCTGTCACCAGCACACGGCTGTGTGGTCACTGCCTTGGGCCTGACTGTCCCCTCTTCCTCCTTCCAGAAGGCTCCGAGCACCCACGCCATGAAGGAAGAAGCCTTTCTCAGGCGTCGTTTCTCCCTCTGTCCCCCCACTTCCACCCCGCAGAAGACAGACCCCCGGAAGCTCACACGGAACCTGCTCTTGGGCGGTGAGAATGAACTCGGCCCCAGCAGCCCAGGTTGGTGCTAGCCACGGACGACTGGGTTCTCCTGGCTCCACAGCCACCGGGTGGCCTCGGCCCGGCCCATCCTCGCTCTGCCCTCGTGGGCCAGTGAGTGGATACCCTGATCTGCTGTGCCCACACTGGAGACTGGATTGCATGGTCAGAAGGTTCACAGCACCTTGAAATGCTAGGTGGGCTGGGCGCCTGTCATCCTAATTAACTCAGGAGGCTGAGATCTGAGGACAAGGTGCAAAGCCAGCCAGCCAGGAAAGTCTGACTCTTATCTCCAATTTACTAGCAAAAAGCTGGAAGTGGAGCTGTGGCTCAAGGGGTAGGGCACCTGCAAGGAGAGGAACCAGGACTGGCCTCTGCCCCTAGCTGTGGAGAGGGCCGGAGTCCTCCTAGCCTGGCCACAGCACTGCCCCATGGCATCTGGGCAGCCAGGCCCCCGAGCCAGCACAGAGAGCTCCCACATGGAGGGGCCCTGGGGACAGACAGGAGTGCTGCTGACCCCACGGAGGCTGGGGCAGGTGGGTTCCAGGGCCTCACCACAGGGCCAGGCCAGGGAAGATTTCCTGTGCTGGATGACTTTGGGCAGAGCCCTCCCTCAAGTCCCCACCCTGGGCTCTCCAGAGAGAGGGGAACCAGCTCCTGGTTTCTTCCCCATGCTGCAGGGAGAGGGTCCCCAGCCCCCCCAGTTCCATGGGTGTCAGTCCTCACTGGGGTCCCCTCACTGTTCACCTGTGCCCAGCTAGTGGCTCGTGACCTGCGCATCAACCCAGGCCACACCACTGCCACTGGGATCCACGGCCCATCATTCACAGGAAGTGGCCTCAAGCATGCAGAGTGAGGCCAGGTTGCTTCCCCAGGTCAGATCTAGACACTTCGAACAGAGACTGCCCCCTCCCCCTAGAGCAGCACTCGGGGGCCAGTGGCCTCCGGCACCCTGAGCCCAGTGTGCCCCTAAGCCTGGACAGTGCCCTTCCTTGGAGAACTGGGGGCCCTACAGAATGACACATCATCCCCGGTTGGTGGCTGGCTCCCCCAGTTTCCTTCAGTGGCTCAGGGTCTATCCCAGCTGGCACTGGCTGCCGCCCAGCCCTCTCCAAGGGGAATGCCCCCTGGCCTCTGCCACCCCTGGTGGTTTCCTGCCCCTCTCAGGCCAGTGCCCAGCTGCCCACTGGGCTCACCCAGCCACTCTCTTGCAGGAAAGGACATGGAATCCAATGGTGTGTCACCGTCAAAGGATGAAGAGTCCCTGGCCCCAGGCTCTGTCACAAGGTCACCACCGGTAAGACTCGAGACAAGGAGCCCGGCCCAGGGCCGGAGGGCACTGGCCAGCCCCGCGTTTCCCTGCCTGGCCCGGAAAGTCCGGCGTGTGAGGTTCCGGGAAGCCCCTGCACACAGGAAGACAGCATTGCAGCTGCTTACCAAAGCCCTGGCATAACTGAGCAGGGTGAAGGAGGGACATGGGGTGCTGGGGAGCTCAGGGCGGAGAACCCCCGTGAGAGGAGCCAGCCACCCGATGCAGGCATGTGCAGAGGCGGCTCCATCGCCCTGCGCCTGCGCTGCTCTGCCCACTCCTGTGCCCTCTCCAGGGATGCTACGTTCTGGAGCCCCTTCCCCCAGAGGGTCTTGGGTGCCAGCACCCGGGTGCTGGCTGAGGCTAGTGGTCCTGTGTGGTGCCAAGCCAAGGGCAGTGAGTTAGAGACGGCCTTGGCCTTCCCTGGCCTCTGTTACCACGTGTGGCCTTGAGTGAGAGAGGCTTGGCTCCAAGACTCCCCTTCCTCACAAGGAGTTTGTGAACCTTCTGTCTTGGGACTTGACCTCACCCTGGGCTCTATCACTTTGTGACACAGCCCTACTTCCAGCCTTTTGCTGGTTAATTGGAGATAAGAGCCTCACAGACTTTTCTTCCTAGGCTGGCTTTGAACCACAATCCTCAGATCTCAGTCTCTTGAGTAGCTAGGAGTAGAGATGTGAGCTTCAGTGCCAGACTCGGCACAAGTCACCATTCACAGTACTGTGCATCCCCCCTCCACTTTCTTCCTAACCCCACAGCCCTGACCTTCCCCCACAGTCCCCGCCACCCCACCCCACTTTCTGAATGACTGCTCCCCAGAGCTTACAGAAATGGACCCCTGGGCCTGGAGTGTGGCCTCATGGTAGAATGCTTGCCTAGCATGCACAAAACCCTGGGTTACATTCCTTGGTACCACATACACACACAAAAGCCAGAAGTGGTGCTGTGGCTCAAGTGGTAGAGTGCAGTGCTCAGGCCCTGAGTTCAAGGCCCAAGATTGCTCAAAAAAACAAAAGAAGAAGTAGATTACTGTGGGCCTTGTCCCTTTGTGCTGACTGGCTTCATGTAGCCCAGCGTCTTGGTATCTGTCCCTTTATAGTGCTGTCAGAATGTCTTTCCTCGGTGAGGTTGGCCAGCAGTCTACTGATAGCTGACAAGGGTTGCAGTGGATGCCTGGGTTGGTCCCACATCTTATCCCGGCTGTCTGCAGGCAGCCGTTATGGACGTATGCGTGCATAGGTCTGTTAGAGTCCTGGTTTTCAGATGGGAGATGGGGCTGCTTAGGTGTGGAATTGCCAGGTCACAAAGTAATTCTACAAAACACATGATTCTGAAGACTTCTGTGCTTGAACTCATTCTGAGTGCTGCCCCTGAACTTTTGCTCAAGGCTAGTGCTCTACCACTTAAGCCATGGCTCCACTTTTTGCTTTTTTGGTTTTTTAATGTTTAAAAGATAAACGTCTCACAGACTTCTCTACCTGTGCTGTCTTTGAACTATGATCCTCAGACCTCAGCCTTCTGAATAGCTGGGTTTATAGGCATGAGAGATGAGTATGCAGCTCTTTATTTAATTTCTAAAGAATTGCCAAACTTCTGTCCATACGTGGCCTCTCACCAGCCTAGACCTGCAGCCTAGACCTGTCTGTTTCCTTTGTTTTTGCTGTATCAGTGTCTAAAATCAGGGTCTCTTACTCATTTGGCTTTGTTAGTCAGCTGGCACTCTACCACTTGAGCCACACCTCCTACCCAACAACTTTTTTTTTTTTTTGTCAGTCCTGGCACTTAAACTCAGGGCCTGAACTCAGGGCCTAGGCACTGTCCTTGGACAATTTTTGCACTCTGTCACTTGAACCACAGCACTACTTCTGGCTTTTCCTGTGCATGTGGCTCTGGTGAATCGAACCCAGGGCTTTGTGCATGCTACCACTAGGCCATGCTCCCGGCCCCAGGCCAACTTCTTACTGCACTGGAGATGGAATCTCTCAGACTGCCACTGGCTCCTGGCCTGGTTTGTTTTCTGTCCTGGGGAAACACCAAGAGGCTCTCACTGCGGTGTGGTTTGCATTTCTTGTGACCAAGATCAGAGAGTAGCACCCATCAGTAGCTCCTTTAGGGGAGCCAGCTGCTCAGCCCTTCTCCCAGCTTTTGGCTGAGTTGTCTTTTTGTTGTTGATTTGTGAGGGTTCCTTATCTGTTGTGCATACTGGACCAAGGTCAGATACGTGATTGATAAACACTGTTGGCCATTCTCGATTCCATTCTGGAGTCATTTCCATAGGCAGCGAAGCTCCTGAGGGGCCAAGGCACTCCCCCTCCTGGGGCAGCACACCCAGACCCCAGACTGGTATGTGCATACTGACCACAGGGCCCTGTGTGGCCTGTGGGGAGGAGGAAGGGGTCTCCAGCCCCTCGGCAGTGTGGGGCTAGGAGATGCTCCAGGCCGGGGTACAGCCTGTGCTGAGGAAGCTGAGGGCACCGCACAGAGAAGCCCTGGGCAGCCCCACGTCCACGACCCTCACTCAGCTCTGACTCAGCTCCAGGACCCCCGGGCAGGCGAAGCCCCAAGCCCTCCCTCGTGGGCCCCTTTCTTCCTGTGATCTGGAATGTTCCCCATGGCTCTGGAGTGTGGCCTTCACCCCAGCAAGGCTTCTTGGGGCTGTGTGACCTTGGGCAGGCTTCTGAGCCTCTCTGGGTGTCACAGCAGCCTCCTCCACCACCACCGGGCATAACTAAAACTGCTGCACTGTGGCCGCTCAGGATCTCACAGCCACGCCAGCCACAGGTCTCCACCTCACCCTGACCACTTCCTGCCTCTCCCTCCTGACCAGACCCCGCCCATTTGTCCCAGTGCCCCAGCCCAGCCCAGCAGGGGATCAGCGGGCCAGTGCTGAGCAGCTCAAGGCCCCTCTACTTCCACAGCCTGGGGTGCTCCCAGCACCCCCCTCGCTTCCCCTACCCCCCCTCCCACATCACCCAGGAAGGGCTGGCAAAGCAGGAGCTCACAGGACAGGGCAGCAGGGGTGAGCCTCCTACAGGCCCCAGACGGTGCCTGACCGCCCCCCCCCATTCTCTCCCGCAGGCAGAGCACAGGGTGTGCAATGGGTCCCACAAGGAGTGTGCTTCCCCGACGGCCAGGGTCTCCAAGAAGGAGGCCCTTAAGGTGAGCTCTGGGTGGGGCCACGGGGTCAGAAGTGGCCTCCCCTACCCCCCTGCTCTGCATCTAGGCGAGGGAGGACTGGGGGTCGCTGAGGGCTCTCCTGTGACACAGCTCCCGGTGCCCCTGAATGCAGGCCCAGAAAGAGAGCTACCGGCAGGAGAAGAAGCGAGCCACAAAGCAGCTGTTCAGCGCCCTGACCGACCCCAGCGTGGTCATCATGGCTGACAGCCTGAAGGTATGGGCACAGCGCATCCCCACCACAGCCACCGGGACAGCGGCCGCATGCTTGTCATGGCAAGCCTGCGTCAGCATCCTGGGGCTGCGTGACAGGTGACCCGGCCGGGCCAGGCCCTCTCCCAAGGCTCTCCCTGCTTCTGTGGCTTCCGCAGCCCTTGGCTTGCGGTCACCTCCATCTAGTTCCTGCCTGTGAACACAGGGGCAGCCATGTCTCTGTGTCGTCTCCCCTCCTGGCTAGAGTATCCATAGGGGGGCTGGGCCACGCGTGGGCCCACCTTCCCCCCGTCCCCCATTACGTCTGGGTGTCCTGGTGTGCTGGCTGGGGTCTCAGAGTCCCAGGGAGCGGTGGTCATCTGGCTTCCCTGGGAGGACCGAGGATTAGGGTCAGGAGGCCAAGTTCAGCCTCTGAGCTTCAATGCCCCTCTCTGCACAGTGGAGGTTAAAGAATCCAGCTGTGGGCCTGCTGGGAAGAAAGTCAGAAAGTCAGTCAAGTTCCTGGGGGATGCCCAGCCTCTGTGGGACCCCCTCCGTCAAAGTCACGCAGGAAAAGGTACAAAGGGAAGGCTGAGATGGAATGAGACGTGACAAGTGAACAGGTGCCATGCCCACAGCTGGCATCCTAGCTACTCAGGAGGCTCTCAGGATCACACTGCAGAGTCAGCGGGAAAGCCGACGGGACGTTTATCTCCAGTCAATTACCAAGAAGCTGGAAACAGAGCTGTGGCTCAAGTGGAACACCAGCCTTGAATAAAAAAGCTCAGAAACAGCACCCAGGCCCTGAGTTCGAGCCCCAGTACTGGCACAAGGAAGAACATGGTCTCTGAACAGAAGTCACAGGCTGGGTGGCTCCGAGCTCTGTTCTCCTCCAGTCCTGGGACACAGCGGGCACCCCAGGGGACGGGTGCTAGAAGACCACCCCACCCTTGTGTGGAGGCCGCTTGGTGGGCTGCTCACAGGCCTCGTTGACCCCCCACCCCGCACAGATCCGGGGTACCCTGAAGAGCTGGACGAAGCTGTGGTGCGTGCTGAAGCCCGGGGTGCTGCTCATCTACAAGACGCCCAAGGTGGGCCAGTGGGTGGGCACGGTCCTGCTGCACTGCTGTGAGCTGCTCGAGCGCCCCTCCAAGAAAGACGGCTTCTGCTTCAAGCTCTTCCATCCGCTCGACCAGTCGGTCTGGGCTGTGAAGGTACCGTAAGCCAGGCGGGCTGGGGTGCCGGGCTGGGGGAGCAGTCCATACGCGGTGCCTGGAAGCCAAGTTATGGTGGAAGATGTGGCTGGCCTTCCTGGCTGCCTTCGGGGCGGGGCGGGGGGCGGGGGGAGGGGGAGGGGGAGGCTGCATCGGGCGTCCAGGAGCCAGTCCACCCTGCCAGGACCCACCAGGATAACTCCCAGTGAGATTCCACACTGCGCAGTGACAGTGTTTTGGGGTTTCTTTTTGGTGCCAATCCTGGACTTGAACTCGGGACCTGGGCTCTATCCATCCCTGAGCTATTTTTTTTTGGGGGGGTGGGGGGCGAGGGCTCAAGGTGATTCTGTTTACCACTTGAGCCACAGCTCCACTTCTGGCTTAGTTTGGTAGTTTAAACTTGGCTGCCCAGGCTGGCCTCAGGTTGTGATTCTCCAGTCTCAGCCTCCTGACTAGCTAGGATTCCAGGCATGAGCCACTGGTGCCCTCCTGTGCCATTTGAAGAAGCCCACTGTAAGTTGCAGATGCCAAACAGAAAATGCATTCCAGGCGCCTGACGTGCTGGGCACCTCGGCTTGGCCTTCTTGACCTCTAAACGCATCAGCCTACAGACAGCAAAATCACCCCCACGCCACAGCCTCGCACGTGCCGGTGCTGCTGTCCCACGTGGTTTAGCAGACACTGGACTAAATGCGGGAAGCAGAACGTTGCTAGGCATACTCTCCCATCCTCCACACGCACAGCCCCATGTCACGCGACGAGCAGCCAGTCTTCGTCGGGAGACCCCAACACGACATGGGAAACACTTACCCAGACACGCCTGCATTCCTCACACCGGGCACACCTGGTACCCGATTCTGACCATGCCGGTCCATTGGGAGGCGCAGAGCACAGAGGCACCAGATGGGGACAGGGAACCCCGCACCCCCGGCTGCTGCCCACCAGGCCTGCCTGGCCGGTGCCTGACTCTGCAGGTTTCCACCTCTCCAGGGCCCCAAAGGCGAGAGCGTGGGCTCCATCACCCAGCCCCTGCCCAGCAGCTACTTGATCTTCAGGGCCGCCTCCGAGTCAGACGGTGAGCACCCGTTCCCCCTGGGTCCCTGGGAGCGGGCCCCCCCAGGCCTGTGCCTGAGGTGGTGGGACAAGCCCTGGCTTGGGGCCAGACTGAGCCTGCCTCCACATGGTACCCCACTCTAAGCTGGGCCTCAGTTTCCCCCAATAACAACTCAATGTTTGGAAAATCCAATGAAATGATTACAAACCAATCAGATGGCAAATCTGAGCTCCACCCCCCCCAGGTACATTGGACTGAAGGGTTCAGTGCAGAACGTGCTTGACAGATAAGGCTGAGGCACTGGCAGACCCCCCCCCCCCAGCATGGAAGTGCCAGACTGCAGGTTAGAACAGGGATGTCCAGAGTTGCTCACACAGACGAGCAGCCCTTGCCGCTGCAGCCACCATTGCCATGAGAAGAGGATCCCTTCTCAAGTGGCCACCTCTGGCTGGCACCAAGGCTGCTTACCCAAGCCCTCAGGACTGCCATTCCCCCTCCAGGCAGCATGCCCTGGACCAACGTGCCAGCTCCCCAGCTCGGATGCTGGCCCGTCTCTTCTGGCTCTAGGTCGCCCCCCTGAGGTCAAATGCTACATCTGCACTCGCTTCTCTGCCTGCCACTTCATTTTCTCAACACTGCCCCATCCCACCTGCGCCGGGGGGTTCTGGGTGAGCAGTGAGTCACTGCTGGACTGAAAGCTCAAGACAAGTCCTGGAGCGTGGGGCGGGGTAGGGGGGCCTGGTCCGGGAGGAAGGGCGCCCAAGGCAGGCATCGGGTAGGCTTCCTTGGGAAGAAAGAGCCCTGCAGGTGGCCATCAAAGAGTGTGTGACATGGAGTCCTTGTGACAGTCACAGCACATGCCCAGGGGCCTGGCTCAGCTCCACAGATGACTGTTCTCGTTCTGGATGTCCCCTGACCTATGCCAGGCTGGGGTGCTTGTGCCTTTCTCAATTCCCTGGTGAGAGGGAAGGTCCAGCAACCAGGAGCCCCAGCCCCACAGGCCTCCCCCACTACTGCCAGGGTGACCCTGATGCCTGGCCCCACTAAGAGCAGGGTCCAGAGACGCCATAGTTCTCAGTCCTCAAGAGCCAGAATGGCAAGGCCCCTTATTGGCAATGTGACATGGCAGTCCTGTGAGGGGAGGGACCACTGAGGTAATCTCACAGGGTTCCGGTGTCACCTGTGTGGACACAGCTCCCTGAGAGCCACCACAGACTCAGTGCATGCTTACCTGTCCTGTGCTGTGTCCCCTGCAGACCCCCATAGCTTTAGCACCCCAGGGAGCCCCAGGGCAGTGCTGGTCTTCCAGGAAGTCCACAGGGCCCGGGTCGAGAGCAGGGACCCCCTTTTGCCTCCCTGACTTCACACACTCTGGCTGCCTCCTTGCCCAGGCCCACAGCTTTTGCCCCAGGACAGCAGGGGCCCTTGCTCCCCACCTGCCCCTTCTCCATCTGCATGAGTTATCTGCAGGCCGGCCACGGTGGGGGGGCATGCTCTGAGTGTGTGACCTGGAGTTCTCTTACCGTCCTGCCCTTCGCCTTGGCCGTCTGTGCCATGTCGTTTGAGTCCCCCCGGAAGCTGCTGACCTGCTCTGAAAATTCCTGATGTCTGCCCCATGCTCCTCCACGCTCACACATGCCTGTGCCAGGGACCCCAGCGGAGCAGAGCAAGGGGTGGACAGCAGGGGTGGACAGGTCTCCTGAAGGACCGGCCAGTGAAGAGGCTGAGGGTGCCGGATCCTGGTGAGGACGGGACTCAGGGCAGGCAGGCCGCAGGCTGGCTCACCCTGGTGTCCCTGCCCCTTCCCAGGCCGCTGCTGGCTGGACGCCCTGGAGCTGGCCCTGCGCTGTTCCAGTCTGCTGCGACTGAGCACCTGTGAGCAGGGCCGTGATGGGGAGCCAGGGTCCTCACCCGAAGGGTCACCTTCCTCCCTCTACGGGCTGCCCCCCTCAGCGGCCTTCCACCCGGATCAGGACCTGTCCCCGTGAGTGGGCCGGCAGGCAGGCCGTGCTCTGCCTAGGGTGTCACTGTGGGTGGAAGGTGGAGGGAGTAGCCCGCTGCAGATCCACAGCCTCCTGGAGGCCACCCGCCTGTCCCCCCGCTGCAGGCCCTGCACAGACTGGAGACAGTCACTCCCGGCACTGCTGCTGTGGGCCGTTAGCCACAGGGTAGTGTGTGAAGCCCACGGTGAGGGTCCAGGCTCCCGGGGCACTGGCTGACCTCTGACTGGGCACCCGTGATCCCCTCTACCTCCCAGCCTGAACGGACCCTCCCTGGAGAACGACGCGTTCTCAGACAAGTCTGAGCGAGACAATGTAGATGACTCGGACACAGAGACGCAGGACCACAGCCGGAAGACCGAGAGTGGGAGTGACCAGGCGGAGAGTCCCAGGGGGCTGCCGAGGGGGACCACATATGTGGAGCAGGCGCAGGAGGAACTGGGAGAGGTGAGAGGCAGGCTGGGTGGATGCCGACGGATACACTCCGGGTCTCTGTCCTCCTGCCTAGGGCGAGGACAGCAGCTGCATCCTGGTGGGGGGACATCCTCTCACTGTCACAGCTGTAGCTGGGAGATGTCAAGGGCCTGGTCCCCATCATAGTGCCCTTAGGAAGAAGCTGGTGAGACTAGGAGCTGGGGCCTGAGGGGAGGAAGTTGGGTCATTGGGGGCGTGGCATCAGAGGGGAGTGGGGGAGGCTGATTCCTTCCCATCTCTTCAGCCTCGCCTCCTGGGCGTGAGGTGAAGAGCTTTCCCGACCACATGCTCCTTCCCTGATGTGCTGTCCTGCCCCAGGTCCAAAAGCACCAGGGCCCACACGATCACAGGCTGTGACTCCCAAACGTCAGCTCTTCATAATTGGTCAGCTCAGGTACTGGACGTAGTAGTAGAAAGCTGACTTCACACACTCGGGATTCAGGGAGCCCAGGAGCAAGGTACAGGGGACAGGGTTTAAGGCAGGCTACCAGATGCCATGAGTGGGTGGTCAGGGTGTCTTTGAATGACAGGGAAGCATGGTTCTCTGGGCTCAGGGCCCGCTCATGCCTGAGCCCAAAGCAGGGACAGAAGTCAGTGCCTGGGGCCACAAGTTTGGCGTAGTGGTAAGAGTGCTCGCCTAGCATGCATGAAGACTTGGGCTCGATTCTTCAATACCACATACAGAAAAGAAAAAAAAAACAAAAAAACAGAAGTAATGCTGTGGCTCCAGTGGTGGAGCATAGGCCTTGAAAAAGCCCAAGGACAGTGCTCAGGCCCTGAGTTCAAGCACAGAACTGGGGGAAATGAAGTCAGTGCTGTGCTGGCTGAGGACACCGGTAGAGGATGGAGCCAGGCTGGGCGGCCTTGTAGAAGATGCAGATGCAGGCACCGTGGGCTCACCCCTGTAATCTGAGCTACTCTAGAAGCAGAGATCTGAGGATCGTGGTTCCAAGCCAGCCTAGGCAGGAAAGTCAGGAAGACTCTAATCTCCAATTAATCAAAAAGCTGTGGCTCGTGTGATAGAGCCTTGAGTTCTAGCCCCAGGACTAACATAAAAGGAAGGGAGGGAGGAAAGGAGGCAGGCAGGCAGGCAGGCCTTGCCAGGCTTTAACTGGCAAGGAGGAGGTAGGTGGAACACACTGCCTTGCCCACATGGGGTATTGTGGAGCCTAGGCTCTGGTTAGGAATCACAGTGTCCCCTCTGTGAAAGGTGGAAAGGATGAAAGCTGTCATAGGATGTTCAGACCCTGAAGTGACAGGAAAGGGAGTCTGGAACCTCAGTTATGGCATTTTATTCCATTTTCTGCTGTTAGGACAAAGTATCTGAGGGGGTTCTTTATAGAGAAGAGGGGTTTATTTAGCTTGCAGTTTTTGAAAACTACAAGTTCATGATCAAGCAATCCAGCATTTGACCTCCAGTGACGGTCTCTTGGAGGTGTCATATGTCAAGGGACATCCTGACCTGAGCACGTGTGAGAGGGAGAGATGACCTGTCAGTCACCAGTGTCTGTCCCTTCCAGTGGCTCCACCACCACAGGGCACATGTTACATCCACACAGCCCATGCCATGTCCACACCATAGCAGCCCTGTATGAGTCATGCAGAGGGAGGCCCGGGCTGGCCCGGCCCTGGTGGGGTATTTTCTGAGGTGTGGTAGAGCAGGGAGATGGGAGGTTCTGGGTGGGGCTGCCCTGGGTTGGAGCTGGCATAGATTGGGTTCGGGGCATAGCTGGATGTGGATTGGCTCGGAGAAGAGATGGGCTCAGGATGGGCCTGACATGGATTGGCTAGGGGAAGGGATGGGCTCAGGATGGGTCTGGCATGGATTGGCTAGGGGAAGGGATGGGCTCAGACCATGTCTAGACGTAGACTGGGCAGGTCGTGCCAGAAGGTGGGGCTGCTGTGAGAGGGTCACTTGGAGACAAAGCTGCCCCACTGGGTGGAGGTCAGGCCTCTGTGGGTTTGTGGTATTTGGGACCCATCAGAAGTCTCACCCAGAGCCTGGGGCCGGGGCCCCAGTTTGTGCTGCTTCTTGCCCTGTGACATGAGACGTGCTGGCCTTCGGGGGGTGAGGACAGTGTCCACCGTACACTGGTGGGAGTCTCCTGGCTTTACTCACACCAGGTTCTGGAGGGGAAGGCAACTGTCCTCAATGAAGGATGTTTTGGGTAGTGCTGAGGACTGGACTCAGGACTTGAGCCTCCGAGGCAGTTGCTTTGCCCCTTGAGCCATGCCTGCCTCCCTTTGCTTTCACTCATCTATCTATTTTAGGTAGGATCTCTAGCTTCTGCTAAGGCCTGCTTCCTACAGTGATCCTCCTACTTCTACCTGCTGGGTAGCGGGGGTCACAGGCATGCACACCACACCAGAGACAGAACAACTATAATACTTTCAACCTGTGGCAGTATTGAGGCTTGAACTTCGGATTTTGAACTTTTTTTTTTTTTTTTTTTGCCAGTCCTAGAGCTTGAATTCATGGCCTGGGCACTGTCCCTGACCTGCTTTTGCTCAAAGCCAGCAGTCTACCACTTGAGCCCCAGTGCCACTTCTGGCTCTTTCTGTTTATGTGGGACTAAGGAATGGAACCCAGGGCTTCATGGATGCTAGGAAAGCCGTCTACTACTAAGCCACATTCTCAATCCAGGGCTCTGAACTTTTGCCTACCATTGTTGCTCAAGAATGGCACTCAACCACTTGAGCCACAGCTCCAATTCTGGCTTTTTGCTAGTTAATTAGAGATAAGTCTCATGGACTTTCCTGCCCAGGCTGGCTTTGAACCTTTATGCTCAGACCCCAGCCTCCCAAGTAGCCAGGATTGTAGTCATGAGCCAGTGGCGCCTGGCAATAATTGTGTTTCTTTTTTTTTTTTTTTCCAGTCCTGGGCTTGAGCTCAGGGCCTGAGCACTGTCCTTGGACTTTCTCAAGGCTAGAGCTCTCCCACCTGAGCCTCAGCACCACTTCCGGCTTTTCTCTATGTATGTGGTACCGAGGAATCGAACCCAGGTCTTCGTGCATGCTAGGCAAGCACTTTAACCACTAGGCCAAACTCCCGGCCCAATTGTGTATTTTTTTTTGTTTGTTTATTTGTTGTTTCCTTGGTTTTTAATGGAGCAGCAAGCTCTGAGCACCAGACTCACCCACTCACATGTGGAAGATTCACAGTCCAAAAGCCCACCTACTCCAGGCTTGAGGCTGGCACTGAAAGTGGACAGACAGGTCCCACCGGCTGGATCCAGCCAGGCCCACATGGACTCTGGGGGAGGGCCCATGTTGGTCTGCTGAAGGGGACCGAGGAGGGCATGAGCAGGCCTGCACGGGGCCAGTGGCATCACGTCAGCAGGGGTGACGCGTCAGAAAGAGTGAGGGCCAGTCACAGCCAAGCCAGGCCCTGGAGGCTGCAGAGCTGCTTAAGGGGTCCACACAGAAGGGGGCAGGTGGTGCCACCCCCACCTCCTGCATCTCGTCCTCCTGGGGACACCTGCGCCCCATCCCCACCCTCCAGCAACTCCAGGCAGCAGCAGGGCTACCCTGCTCTGCTGCCCGGGCCTGACGGGGCCCCTCTGGTGCAGCTAGGAGAGGCGTCCCAGGTGGAGACGGTGTCCGAGGAGAACAAGAACCTGATGTGGGTGCTGCTGCGCCAGCTGCGGCCCGGCATGGACCTGTCCCGCGTGGTGCTGCCCACGTTCGTGCTGGAGCCGCGCTCCTTCCTCAGCAAGCTCTCGGACTACTACTACCACGCCGACCTGCTCTCCAGGTGCCAGCGGGCGCCCGGCCAGGAGGGGGCGCGCACGCAGGAAGTGGGGCAGGCAGGCGCATGTCGGATGCTTCCCGGAGACAGGGCAGTCCTGGGAGCCCTGCTGCATTTGGGCTAAGTAGAGAGCCCCCTTCCCGTCGGTCAGACCCCCTTCCAGCCAAGGGGATGGAGAATGCCCCTGCTTCAGGCCTTCCTGCAGGATGGGGGCGCCAGGGGCTCCAGATGAGCCCCATCAAGGTGGGTGGAGGAGGTGGAGGTCAGGTAGTAAGGAAGGGACCCCCAGCTCGGAGCCAGCGCCCCCACCCTGTTGCAGGGCAGCCGTGGAGGACGACCCCTACCGCCGCATGAAGCTCGTGCTGAGATGGTACCTGTCGGGCTTCTACAAGAAGCCCAAGGTAAGCCCAGCAGGGAAGGGTGGCAGGAGCCAGCCCGATCCCCAGGTCCCCCTCCCCACGCAGCCCTGGTCCCCAGGTCACCCATACAGAGACCCCTGAGAGGTCCTGGCCTCCTCACTGTGGCCGGGGTCCTCCCCTGGAAGACCCCACGAATGCCCAGGTGATCCCTGGTCCCCAGAGGACCCAAGTCCCCCTCCCAAGAGAGCGACCGTGGGCTGACACAAGCAGGAAAGGGCACCGCCGGGGGCGCTCGTGAGGGCTCAGGGTCTCAGCCAGGGCAGCTGTGGGGCTGTTGCTGGACACTGGCAGGAGACCAGGCCCCTCCTGAGGAGCCGGTGCCCTTCCACAGGCCCGGCCTGACCTGGCTCTTTACTACCTCTGTGCTTCCCGGCAGGGGATCAAGAAGCCCTACAACCCCATCCTGGGGGAGACCTTCCGCTGCTGCTGGCACCACCCAGAGACCAACAGCCACACCTTCTACATAGCGGAACAGGCAAGACACCCGCCCCGCAGGGCCCAGGCCATCTTTCCCACCCCAGCCTTCACGGGCCACCTGGCCACGGGGGGCCGGGCTGACCCCGAGGACAGCCTACCATGGGCTCTGGCATAGCCACTTCCACACACTGCCGGCCTTGCAAGCCCAGAGTGTCATCTGACGGGGACCCTCTCAGGTGCATGGGATTCAAGTCTGCTCCCAGGCCATTTCCCTGCCATGCCCTAGAAGCCCCTCCCCACCTGTCCCCGGGGTGAGGTGGGGTGGGTGGGGATGGAAGGCATGTTCCTGCTCTCCTGGAGCCCTCTCCTGAGTTGCCTGCACCCCCAGGTATCCCACCACCCGCCTGTGTCCGCCTTCCATGTCAGCAACCGGAAGGATGGGTTCTGCGTCAGCGGCAGCATCACGGCCAAGTCCAGGTTCTACGGTGAGCCCCACCCCTGCTTCCTGGGCTCAGGGAAGCAAGAGGAGGTCAGGCTCCAGAGGCAGGCCCAGGCCCCAGGACCTGAGTGGTGGCTGTAACATGTGGGGGAGCGTGGGGAGTGAAAGCTCTCAGATCCTGCACCCAGATCTTATCAGCCTCTGCTCCGGGCTGCAGAGAACCCAGGAGGAGAAAGCGGGGAGGCCCCTGGAAGGATGCCATCCAGAGCCAAGCTGTGCGGGTCACAGCCACCAGCCACTGGCCTTGGTTTAGATGGGGCCTGGGCTGGAGCTCAGAGGTGAAGTGCTGTCCTGACAGTGGCCAGACTCCTGTCCCCAGCGCTGCAAGCCCACATGCATGTAAACATCCAAGCAGATAAATCGGGAGATTACCTGTGCCAGAAGCACATGTCTAATCCTGCTTACTCCAGGAGGCGGAGATCTGACAACCAAAGCCAGCCTAGACAGGAACCTCCATGAGAATTCTTATCTCCAATTAATAGCCGAAAGGCTAGAAGTGGAGATGCAGCTCAAGTAGTAGAGTGCCAACCTTGAGCGAAAAAGCTGAGGGCCCTGAGTTCACACACGTGCATATGCACACATGCACACACACTCCATCAGGGCTCAGATGAGTTCCAGAGCGCCCACCACCTCCATTTATGGCCCCTGATTTTAGTAAGTTAACTACGCCATTATCCTGTGGCAGGTTGTCCCTTCAGAGGACAGATGCTGGGTGCGCACTGGACAGGGCTTTTGTGGACTGTGAGACTCAGAGGCTAGGCGACTCCCCCAGGCTCCCCAGGGAACTCTGGCTTCAGGATGGGTGTGCCAGGGGCTGTCTGCACTCACCAGTGCCCGTCCTCTCACCCCGCCTTTGCAGGGAACTCGCTGTCAGCTCTCTTGGACGGTAAGGCCACGCTCACACTCCTGCAGCGCGAGGAGGCGTACACCCTCACCATGCCCTACGCCCACTGCAGAGGTGAGAGTGGCGCTGGGGCGACCATGGCAGATACTTTGGTACTCATTTGTTTAACGACGCTCATGGGGGCGGGAGTTTGGCCTAGTGGTAGAATGCTTGCCTAGCATGCATGAAGACCCGGGTTCGATTCCTCGGTACCACATATACAGAAAAGCCGGAACTAGTGCTGTGGCTCAAGTGGTAGAGCACTAACCTTGAGGAAAGCCCAAGAACTGCTCAGGCCCTGAGTTCAGTCCCCAGGACTGGAAAAAAAAAATGCCCATATTTTGCTGGGTGCTAGTTGCTTACCTCTATAAGCCTAGCTACTAAGGCGACTGAGATCTGAAGATTGTAGTTAGAGGCTAACCCAGACAGGAAAATCTGTAAGACTCTAATATCCAGTTAACCAGCAAAGGTCAGAATGGAGCTGTGGCTTGAGGGCTAGAGTGCCAACCTTGAGTGAAAAACTTAAGGGACAGCATCCAGGCCCTGAGTTCAAGCTCCGGTAAAGGTACACACACAGCGTTAGGTGTCAGTGACTCACGCCTCTAATCCTAGGCTAGAGTCAGCCTAGCCAGGAAAGTAAGTGAAACTGGGGTTTTTGGGCCAGTCATAGGGCTTGAACTCAGGGCCTGGCACTATCCCTGAGCTGCTTCTGCTCAAGCTAGCACTCAACCACTTAAGCCACGGTGCTGTGTATGTGTTATTGAGGAATAGAACCCAGGGCTTTATGCAAGCTAGGCAAGCCCTCACTCTACCACGAGGCTACATTCCCAGTCCGGAAGTGAAACTCTTACCTCCAATCACCGAAAGCCAGAAGTGGAGTTGTGGCTCAAGTGGTAGAGTGCTATCCTCGAGTACAAGAGCGTAGATTGTTCAAGCCCCAGGAGTGGTGCAAACAAAGCTCATATCTCAGCTTGGCTTATCAGCTTGGTGTTGTCTTTCTTCCTTTTGAGAATATCGCCTGTGTGTTCCTGGGTGGTGGGAGCTCAGCCCCGCGGCCCCTTTGCACGTGTGGCTTCTGGGAGGTGGGTGGTGAGTCTGCGGCCCTGTCACTGGCCCCGCTGCCTCAGTAGACCCTCCGCAGAGCTCTGTGTCTTCTGTGCTCTGTGCTCTCACTGCTTTATCCAGGGTATCTTTCTAATGGAGACTTTTTTTTTAAAGAATAATGATTTCCTTTGATTTTTAGAAATATAATTTCATAGTTATTAAGGCATAGTGGGTGACCATTTAATAAGTCAGGTAATGAGTGAGATGCCTTTTGGATGGTGTCACCGCTTCCTCTGCATTCCCCAGTTTCCCGCACTGTCCCTGCCCACAAGTTGCAGTTTGTTTTCCTGACTGTTTCCATTTCCTGGGATTCGTTTTGATACATAGTATTTTAGATGTTGAGAGGAGTTATGTCCTAAGAGTGCCTTTAGTCAGTGTGTGTGGTTTCCTGGAGCCCTGCCCAGGTTATCCTGTCTGTGAGACTCTTGTCGTGAAGTTTACACCAGTGTAAGGGGGAGATTCCTTCCCCATATCCTCACAGGCACGGGCTGTGGTTCTCTTCATGGCTGCCACTGGACCTGGGGTGAGGTGGAATTCAGTGTGGTTTTGGTTCGCAGTCCTTTTACTTGAGGAGGTTGAGCAGCTCTTCATGTATCAGCCATTTGTATCTCTGCTTCTGAGAACAGTGTGTTTCCCCTCACTTGCCTGTTTATTATGAATGACTGTTCTTTTGATGTTTTTTAGTTAATTTGCTGCATAGCCAGTGAGGATGTCTCTTCCCATTGTGTGGGTTGTCTCCTGGCTTCGATAATTGGGTTGGATTTGTTTTGTTTTTTGTTGTTTTTATTTTGTTCTGTTTTTTTTTCTTTTCAGAAACTTTTTTTTTGTCAGTCATGGGACTTGAATCTGGGACTGGGCACTTCCTGAGCTCTTCAGCTCCAGACTATCTCTCTATCTCACGTGAGCCACTTTCGGTTTTCTGGTTATTAATTGGAGATAAGAGTCTCATGGACTTTGGTGCCCAGGCTGGCTTTGAACCACGATCCTCAGATCTCAGCCTCCTGAGTAGTTAGTATTACAAGCATGAGCTACCAGTGCCCAGCTTTTCAGAAACTTTTTTTTTTTGGGGGGGGGGTGGGCGGGGTCAGTCATGAAACTTGGAACTCTGAGCCTGGGCATGTTCCCTGAGCTCTTCAGCTTAAGGCTAGCACTCTACCCTTTGAGCCACAGCGCCACTTCCAGTTTTCTGGTGATTAATTGAAGGTAAGAGTCTCACGGATTTTCAGTGCTTTGAACTACGATCCTCAGATCTCAGCCTCCCGACTACTTAGATTACAGGCGTGAGCCACTGTACCCGGCTTCAGAAATTTTTTACCTTGATATTCTATTTGTCCATTCTTGTTTTTATTTTCTGGGTAATAAGAATCCAATCCAGAAAACAATTCTCTGTACCTGTATCTACTACCGTTTCCCTAGTAGTAGATTTGACGTTTTGGATTCTGTGTGCACGTGCATGTGCATGTGCCTGTTGTGGCACTTGAACTCGGAGCACTGTCCCTGAGGTTCTTTCCCTCAGTGCTCTTACCATTTGAGCCACTTCTGGCTTTTTCTGAGTAGTTTATTGGAGATAACACTGTAACGAACTTTCCTGCTTGGCCTGGCTTTGAGTCGCCATCTTCAGATCTCAGCCTCCTGAGTAGCTATGGTTACACGCATGACCTCCCCCCCCCCATGCCTGGCCAGAGCTGACTTCTTTGATCTAACTGGAGTGGATTTGGAACAGATGGGAGTGGTTTGAGTCTCTAGTAGGCAGATAATCTTCTTTGTTGCATCTTCATAAATGGAGATGGTTTTAATCTTGGGTTAAATGGCCGCAGCTGTGTGATTTTATACCCAGATCTTCTAGTCTGTTCCATTGGTCTTCATCTCTGCTCGTGTGCCAATGCCACGATTATTTCGGCTCTGTAATATACTTTGAGTTCTGATATCAAGACAACCTTCAGCATTGTTCTTTTTACTCTACATAGTTTTGCTGTTTATAGTCTTATGCTTCCACATGAGATTTTGGATCGATTTTTATTTCTGGGAAGAATGAAATTGGGATTTCAATGGGTCTTGAATTGTTGGATTCAGTTTGGAAGAGTTTTTTGTTGGTGGTGGTCATGGGGCTTGAACTTAGGGCCTGGGTGCTGTTTCTGAGCTTTTTTGCTCTCATCTAGGGCTTTACCACTTTGTACCACAGCACCACTTCCAGTTTTCCATTGTTTAACTGGAGATAAGGACTTTGCTGCCTGGGCTGGCTTTGAACTTTGATCCTCAGATGTCAGCCTCCTGAGTAGCTAGGATTACAGGCGTGAGCCACTAGCACCTGGCTTGGGAGAATTTTTATGGAGAATTTCTGCATGCATGTTCATCACTGAGATTAGTTCACAGTTCTCTTCTTGAGTTTTTGAGCAGTTTGGGGATGAGTGTAATAACACTGGCGTCCCAGAGTGAGTGTGAATGATAGCGCTCCTTCCCTTTCTGTGTCACAGGAACAGTCAGAGGAGCATTAGTGTTTGTTCTTCTGAAAGGCCTGGCAGAATTCGGCTGGCTTTTCTTTGTTGGAAGTCTTTGTTCTACTCAGTGGCAGTGCTTCTTAAGCTCTGTTGTGTGTGGCTTATCTGTCTCTCAGCATTGATGGGCCAAGCACATGAATATATCCACTTCTGCATTTTCCAGTTTTTTGAGTGTGGTTTTTGAAGTGTTTCCTCGTGAACCTTTGCATTTCTTTTGTATTCATCGTAATATTCATTTTTCATCTCTACTGTCATTCATTTTAGTCTCTTCCTTTCTTTATGGTTAAATTAGCAGGAGTTTTATCCATCTTATTTTTTTTAGATACAGCTTTTATTCTTTGTATAGTTTTTTGTAGTCTCCATGTCATTCCTTTCTGCTGTGGTATTTACGATTTTCTCTCCATCGGCTGTTGGGGCTTGGCTTTTCCACTGTGTTAGTGGCAGCTGGAGGTGCACTATCCATCCACTTGCCGGTTAACTGTGTTCCTGAAGCTGGCGGCCTCGCTGTGTCCCACAGGGGCTGCGGGCCGGGCCGAGCCGGGTGTGTGTACTTACTTTTTCCATAGGGCCAGAATGGGAAGACTCATTGATTGAGAGAAAGATGCGTCTCCTGTGCTGGGTGTCATCCTGGGACTCAGTGGGGCAGAGTGCCTGAGGGGCCAGCATTAGCATGGAGTCGTGCTGCCCAGTGACAGTGCCATGAATGTCTCAGGGAGCGTGGCCTGAGCTTCCTGGAGGATGTAGCCCAGTGAGGGCTGTGGGCGGCTCCTGGCTCTGAGAAAAGACTGCCGAGAGGCCCAGGGCCCCTTCCCAGGGATGTCACTCTGCAACAGGCCCCCCCCCCACTGGGCCCCATGGCAGCTCTGTCCCTGGAAGTGCCCCTCCCCCCTGGGCTCTGTTGCATGCCTCTGGCTCAGCACGGCCTGGCCTCACCCCTGACCCCAGTGCTTTTCAGGGATCCTGTATGGAACCATGTCTCTGGAGCTGGGGGGAAAAGTGACCATTGCCTGTAAGAAGAACAACCTCCAAGCTGAGCTGGAGTTCAAGCTCAAGGTGGGAGCATAGCTGTGGCGGGCAGGCCTTGGGGTCCTCCATGCCCTGGAGACGTTGCAGCACTCTGCAGCCCCATGGACCCAGAGAGGGCGAGGGCTGCCTGCAGACTGCCACCCTGAGCCCTGAGCACTGGGGTGAGGGCAGCTTCACTCCAGCTGTGCTGGTGACAGTGACCCATCTGCGTCTCGAGGATGGGTCTCTGGATAGGGCTTCCTCCTCCCTGCTGTCTCAGTGGTCACGTGCATGCCGGGTCTGCCCTGCAGCCTTTCTTCGGAGGCAGTGCCAGCGTCAACCAGGTCTCAGGGAAGGTAACGTCTGGAGAGGAGGTCCTGGCGAGGCTCACTGGACACTGGGTAAGGACGCGCTCATCGGGTCCAGCCCTGCCGGTCCCCAGGGCAGCCTCCGCCCAGGCCAGCAGCTCTGACCCCACCTGGCCATCTGGGGCAGGACAGAGATGTGTTTATCAAGGAAGAAGCTGGTGGGAGCAGTGAGCTTTTCTGGAGTCCGAGCGAGGAGGTCCGAGGGCAGAGGCTGAAGCGGCACACGGTGCTGTTTGCAGAGCAGAGCGAGATGGAGTCTGAGAGGTGAGGCCTTCCCCTCGCCCAGGCCCTGCCCATCACGGCCAGTCAGGACCAGTGGCAGGGTGGCCGCGCAGTGAGCCTGGGGAGGGGCCCGGGGGGGGGGGGGGAGGGGGCCACACTGCTGAGGGCGACCACAGCGCCACAGGGACTCCTCACACTCAGAGGCAGGCACTTAGCACAGGAGAGCAGCCCCTTATTAGGGAAGAGAGTACCCCACAGACCCAGGGTCCTGCGAGCAGCCCGCACCCCATCACGGGAGGCAGTCATGGAGCAGGTGCCGAGACCCCTTCCAGCGGGACGCTATGAGTTCCAGACTGCAGGCCGCCTTGGGGGTGGGGCCGCCCAGGCCCCCCGCTCATGCCCAGCCCCGGTCCCCAGGCTCTGGCAGCACGTCACCAAGGCCATCCGGGAAGGTGACCAGCACAAGGCCACGCAGGAGAAGTCGGCCCTGGAAGAGGCACAGCGGCAGCGCTCCCGCGAACGCCAGCAGAGCCTCGCACCCTGGACACCACAGCTCTTCCGCCTGGACCCTCTCACCCAGGAATGGCACTACCGCTACGAGAAGTGAGCAGGCAGGATCTGGCAGGTGGCCTCCAGGCTCTCCTCCAGCCAGGCCCTGGGCGGGCGGGGGAGGGAGGGTCACACAGGGACCTCAGAAGCCCTCCCTGAAGTTCTCTGAATGGTGACCACCCCTGGGACACCATGGGAGACTGAGGCCTGGGCCAGAGCAGCGAGGCCCCCTGGGGCCACTGCCTCTCCTGATAGACACCTCCGGACCCTCCAGCCACAACCCTTGGGACCCCCTAAAGGACATCGTGCAGCTTGAGAAAGATGGAGTCCTATACACCCAGCGACAGGAGACCATGGCTGGCCAGGCCACCTTCCTGGGAAGGCCTGGACCTGGGCATGAGGTCAGCACCCAATCCCGTCCTCAGCTTAGCGCCTCCCTTCCCCACCCCACCGTGGGCGCTGCCTGGGCCCGAGGGATGCTCTGCTCTGGCACCTCCCCTCCATGCGCGGCGTTCACTGGCTCTCAGGCACAGTTGCCCCCTCCAAGCCACCCTCTGCCACACTGTCCCATTGTGCAGGTGGGGGAACAGGCTCAGGGCAGCTCAAGCCCCTGCCCTAGTGGCAAGAGCCACACGTTTGGAGGCCAGGGCAGCTGGAGGGAAGCAGGGAGGCTCCAAGGAAACAGGGAAGGCTCAGGGCGTGGCTCCGGGGATGTGTCCACCACACGCTCTGCTCTGGAGGTGCCCCACACATGCAGCAATGGCTGGCCCTCGCACCCTGCAGAGAGTCACCAACGGGAAACTGAGGCCCAGAGAGACAATGTTGTAGTGCATGCCAGAGTGGAGATTTGCGCCAGCCCTGGCTAACCCCAGAGCCACTAGACTCCTCCTCCACCTCTGGTGCAACCTGGCATGGAGGTGCCATGTCCCCGAGATACGGTGGAGAGAAGGGATGCTGGGTGGAGGGGGGTGCTGGGTAGAGAGAGGGGTGCTGGATGCAGGGTGGTGTCTCTCCACAGAGGCCCTGCCCAGACCGGAGAATCCGCAAGGCAAGCGACCAGCCATCTGGCCACAGCCAGGGCACTGAGAGCAGTGGCTCCACGCCGGAATCCTGCCCTGAGCTGTCAGATGAGGATGGGGACTTTGGTCCTGGTGAGCCACCCTGGGGCCAGGCCCAGTGCGCATCTTGGAGGGTAGGAGGGGAGTGCCAGCTCCCACTACCGGGCCCTCTGGTCTAGGATAGCAAGGGCATGCAGAGGGCCTTTCTGGGGCAGCGTCACAGCCCTGCAGACTCCCAGAGGCTCTCCCCTGTCGTGAGGAGGGCTGTGAGGGTGTAGCTGGGGCAGGAGGAGGAGGAGAGGGGTCAGGGGTGATGCCCTCCCTGGCCTGTGGAGACCATGAGAAGCAAGCCAGGCCCTAGTGAGCCTCTGGGCCTTTTCTGTGGCGGGGTGGCCGGTGTCCCCAGTGTGGTCTGCCTCTGTGGCCTCCCAGGGCTTGTAAGAGGGCCTCTGGGTCGGAACTTCCTCCCCGAGCTTCCCTCCACGCCTCTCCCTGCCTCCCACTGCCTGGGGCTGGCTCCACACCTGTCGCAAGCAATGGGGCAAGGTCTGCATAGGCCCTGCCCTCCCAGCTGACCCTGGCTTCTCCCTGTCTCCAGGCAGTGAGAGCCCATGCCCTGGGTGCAGGAAGGAGGCGCAGCGACTGTGGGCACTGCAGGAGGCCATGCTGTCCCTCCAGGAGACCCAGCAGGAGCTGCACAGGTAGCCAGGCTGCTGGCTGCCCTGGTTACCAGGGGCAGGAAGGAGGCTGGGGGCAGGGCGACCGTCTCCTTGTAGGAGCTACACCGGGACAGGCTACCACACAGGAGTTGGCCGAACAGCCTGAGCCTGAGATTCAAGGAACCTACAGGAGGCGCTGGGTGGGGACTGAGGACAGCCCCAGTGTGCGTAAGGCAGGGGCCCCAAGAGAGAAGCTGAGATGGTCGGGAAGGACCCAGAGAGCAGCTAGACTGAGGCAGAGTCACACAGCCACGTCAGAGCCGGGGCCATGGAAGATGTCCCCCACACCAGGGCTGCATCAGCAGACACACTCAGACTCTTCTGTCCTGGAGGCCAAAGCCTAAAATGGAGCTGTCACAGACCTTGCGTCTGTGGAGGCTCTTCTCCTTGGCATCACAGGGACAGGGACAGCCAGTCCTGGGGCTTGAGCCAGAACTCAGCCCGAGCCCTGTCCCTGAGCTTTTGTGCTCTACCATTTAAGCTGTAGCTCCACTTCCGGCATTCTGGGTGGTTAATTGGAGCTAAGCGTCTCAGGAACTTTTCTGCCTGAGCTGGCCTTGAACCACAATCCTCCAATCTCAGCCTCCTGAGTAGAGCTGAGTAACGCCTATCATCTGGCACCTGGCTTTGCTCTGAGCAACCGTGTTATCTCTTTTTATAAAGACCCCAATCTGTGAGACGGGGCTCCTAGTGGCCTCACTTTAGTTTAATTCTCCCTCATTCACCAGCACCAGCAAAGCACAGTCAGGGTTCTGGGGCCAGGCTTTCATATGTGGTTTGCAAGAGGATGCAGCTCCCACCCCTGTCATTCATTATAGGCATCTCTCAGCCATACTGAGCTGCGTGGCTCACACCAGACAAACGCCAGCACCGAGCCTCTTGCGCAGCCCCCGCTCCTGGTTTCTGCTCTGCGTCTTCCTGTCCTGCCAGCTCTTCATGAACTACATCCTTGACTAAGAGCTCTTTGAGACTGGAGACGGGGATCATCTGCAGATCTGCCTCCAGGCACCCAGCACTTTTGCCAGGCCTGCAGAACGTGGACCCCATGCAGGAGGACAGCAGGCAGGGCCTGGGGCCGCTGGGGCTCCGCAACCCCAGTCTGCCATGAGACTGGGGGCGGTGGCACTGGCCTCTCCCACAGGCCCAGCGCTGGCCTTAATGCTAAAGCCAAATTCAGCTTCTGCCCTGCACCATGTCCCTGCTCATCATACCCACCCTTGCTACGTGGCACTGATGGATTTGGGGGACAGAGGGACCTCTCCAGGCTTTGCATGGCCACATCACAGTGGCATTGAGTGAGGAGGGGTCCAGAAGCGTGTGGAAGTGAAGAGCCAGAAGCCGCCCAGGGCTCCTTGCCCCGGACACCCAGCTGGTGTTGCCAAGGCCATGGGGCCCTGTGCAGCCTGGAGCGCTGCCACAGGGAGGACAAGCACTGTGCTCTCTGGGTGGGCAGAGACAGGTAGGTACCAGACCATCCCTAGGCCAGCCACAGAGGAGCTCAGTGGCACCTGAGTTGTACCCTAGTAACAGGAAGTGGGGCATGGAGTCCCGGAGGACAGGGCGCTGAAGCCTGCCACATTGTCTTCCTGTTCTCTGGACTTTTTTATACATATAACTGCAATAGTAGAGCCCGCTGCCTGCAGTGGTCAGCACCTGGCATCTGTCAGTGGCACTGTGTGTGTGTGTGTGTGTGTGAGTGTGTGAGCAGTGTGTGTGTGAGTGTGAGCGGTGTGTGTCAACATCTACCCGGATTCACATCTGGAGCCTTAAACTAATCTGTGGGTGCCATCCCAGCCATCGCTGATCCTTCTGTTTTCCACATTTTTATCCTGTTCTTGTGTCCGCATCCCCTGTTGGGAACACGTCTAGACTCCTTGCCTTGAATAAATGGAAGCCCGTGTTGCCTGTTCTCTTTGTGGGGTTTCGTATGGAAGCCCGTGTTGCCTGTTCTCTTTGTGGGGTTTCGTAGGAGAGTGGTTAGCCTGCTTGGGACTGTCTGGACCAAGAGTGCAGAGTTCACAGGGGTCAGGGCGGATGGCTGACCTTGTAGGGGCTAACTCAGAAGCGCCTCTGCTGATCTTAGTGTAGTCCTCCCTTCCATCCTCTTTCACTGTTTTGTGACATCTGGGTGAGAATTAAGGGTCACAGTTCAAAACAAGTCGGGAGAAGAAAGTCTGTGAGATTATTTCTCTCCATTAAACAACAACAGAATGGAAGTAGAGCTGTGGCTCAAGTAGTAAAGCACTGGTCATGAATAAAAGGAGCTCAGGAACAGTGCCTGAGACCTGAGTTCAATCCCCAGGATAGAGATCAAACCCAAGACCTCGTATGTACTAGGCAAGCACTCTGACATTCTATTACATCCACACCCTTACCTCAGGTTTTAAAGACAAAATTAAGCAGTCAGGCCAGGGCAAGAGGATTGCTTGAGTCCAGGAAGCATCACAGGGGACTGGTGATGTCTCAGGACCCTATCTCAAAACACACATACACAGCACTGTTGGCTCACACGTAATCCTGGCTACGTAAGAGGTGAGGTTGGGTGGTCATGGTGCAAAGCCAGCCTCGGCTAGCCCATAAGACTGTTGTGCCCAGAGGAGGGGTCCCCCAAAGAAAACCACTGAGATCGAAGAGTCCAAAATGCAACAGCAAGGGTTTATTGGGGGATACAAGCCAGGCAGGGGACTTTTCCGCAGGCAATCGGCAGCGAGGCTGGGAGGAGCTGATAGTCAGGTTTTACACAGTCTATTTAAAGGCAAAAAATCATAGCCGGGAGTTTGGCCTAGAGGTAGAATGCTTGCCTTGCATGCATGAAGACCCGGGTTCGATTCCTCAGTACCACATACATAGAAAAAAGCTGGAAGTGGTGCTGAGGCTCAAGTGGTAGAGCTCTAGCCTTGAGAAAGTCCAAGAACAGTGCTCAGACTGGGGGGAAAAAATCACAAGCAGTTGCTAGGCAAGTTGCGGGGGGAGGGGTGGAGCATTCTACAGTAGTGAAAATCACAACTGTGTAATCATGGTCCAGAAGTTCCTTTCAAATAAGGTGACTTATTAACTGTTCTTTCCTGTTTATGTATCCCCAGGGTTTGAAACTCCTATCTAGGAGTCAAGCTGAGTTTTTCTATTCCACCTACTGGAAGGGGAATCATTTTGAGTCTGGGGGGGTGATTATTTTTCATCCCTACACTCTTATCTCCAATTAACCACCTGAAAACCAGAAGTGGGTCTGTGGCTCACAGGATAGAGCACTAGCCTTGAGCAAACGGGCTCAGCACCCAGGCCCTGGGTTCAAGTCCCAGGACCAACACCCCAAAAGAGTGAAAAACGCGCGTGTATGTTAGGCGCGTGTGCAATCCCACCCGTAACTAACCCACGTCCCGTGCCAGGGAGGCTGGCGCGGGGGACACCCTCCAGAAGAAGGGGCTGTCCTGCCGTGGGGGGCCCTGCCTCGGTCTCCCCCGCGGTGGTGGAGCGGCGCCCGGCGGCCGCCCCGCCCTCCTTCACTGCGCCCTCCCCCCCAGGGCGCGCCGGGCTCTACGCTTCCACTTGACACGGACGGTGCCGGAAGCCTCGGGCCTGCCGGGAGGCGGCGAGGGTCCCCGCTCGGGCGGAGGGCCGGCCACGCCGGGGGACCCGGGGGCCTCGAGGCGTGGGCGCCCGAGAAAGCATGGCCCCGGGCTGCGCGCGCGCCCCGCGCCGGCTGCTCCCGCTCCCGCGCCTGCCCCTGCTCCTGCCCCTGCTCCTGCTCCTGCTCCTGCTCCAGGTCAGTGGACCCTCACGGCGGCGGGGCTCGGGACCGGGCTCAGGGCTGCGGGCGGGAGTCAGGGACGGAAGGATCCCACCGAGCGGGCGCCACCGCTCAGGCGGCCGAACCACCGGAGCCGGCCGGGACGCCGGCGTCCGCGCGCACCTGCCCGGGCTCTGCTGGGAGCGGCCCGCCCGGGGCCGCGGGGAGGCGGCGTGCGCCCTACCCCGGGATGGGGCCGGGGCCGCGGGGAGGCGGCGTGCGCCCCACCCGGGATGGGGCCGGGGCCGCGGGGAGGCGGCGTGCGCCCCACCCGGGATGGGGCCGGGGCCGCGGGGAGGCGGCGTGCGCCCTACCCCGGGATGGGGCCGGGGCCGCGAGGAGGAGGCGTGCGCTCCACCCGGGATGGGGCCGGGACCGCGGGGAGGAGGCGTGCGCCCTACCCCGGGATGGGGCCGGGGCCGCGGGGAGGAGGCGTGCGCCCCACCCGGGATGGGGCCGGGGCCGCGGGGAGGAGGCGTGCGCCCCACCCGGGATGGGGCCGGGGCCTCGGGGAGGAGGCGTGCGCCCCACCCCGGGATGGGGCCGGGGCCGCGGGGAGGAGGCGCCCCCAGCCAGGCGCCCGGGCGACCCGGGCGCTGGCCCCACCGTCTGCCCAGCTACCTGGGAGGCCGGGGTCTGGGGCTCGGACCCGAAGCCACACAAAGCCAGACGTGGGCAAAAGAAAAGCAGGGTCCGCGTCCGGGCCCGCAGTCCAGGGTCCAGGCGGGGAGGGGGGCGGGGGCGCCCGTCGTCGTCGTCCTTACCGGGAAAGCTGAGATCTGGGCTTCTCCATCTGAAGACTGTTTTCTCCAGTTAGTTACCCGGAAAACCAGACGTGCAGGGGTGGCACAAGTGGAGAGTCGTCAAAAAGCGCGGGAACAGTGCCCAGCCCCAAAGCTCAAGCCCCAGGACACACACACACACAGACACACACACACATTCACACATTCACACACACACACATTCACACACACGCACACTCAGACACACACATACACACACTCATAGACATACTCACAGACACACACACTCACAGACACATACAGACACACACATACTCACAGACACACTCACAGACACACACATGCACACAGACATACACAGACACACGCACACAGACACACACATACACACATACACACGCAGACACACACAGACACACACACTCATATACTCAGACATACTCACAGACATACTCACAGACACACAGACTCACACGCACACTCACAGACACACAGACACACACACTCACAGACACACACACTCACAGACACATACACAGACACACTCACAGACACTCACACATACATGCGCACACACACACAGACACACACAGATACACACACACTCAGTTTTTTTAATTAAAAGATTTTATTAATAGTGATTTTTACATCATATTTCAAATGTCAAGTTTCACAAGTGTTGAAGAATAGAATCTCTGTATGCAATCACTGACACATAGTTCAAGCTGTGAGTTTGAGCCGGCTCACACCTGTAATCCTAGCTATCAGGAGGCTGAGAGCTGAGGATTGTGGCATGGTTCAAAGACAGCCCGGGCATTAATGAACATGAGACTCTTATCTCCAGTTAACCACTAGAAAAATGGGAAGTGGGGGACAGGAGTTTGGCCTAGTGGTAGAGTGCTTGCCTAGCACGCACAAAGACCCAGGTTCGATTCCTCAGCATTATATACATAGAAGAAAGCCGGAAGTGGTGCTGAGGCTCAAGTGGTAGAGCTCCAGCCTTGAGAAAGTCCAAGGACAGTGCTCAGGCCCTGAGCTCAAGCCCAGGACTGGCAAAAAAAAAAAAAAAAAGACATTTCTTGTCTCTCTACCCCCGAGGTCACCACCATGGCCAAACTGCCTTCACCACAGCATGGACAGCTTGATAGAGCCCAGCCCTGCCGCTCTGGGGAGTACTGGTCTGATGGCCAGTGCTGCCAGCTCTGTCCTGCAGGTGAGTGACGTCATGGCATGGGTTTTTATGGCCTTTCAAGCATGATAGGCTACGCTGGTTGAGGAAGATGTAGACGCAGGGGCTTTGCAGCTGTGTCTTGCTTTTTGTGCCCCAGGAGGGTCTCCGGTCTGTATACACAGCCTGAAAAGGAGGACATGCCCTTTGCCAGGCATTGGTGGCTCACACCTGTAATCCTGCTTTCTCAGAAAACTGAGGTCTGAGGAGGAAAGTCTGTGAGACTGTCACCTCCAATGAATCACCAAGAAGCTGCAAGTGGAGCTGTGACTCAAGTGGTGGAATGCAAGCCTTGGGCACAAAAGCTCAAGGACATTGCCACCACCACCCCCCCCCACAGAAATAGAAGCCTTTCTATTGATTGACTCACTAGAGGGCTCGGGGGCCTGATGGACAGCACAGACCCAGCCTCAGCATAGCCTGGAGCATCTGACCTCTGACCCTCGTCATCTTCCCACAGGTGAATATGTCAGCCAGGCCTGCGTGAGCCCCCACACCCGGGGATCCTGTGTGAAGTGTGAGCCGGGCACCTTCACTGCATGGGCCAATGGCCTGCCTGCTTGTCAGCCCTGTTCCACCTGCCGTGAGCGTGAGTTTGCTCCTGTGGGACTCCAAAACCCGTCAGAGGAGAGTCAGGAACGTCCACAGAAGGCTTCAGCATTGAGCCCATCTAGCAAGCTATGGGGGTTCCATGCCTATCTGTGAAAGTCTCCACCCAGCATTAGGATTGTGCAAGCTGGGTGTGATGTGGGGTGGGCACCTCTAGATAAGGAGTCCCGTGGCTGGGTCTCAGGGCAACTGAGGTTTATGGTACAGGCTGTGTGCAATTGTGAGCCACAGCCAGGGAGCATGCGTGAAAGGCCCTTATAGCAGCATGGGTTCCTGCTCCCTGGGGAAGCCCTGGCCCCCGCTGAGCTTGGCTTGTCAGTCCATCCAGGGGACAATGCCCATTTGAGAACAGTGCCTCACCTTGAAGTGACCCTGCCCTTCTTCGGCCACAGGCCAGGAAGTGGTGGCAGAGTGCTCATCAACCCAGGACCGCCTATGCCGGTGCCGGAGAGGCCATTTCTACCAGCAACTGGAGTCCTACGAAACGTGCACTCTGTGCACCAAGTAGGTGACTAGAGGAGGGAGGGCTGGTGGGGGAGGTGTGCTAGACAGGTAGCCACGTTTGCGGCTGGGCAGATGAGTCACAGCGGGTTGCCCCCGCTGCCACCAGAGTGATGGCTGGCTGCCAACTCATCCCGTTTGTATTCCCGCCACAGATCCCCCGCCTCCACCTGCCCCTGATGAGCCACTTCCTCCTCACCCATGCCTGGGGCCTTCCTTTCCTGAAGAAAAGCTGCAGTTTTCCCAAGCCTCTGTGGCCCTCTCCATCCTCAAATCACTATTCACGCTCCACCCACCAGCTGTTGGGCCGGGACTCTGCCCAGTCCGTGTTCCTGCTCATCACCTTTGCTTGTGTTGTTTTTCCTTTCTTCCTGACATGTGTTAGTCACAAGGAAAGGATGCACGCACCGCTTTAAACATGACCTGGAGGGAAAAAAGCCTTTGCACTAAGCTCCCCTTCACTGCCCAGCTGTGTGCAGGGCACAGGCTGGGACACGATGGCTCCTCCAGTCCCTGGAGGCTTCCCAGTTGTGGCACAAAGACCAGCTGACCATTTGTGGGATACCTTCTTCCGGAGTCTAGGAAGGAGGGCCTCTGCAGCTGGGGCCAAGGACCCACTGCCCAGCGTGGGCACCGAGGACACACCTGCCCTGTTGCTCGTGGGCTGGATTCATTGAGGAAGGCAGAGAGAGACAGCCAGCAGAGACTGGGTTTGTTTGGGCCAGGGGCGACTCCAGGGCTTTCTGCCCTGTGGTACCTGAGGATCCGCTGGCTCCTCCCCTGCGGGGCAAGAGGGATGCTCACGGTAACAGAGAGCAAGGGCGCTGACCCCTCCCGTCCTCGGCTGCTAAGCACTCCACCACCCTTTCCTGCAGAAGCTTGATGTGGTTTTGTGCCAGTTCTGAGGCCAGTTCTCAGGGCGTCGAGGGGCTCTGCCACTGGAGCAACAGTGCCACTTCTCCCTTACATTTTATTTTATGAAGACCTTGTACAAAATGATTACAATTTCGTAAGTCAGGTTATGAGTGCAAGGTCTTTTGAACATTGACACCTTCCATCCCCCTCCCTCATCCCCCGCCCTCAAACCACGTAGTTCAACATTGACCTAAAGTACATTGGCTATCATGACAGCATCTGCTCCCCCTTCCTCCCCTTCTTGTGTGCCCCTGTCCTCATCCCCTCTTAACATGTTTCTACCTCCTCTTACTCCTTATGTTAAGCCGTTGTTCAGAGGAGATAAACCGTTGGACAACTGGTTTGTGTGCATAGAACCCTGTGTATATATTTTCATGCACATTCTTAATTTTCAATGTAATCCATCTGTCCAGCCTCTTTCCAGGGTGTTGACTGAGCCCCTGGGACTCAGAATTTCCTGCTATACCAAGTAATTCTGCTGTTTCCCACTCCCTGAGTTGAGATCTTTGACCCATTTTGAGTTGGTATTCATGCAAGGTGACAGACTGGGATCCAATTTTAGTCTTCTACATAGGGACATCCACCTTTCCCAATGCCACCTTTGAGCCACAAGCCTCTGATCTCAGTCTCCCAAGTAGCTGGGATTACAGATATGAGCCCCGGGAAGGGACCAGCACATGCTATTGTGACTCTTATGCCAGGCCCCACTGTTCTTTGAGAGTGACAAAAATATACAAGTGTGCACCACACAGGAATAAAGGAGGAGCCTGCAGTCCTTGAACCTCAGCTACAAGGACAATGTCCTGTTCCTTCACCCTGAGAATCGCAAGACATGTGTCCAGGCCCTTTTCCAGTTCCCAGGCAGCCTGCATGGTGTGCATCTAGCCCTCACGCGCTCTGTAGGGGGTGCCGGTGCCAGCCTGCAGGTGACATGTGTCTCTCTCTCCAGGTGTCCCCCAGGGAGCTATGTTCTGCAGGAGTGCAGTGCCACAGCTGACACAGTGTGCAGTGCTGCTGCTCCAAGTAAGAGAAGATTTTATTCTGTTCTTGTGTTTACACCAGTGCTGGAGTTTGAACTCACAGCCTTAAGCTATCTCTTAGCTTCTTTTGCTCAAGGCTGGTGCTCTGCCACTTTGGGATTTTTAATGGTTCATTGGAGAGAAATGAGTTTCACAGATTTGTCTGTCTGGGCTGGCCTGAAACCATGATCCTCAGATCTCAGCCTCCGGATTAGTTAAAATTACAGGCATGGAAGCTCTTCTAGTACAGCAGTGGGAGTCACACAAATGGTTCTGTAGAGCTGGAAAGGTGCAAGTGGCTCTAGGGGAAACCTTGGGGGACTGAGGACCAGCCTGCCCTCGAGGGAAAGCTGAGGAACTGCAGATAATGCTGGTTCTGTGTAACTCAGATCCACCCACGTGGAGAAGGTCTGGGACGTGCTTGTCATGGCAAAGCTTGTCTTATGGTTTCCTCTTTGTGGTTAACTAAATTCTAATTGGGCAATGAGGAATCATGCTAAGAACAATTCTAAAGGCTGTGTCCATGTGCAGGGGCGGCTGTGCAGTGTGGCTGCAGGAGTGGGGTGTGCAGAAATGAGCAGTGGAGCTGCAGTGAGCAGAGCACCCGGAGTTGGTACCAGGAAGGTTGTAAAAGGGCCAGATGGCAACTGGAGGCCTGAGGGTCTGGCTGAGATTCGAGCCTGGGTGGTGGCAGCTGGCCATCGGGTAGAGACTGTGAGCAGAGACCGTGTTAGTCTTCAGGCATGGAAGCATCCCCAGAAATTGCCGTGAGCTCAGGGATTGAGCACTGAGACCTGGCAAAGGGAGGAAAGGCTGGGAGCACAGCCGAGCCAGGTCCGGCCCTGCAGTCCACATGTGTTTGTTGTGCAAGTTCTGGGGCTTGAACTAAGTGCCTGGGCCCTGTCCTTTGACTTGTTTGTTCAAAACTGGTGTTTTACCACTTGAGCCACAGCGCCACATCCAGCTTTTTAGTGGTTAGTTGAAAATAACAATCTCTTTCCTGGGGTTCAAGAATGTAGCCTAGTGGTAGAGTGCTTACTTAGTATGCATGAAGCCCTGGGTTCAATTCCTCAATACCACATAAATAGAAAAGGCCAGAAGAGGTGTGGCTCAAGTGGTAGAGTGCTGGCCTTAAGAAAGCCCAAGGAGGGCCAGGAGTTTGGCCTAGTGGTTAAAGTGCTTGCCTAGCATGCACAAAGACCCGGGTTCGATTCCTCAATACCACATACATAGAAAAAAGCCGGAAGTGGTGCTGAGGCTCAAGTCGTACAGCTCTAGCCTTGAGAAAGCCCAAGGACAGTGCTCAGGCCCTGAGCTCAAGCCCAGGACTGGCAAAAAAAAAAAAAAAAAAAAAGAAAGCCCAAGGACAGTGCCCAGGCCCTGAGTTCAAGCCCCAGGGCTGACAAAAAAAAAGAAAGAAGGAAGGAAGGAAGGAAAGAAAGAAAGAAAAAAAGAAAAGAGAATTAGAAGAATCTCTTTCCTACATGGGCCAGCTTCAATCCTCAGGAAAACCCAGCATCCTCCTGCAAGAGATAGAAGCTGGACTTACAGCTCTCACCTATGTGCAAAAACCAATTCCCAGCTGGACCAAGGTGCTCAAAGTAAGACCTAAAACCATAAATCTACTACAGGACAATGTAGGAAACCCCCAAGAGCTGATAGGCACATGCAAGATTTTTTTCTAAGACTTAAGATGCTCAGAGTATGGAAGCAAAGTTTGCTAAATGGATCCTGTGGCTGGTAGCTCGCACCTAAAACCCTAGCTACTCAGAAGGCTGGGATCTGGGGATTACAGTTTGAATTCAGCCCAGACGGAAAAGTTTGTGAGAAGCCTGGCACAGTGGTTCACGCCTGTAATCCTAGCTACTTAGGAGCTGAGATCTGAGGATCAAGGTTCAGAGCCAGCCCTAGCACAAAAGGTATTGGGGCTCTTATCTCCAATTAACCTCTAGAAAATGGGAAGCAGGGCTTGGGCCAAGGGTAGGGTGGCAGCCTTGAGCTGAAGAGCTCAGGGACAATGCTCAGGCCCAGGGGTAGCCTTGAAAGAGAGAGGGGGAAGAAACTTACAAGATGAATAATTTTTTTGCCTGTCTAAGGCCTGGGCACTGCCCTTGGGCTTTCTCAAAGCTAGTGCCCCGGCCTGCAGGATAGTCAACTAGAGCTCGAGGAGGAGCAGACCTGAATGAGAGACAAACCAGACACAAGGAGGGAGACCAAGACAGTATTCTGATCAAGGTCCCAAACTTTATTTTTACACAGCTGCTTATATATGCTTTAGCGAGAGGGCAGTTAACGCAAGTGAGTTGCCTAGTGCTTGAGTCAGGTCTGGGATATCAGGGAGGGTCAGGCTGCTCTGCCAAAACAGGATATTAGTCAAGTTCTTTCTGCCAGACAAGATATTGCGGTTGGGCCATCGTGGGAGGGGTAGAACAGACAACAGATAGTATTTTCTTTTGTTTTTTGGCCAGTCCTGGGCTTGAGCTCAGGGCCTGAGCACTGTCCTTGGATTTTCTCAAGGCTAGAACTCTACCACTTGAGCCTCAGCACCACTTCCAGCTTTTTTCTATGTATGTGGTACCAAGGAATCGAACCTGGGTCTTTGTGCATGCTAGGCAAGCACTCTACCACTAGGCCAAACTCCCGGCCCCAATAGTATTTTTAATTAAAGTTTTACAGTTAACAGCTATTTGGTTCCCGGCAGCTAGAGCTCCACCACTTGAGCCACAGCACCACTTAGGACTTTTTCTGTGTATGTGGTACCAAGGAATCGAACCCAGGGCTTTGTGAATGCCAGACAAGCTCTCTACCGTTAGGCCACATTCCCGGCCCCAAGGTGAATAATTTTTTAATCATTCCAAGTATATATGAAAGCAGTTTAAAGAATCTTGGTGAAGGCTAAGTGCTGGTGGCTCACGCCTGTAATCCTAGCTACTCAGGAGGCTGAGATCTGAGGATCACATTTCAAAGCCAGCCTGAGCACGAAAGTCCATGAGATTCTTATCACCGATTAAGCACCAGAAAACAGGAAGTGGCGCTGTGGCTCAAGTGGTAGAGCATTAGCTTTGAGTGAAAAACCTCAGGGACAACGTCCAGGCCTGAGCTCAAGCACAGGGACTGATGGAAGACACGCGCTATAGAAATGGATTCATTGCAATTATTAAAATAGAACAATGAGGCCGGGAGTGTGGCCTAGTGGTTAAAGTGCTTGCCTAGCATGCATGAAGACCCGGGTTCGATTCCTCGGTACCACATACATAGAAAAAAGCCAGAAGTGGTGCTGAGGCTCAAGTGGTAGAGCTCTAGCCTGGAGAAAGTCCAAGGACAGTGCTCAGGCCCTGAGCTCAAGCCCAGGACTGGCAAAAAAAAAAAAAAATAGAACAATGAAACCTGTTGGCACTTTGGATAGAAGGCAGAGAGGGCCTGGAAATGGTTAGAATAGGTGAGCCAAGATCTACTAGAGTGTGGATTATGGGTTTGTCTATGATGATGAGTCATCTGGAGATGTAGTCATTCCTGTGGTGGGTACCTGTGCCTCACACCTGTAATCCTAGCTAGGCCGGGACTGAGCTCTGAAGATCACAGTTCACAGGAAAGTCCATGAAACTCTTTGTTTTTTTGTTTTTGTTTTTTTTCTTGCCAGTCCTGGGCTTGAGCTCAGGGCCTGAGCACTGTCCTTGGGCTTTTTCAAGGCTAGAGCTCTACCACTTGAGCCTCAGCACCACTTCCAGCTTTTTTTTCTATGTATGTGGTACCAAGGAATCGAACCCGGGTCTTCGTGCATGCTAGGCAAGCACTCTACCACTAGGCCAAACTCCCAGCCCCTCCCTGACCTTATCTCTAATAAATTACCAGAAAACCAGAAGTGGAACTGGGGCTCAAAGTGGTAGAGCACTAGCCTTGAGTGAAACAAACTCAAGCACAGTGCCCAGGCTTCGAGTTCAAGTCCTATGACTGACCAAAAAGAGAATGCAGGAAGTGTTCAGTCCTAAGCATCTCAGAACATTTTTCTGTTGTTTGTCTTCTACTTTTAGATACTAGGAACCGATGGTGGCTGCTGCTCCCTCTGTCTGCGACTCCCAGTTATTTTAGCTGTTCCTGTCTTCTGAGCCGAAGGAGGTAGGCCAGCCCTGGCTCATATCTGTGATCCCAGTTACTCATGTGAGGATTGTGGTTCAAAACCAGCCTGGGCAGGAAAGTGCAAGAGACTCTCATCTCCAATTAACCACCAAAAAATGGAGCTGTGACCCAAGTGGTAGAGCGCTAGCCTCAAGCTGAAAAAGCCCAAGGACAGCCTAGACCCTGCATTCAAGCCCCGGGACTGGTGTGTGTGCACTTACGCACACAGGAAAGGTTTTTCTGGAACTGCTTTGGTTTCTGTACTACTTGTGAGGATGCTGGGCACTTTTCTGTGTGCCAGTCATAGAGTTTGAACTCAGGGCCTCATGCATCCCCTTGATCCGAGTCCTAGAACACGTGTGCTTCCTTCCTTCCTTTCCAATCCCCGCCCCCCCATCACCACATGCCTGGAGGAGGTCGGAGCGAGCATCTCACTGAGACATTTTCTAAACGCCCATCTCAGTTCTCTGCTGCAGACCCCTGCGTGGACAGCAGGCGGTCCTTGAAGTGTGGTTTTAGTTCCTTTCTTTGAAACGTGTATTTTTAAAATTTCCCTTTCTGATCTTGAGCCTTGGAGAAGATGCTTTTGGTCTCAGTGTCCCGCAGTCTCCCTGTAGAGACAGCGAAGCTGTTGCTCTCATTTTCTGCCCTCCTCACCCGCCACTACCAGGGTTTCCAAAACCAGGCACTTGCTGCTTTGTGAGCCTGGCTCTACTGTCTGTGGTCAGTCACTGCTCCTGTGGCTGGGTTGACAGCAATGAAGGCTATAAACACACAGTTTCTTTTTCATTTGTCCGTTTGTTTTATCAGTCCCGCGGCTCGAATTCAGGGCCTGAGCACTATCCTTGAGCTTTTCTCAAGGCTAGAACTCTGCCACTTGAGCCACCGCACCACTTCCAGCTTTTTCTGTATGTGTGGTATCGAGGAATCGAACCCGGGTCTTTGTGAATGCTAGGCAAGCACTCTACCACTAGGCCACACTCCCAGCCCCAGCCATTTTTTTTTCCTGTCTCACAGGTGAGGATGTCAAAAGTCAAAACCCAAGCCAGTGCTCATCACGCATGCCTGCAGTCGCAGCATTTGCGAGGCTAAGGTTGGAGGATGCACAGCTCCATTCCAGCATGGACTGAGAAAAGCCATCTGAACTAGGGACAAAAGAAGAGAATCCAAGTCCACTTTGCTCAGCCAGCATCTGAGTCAACTTTCTACAGCTGTCACTTGAGAAATAAACACTGAAGAAAACTCCACCGATGGAAAAAGGGCTTGTGTGTGTGTGTGTTAGGAGTCCTGGTGACTGACCTGGCCTCATGGTTGTTCTGGTGGGTGGAGGTGGTACCAGTTCTGACCAACAGATTCTGGGGCAATGAATGAAGAGGTGCTCATGTAGTGGATATGATTTCTTAAATAATGAATTACTTCAGTTACCACCATGGGGCCCGGTGAGGCTCCACGCCGCTCCTCCAGACTCCACCATGACAGGTTGAAATTCGAATTCGCTGGGGAGAGTCACAGGAAAGCAGACAACAGGGCCCATTCAAAGGGGAAGCACAAAAGCAGCTTAGCAAGGGATGCGGAAATGCACTCAGGGCTCTGCCTTGAGCCTGCTGGTGCTCTTCCAGCCGGTCAGGGCATCTCACCTCCCCGGAATGACTTGTTCTGGCAGCGAGTTGGTGGCTCACGCCTGTGATCCTGGCTACTCTGCAAGCTGAGATCTGAGGATCGCAGTTTGAAGCCAGGCCAGGCAGGAAACTCCATGCGACTCTTGTATCTAATAAACTACTCAGAAAGCCAGAAGCAGCTTGAGCACTAAGAGGCTCAGGGACAGTGCCCAGGCCTAGAGTTCAAGTCCTATGACTAGCCAGAAATGCAGTGGGCCTGGGGAGGGGCGGGAGCTTCTTGGGTCTCAGGATGAACAGGTAGAGGAAGTTGCCTCACAGCTGTCAAGCTTGGCGAAAGAGGGGCATTTTCTTAAAAGGCTAACGTCATGGCAACGCAATTAAATGCTACCATTTCCTTCTGTCAGAAGTCCTGGAAAGCGGGGTGCGGTGGCTCACGTCTGAAATCCTACTACTCAGGAGGCTGAGATTTGAGGATCGAGATTCACAGCCAGCCTGGGCGTGGAAATCTGTGAGGCTTTTTATCTCCAATTAGCACCAGAAGTGGTGCTGTGGCTCAAGGGGTAGGGTGGGGGGAGTGGGCACAAATATGAGTAAATACAAGCTGCACGTGTTCCTTTATTTAGTAAAGTTTGTAAAGAATCTATCGAGAGCAAGGAAAGAGGTAACATTGTCAAGAAGAGAAAGGAAGGGAGGAACTTAATTTTAAAATGATATTTTAAAGAATCAAGGTAATTACATCTTATCCTCAATATTAGGATTACAGATCTGAGTCACCAGATGCCTGGCTTACGGATTTTACAATCCTTATCAGGATACAATGCTTATCATAAAAACGAACAATAATTGCATTGAGTCCACTCGTGCTCCTGATAGACTCAGAACCGTATTTTGAAGTCAAGTCCAGAGGGCCTGGGAGGCAGCTCAGCTGCAGAGCCAGCTCCCAGCGTGTGCCAGGCCCTGGTTCCAAAAGGGTCCTGGCCATGTCCCTGGTAGCCAGCCCCATGGGGCTTGTTTGTTCATCTGTCTGTTTTGTTGTTGGTGGTGGTGGTGGTCCTGGGGCTTGAAATCTGGGCCTGAGCTCTTCAGCTCAAGCCTACCACCCTACCCCTTGAGCCACAGCCCCACTTCCGGTTTTCTGGTGATTAACTGGGAGATAAGTCTCCTGGACTTTAGTGCCCAGACTAGCTTTGAATCGTGATCCTCAGAGCTCAGCCTCCTGAGTAGCTAGGGTTTCAAGCCTGAGCCACCGTGGCCGGCTCGTCTGTCTCTTTTGAAGTGATTCGAAGGTCCCTAGAGGAGTCACAGCGCAGCCCCACACAGCACAGTCACGTGACCCTAGTACGGTTTTGACTGAATGAGGTTGACACTGGGTTTTGCTCTGTGTTGGCTCTTCATCGGGTGGGATGTTGTGGTAACAAACCAGGCCCAGAGATGCCTCATCACCACCGACATCCTCGCCACTGGGCCCCTGTAGTCAGTCATCACCCCCACAGGGAACCCCAAATCTCCCCCATGTAGGTGAAGGTGTGTGACATTTCCCTCGGGGTCCTTGGCTTCGATCGCAGCATAAGCTTTTTCTGGACAAGTCTCAATGGGAAGAAAATGTGGCAGAGCTTTACAGAGTGAGCAAGCAGACAAGCAGGCAGACTAGCAGAAGGGCAGGGGCAGCGATGATTCGTGTGGGGCTCTTGGAGGGAGGGACCCCTGGGCTCTTTGACATGGTGCTACTTAGGTGGTAAAGATGCATCTGACTTAAAGTCACGGCAGACAGGCGTTGTCTTCGCTCTAACCACTCCGGGGGTTCCACAGCTGCCACCTGGGCTCAGGGGCTCTGAGAGGGACCTGAGCTTGAAATGCGCCACCACCACGTCTGGGCGTCTCTTTTAGGAAAGCACGCGTTCTGCTATCTGAAACCTGATGTGGATCCCTGAGTTAGAAGTCAGCCCACCACGAAGGTTCATCCTTTGAGATGAGCACACTGTGCCAGGAGACGCCAGTCCCCAAGCGTTTGCTTCTCCAGGACACGTGTCTCTTTTCTGCTGTCCCTTCTAGGTTTTTAGGGCACCGCTCATTGTTGGGGCCAGCAGGCAAGGTCAGCTGGAGAAAGCTGCTCTTGCGCTTTCCTTTTTTCCTTGTGCTAATGCTGCAGCAGCTGAAGGAGTGCAAGGGTTAAAACAAACAAGACAGTGCCGCTATGATTCTAAATACACTGTTCCCAAATTCCACTCACCTTTCTTTCCCTAGTCTGTCCTGCTTTGTTTTCCCCTAAAAGGACTTTGGTTCCTTAATCTTAAGGGATGGTGCTGGATGAGAGTCAGTGTCCTGCATTTGCTTTAAGCTAAGTTTCTAGATTCCTGGCTCCCTTTACTGGGCCTCGGTATCCTGGATTTGGGAGCACTGGAGCACAGGAGGTGCTTGGAGCTAGCGGGGCACTCGGGTGGGGTAGCCTGCCCAGCACTCTCCCCTCCTCTCCGTGCTCAGCAGTTGGGCTTGTTGACCCATCGACCTGGACATGTTTTGGGGTTTTTTTTTGGCCAGTCCTGGGCCTTGAACTCAAGGGCTTGTGCCACTACCCTTGGGCTTTCTCAAGGCTTGAGCTCTACCACTTGAGCCACAGCACCATTTCTGGCTTTTTTTTATGTATGTGGTATCACGGAATCGAACCCGGGTCTTCATGCATGCTAGGCAAGCACTCTACCACTAGGCCACACTCCTGGCCCTCTGGACATGGTTTTTTACAACCGTTCTTGAACTCTGGGGACAAAAAGGCTCTGGCCGCTGACAAGCCACAGCGCTGACACCCAGGGGCACAGCCAGGACATCGCAGGCTACACCAGTGACTGAGTACAAGCCGGGGTCATGTGTGTCACCCAGGACTGGATCCGGGGAGGGCACCCGCCCAGCCCAGTGCAGGCGGTCTGGGCACAGGGGCAGCCAGCGGCGCAGCCCCACCCCGGAGCCAGACCTGCCCTGGACTATTGAGTCATAGCCTGAGGAAGAAAGTGGCCAGAGAGAGAAGTACAGTTCCTGCATTTCCAGTCGTTTCTAAGGTATTGAAGAGCCAGGCACGGGTGGCTCAGCCTGTCACCCCGCTTCTCAGGAGGCTGAGGTCTGAGCGGGGCAGGAGTGTCCCTGCCATCCTTCTCTCCAGTTAACCACACGGAAGCTGGAAGTGGGGCTGTGGCTCACTTTGGAGAATGCCAGCCTGAAGCTAAGGGACAGGGTCCAGGACCTGAGGTCAAGGCCCCAGTACAGCACAAATAACTAGCCAGAACAGCCTGACTGGCAGCATTGCCGTGCATAGTTCCCAAATATCCTGAAACCATTGCTTTTCCGGCGGCTCATTTTATGCTATTAGAACCGTTATCTCCATTTTATTGTTTTGTGGAGTCCAACATTTTTTTCATAGTATAAGAGATAAGACCCAAGGCCTTGCAAATACTAGGCAAGTACTCAGACATTTGGCCACAACTCACTCTTCATTTTTACAGACATCAAAACTTGCAAAAAGCAAAATTAAGGCTGGTGTGATGCCAGTCTGTGCTTCACACCTGCCATCCTAACGACTCGGGAATCTGGGATCTGAGGCTCTTGCTTCAAAGCCAGCTGGGGTAGCGAAGTCCATGAGACTTTTTTTTCTTTTTTTTTGCCAGTCCTGGGAGCTTGAACTCAGATCTGGGCTCTGAGCTTATTTTGTACAAAGTTAGTACTCTACCACTTGAGCCACAGCACCACTTCTGGCTTTTTCTCTTTATGTGGTACTGAGGAATGGAACCCACGGCTTCATGTGTGCTAGGCAAGCATTCAACCACTAAGCCGCCACATTCCTAGTCTCCCCCACCTCCAACCCTGTCCTGAGACTTTTATCTCCAATTAGCCACCCAAAAGCCAGATGTGGGGTTATAGCTCAAGTAATAGAGTAAAAAGGTAAACAAGAATCACAGGCTTTGAGTTCAAGCCCCAGTGTTGGCATAAAATAATAATGGCACTCTCCCCTTTCTGATTCCAGGTCGGGGAAACCAATATAACCAAGTGCAAATCAGATGAATATTTGTTTGATTATACACTCTGCTGCATGCAGCGCCCAGCAGGTAAGTCTCCGGGCACTGTCCAGAGACCTGGGGCCTGGGGCTGGCCTTTCAACAGGGAGCCTTTCAAGAAGGCTGCAGACTTCAGCTAGAACAGAGCTGAATGGGAGAAGGGCAGGTCTTCCCTTCCCCTGCCCTCCCTCTGCCCAGGCCCTGGAGGAGCCCCGGGTAGACAGGACAGGAAGGGAATGTGCCTTCTCAGAGGTGCCCAGGTGGGCTCCACAGGGGCTTCTGAGAGAGGCCTGATGATGTGTCCTTCATGGAGATTCTGGAGTGGACACAACTAGACCACTCCTCCTGCCTGCCACACCTCTGCATGCGCCCTCTGTACATCTGCACTCGTGCAAACACCCCTGCAAACATCGCTGCACACCTGGCCCTCCCTTAGCTCTTAACTCAAGGCTGGCATTCTGCCATTTGAACCACAGCCCCACTTCTGGCTTTTTTTTGGTCATTTGTGGGTCTTGAACCTTGATCCTGGGCGCTGTCCCTGAGCTCTTCAGCTCAAGGCTAGCATTCTACCCATTGAGCCACAATGCCACTTCCGGTTTTCTAGTGGTTCATTGGAGATAAGAGTCTCATGGACTTCAGTGCTAGGGCTGGCTTTGAACTGCAATCAGGTGTGAGCTTCTGCACCTGGCCCCACTTCTGGCATTTTGCTGGGTAACTGGAGTCTTACAGACTTTTCAGCGTAAGCTGGAACCAACTGTCAATCTCTAGCCTCAGCCCTTTGAGTAGCTAGGATTACTGGTATGAGCCACTGGTGCCCAGCTTAGCATTTCTTTCTTTTTTTTTTTTTTTGCCAGTCCTGGGCTTGAGCTCAGGGTCTGAGCACTGTCCTTGGACTTTCTCAAGGCTGGAGCTCTACCACTTAGCCAGGGCCAGCCGGCAGCAAACCAGGGTTCCTGAAATAGGGGGCAGGGACTAGGAAAAAAATAAAAGAGAGACAAACAGATGGAGTTTGGGAGGGATACAGCCCAAATCATCAGCCTCAGCTTAAGAAGACTGTAGCCCAAGACTGTAGCCTCGTTTATTTCCAAATCAAGGCTTATGTACTTTTCTTGAAGCCAGGGCACTGCCAGGGGTTACATTCAGATGGTCAATCAGGGAACTGTTGGGGGTCACATTCATGTGGTAAATCTCAGATCAGTTAAGCAGAACAAAGCCAAAAAACAATAAAGCAATGTGTACACAATTGTGTGGGTCCAAGGTCACTGACCCCACAGTCGGCCCCCAACATCTCCCCTGTCTTTATTTTAAAAGATGCGAACCCGCCTGTCTTAGGTTGGGTGAATCGCTGACTCTGCCTTACCCGTCATGGGGAACTTCTTCAGATCGAGCTGAAGGCCCTGTCTTAGGTTGGTCAGAGCGCATCCCCTCTTACCCGTCTTTGACTGTGATTCCTCTTGTGGGGGGGCATCTCATCCATCTGGGGCTTAGATCTGTGGAGTTGTCCTGCAGGGTTTAGCAATGAATTTTGCAAGATCTTTACCACACAAGGCAGGCAAATAATAATTATTATAAGCAACATTCCTGAACCAACAAAGGTCATCAGCAAGCCTTTTAGGTTACTCAAGGAGGGAACATAGTGCTGAGACTGTTCAAACAGCTCCTTGGCTATCTGTGTAATCTCAGTGTCAAGAGATGGCGCCTGCTACTATTAACCCAATAAACCTCCTAGGGCGCATTAGGTCTCTCAATTGTTGTAAAGCCAAGATACCAGAATCTTCATACCAGGGTCCAGACATTTTCACAGGTAACGTAATAAAAGGTGGTTGTTTAACAATCATAACAGAGGTAGCTAATCCACTATACATACAATTTGTAAAAGAACAATTATCGCATGTTACATTAAATTGTGTAGAATCAATGGATATGTTAAAAGGTCCAAACATAATAGCAAAAGGAGGAGAAACACCGTTCATAATGTTCTTTTGGTAGGCGGAGCTGGGCCAGGTCACATCACCAAGGGCCGCTGCAACCATCCATGCTTGATGTTGAGGACGGCCATTCATCCACCACAGTCCAGGATTAAAACGCTGGGTAGAATTGGCTCCTGACCAGTCTAGCAGCTGTGAGGAAGTCCCAGTAATATTGGTGATAAAAGGTTGATCATGTCTGCACTTCACAGGGTGGAATTCGTCTGTGGATTCCACCACTTGAGTTGTATTGATACACCGGGGATGGGGATGGGGACACATCCTGGGATGGAGTCATTGTCCCGAAGTTTAAAGCACAGTGGGGTGCCCATCCCAGAAGCAGAGAATCTACCCGTTTGAATGTGTTGACTAAACGGATCAGAAGCAATCCCATATGCTGATTGGTTGACATGCACGAATAGCTCAGGTCCTTCCCGCATCTCAGGATGCGCCACTGGAGGGTGGGGGATATAGGCCCAGTGAGTCGCTGCTTGGATGGCCACTGTCACTCTCCACAATCCGAACACAGCATTCAGACAGCCAGCGGGCGTCATTTTCTTCCTGTGAAAAAACACATACATGCCCTCGACCCCAGGTTAGAACAGGATCGGGTCCATGCCAAGCACCAGTTAGGGGATCCTTCCACTTTACTAAGGCAAAAGGACGCTGCGCTCTTTTTTCCCAGAATCGCTGAGCAGCAGATAAATTATTTGAGTCCAAATTTAAAAAATTTAAAACAAATAAAGCATGATTAAGTATATTCGCAGGGGTAGCGGGATACAACTCCCCCTTCTGTATTTTAACAATTTGATGTTTTAGTAATCCATTAGCTCTCTCCACGATGCCTTGACCTTGAGGATTATAAGGAATGCCTGTAATATGAGTGATATTATAAGATTGGCAGAAGGATTGAAATGCTTGGCCTGCATAGCCAGGGCCATTATCTGTTTTAATTTGTAAGGGAATCCCCATCACAGCAAAACAGCGAAGGCAGTGGGAAATACAATGTTTAGTGGCTTCCCCAGCAAGGGGCGTGGCCAGGACAAACCACTGCTTATCCAATAAGTGAAGGGGAATAGGAAAAAAGAACAAAAACAATCCTTTATCTCAGTAGCATACAAATTATTAGAAATTGAGGGGCTGGGAGTCTGGCCTAGTGGTTAAAGTGCTTGCCTAGCATGCATGAAGACCCGGGTTCGATTCCTCGGTACCACATACATAGAAAAAAGCCAGAAGTGGTGCTGAGGCTCAAGTGGTAGAGCTCTAGCCTTGAGAAAACCCAAGGACAGTGCTCAGGCCCTGAGCTCAAGCCTCAGGATTGGCAAAAAAAAAAAAATAATAATAATTATTAGAAATTGATGAAAGACTTGGGAGCCCTGGTTGGGCTGCATAAACCTGTATTTTCCTGACCCTTTGATAACAAAAATAGGGAATTATGAAGCTGTATTTATACTAATTTTAAAAGCTCCAATTGTTTTTTCTGCCAATAGGCCACTGCTCCATCCATACAGGGTCATGTGATTTCCAAGTTAACTGTGGCCCCTAGAATTGAGAGGTAGTTTTATGCCAATTTTCTCATAAATAATGCAATCATCATAGAATGCCACAACATCCATATCTTGTCTCTCCCTAGAGATTTTTGGGCAGATCCTCTTGTTTTATGCTCTGTACCCAGTAGAGATCAGAGGATCCGAATCCTCTCTGTCCATGTGGGGCGGAGGAATCAGCAGTCCCCACAGGGAGTAAGGGTACCAGCACCAACTGTGCAACTCTCTGTCCTGCTGGGATCGCTACCACATGCCTTGGGGCAGAGGCCATGACCTTGATTTCACCTGTATAATCCTGGTCAAGGACACCGGGTGTCATCTGAATGCCTTTAAGGGCTGAGCTGCTGCGCCCTAGCAGCAATCCAACCCTTCCTGAGGGGACGGGGCCGAAGACCCCCGTGGGGAGAGTCTGTATCCCCATCTCTGGGGTCAATACTGTGTAGGTGGAGGAACAGAGGTCCAGTCCTGCGCTGCCTGGGGTGGCGTGGAAGAGGTCAGAGACTGATTTTGGGGGGTTGTTAGAAGATGAGCTTGTGGCCGAGAAGAGGGAGGGACTGCCCCATAATTTTGAGGGGCCAGGGGCTGGCCCCATTTCCAGTTTCCCAAAAACGGGCGGCCATTTCTGTCTGTTACTGACTTGCAATTTTTAGCCCAGTGCTTCCCTTTACCACAGCGTGGGCATGTGCCAGGTGTGGTTTCTCTTTCTAACTTGGCCTGGCGTGGGCATTGAGCCATCTGATGTCCCATTTGTCCACAAGAAAAGCAACTCCCTGGGGGTCCAGCAGCCCGAGAATGCCGCTGGCCCTGATATTTTATAAATCCAGTAACAGTCTTTCCTTGAGGAGCGGCGGCTAATGTGAGGCCTTGTGTATGGGAGGGTTCAATATCAGCACACAGTCTAATATAGTCTGTGATTCCTCCCTTATTCCTGTGGGGTCTGATAGCCGCCTGACAGGCGGCGTTGGCATTTTCATAGGCTACTTGTTTAACCCTGCTTGCGTTCTCATCTTGTCCTAGGCGGTCTGCGGTCTCCATTAATCGAAACACAAATTCCTGATAAGGTTCATCTGGTCCCTGTCTAATTTCAACTAGATTTTCAGTACGGTTAGAATTTGGTAATTTTTTCCAAGCCTCTCTCGCCGCTGCATTTATTCGTATGTGGGCTTCCACTGAATAGCCCAACTGATCTTTGGTATTTCTATAGGTTCCCTCTCCTACCAATTGATCAAAAATATAAGGCAGATTCTCAGCCCTTTTTGCTTCAATTATAGCTTGACACTGTTTAGTAAATGCTGTTGTCCATAGTAAGTAATCTCCCCCACTAAGGCATGCTCTGGCAAGCTGCTTCCAGTCATTTGGGCATAAAATGTCAGTACACATGGCCTCCAATGCTACTTGAGTAAAAGGGGCAGTTGGTCCATATTGGGAGCAGGCACTCTTTAAGTCCCGTATTAGTTTAAAAGGAATAGGTTGGTAGCAAACCTGTTCATCATGATCAACTAAAATGGGGGAGCATCGAGACCCTGAAACATCTTCCCCCTTTTTAGCAGCCTGAGCCAGGTTTAGTTGCGAGGCACTGTGCCTGGTTGTAGGGCCTGTTAGGAGGGACTTGTTGCTAGGACCTTTAGGCATGCATAAAGGTTGAGAAGGGGGTTGGGGCTGCAAGGCTGCAGCCGGAGGCGGTGGCAATAGGAGGTAAGGGTTAGATTCCGCCGAGATTGTGGCCAGGGGTTCATATCTATTTCCTACTTCTGGGGGGGACCTCTGCACTATCCCCGTCTTAGATAGTAGATGGAGGATTTCTTCTAACTTCTCCTCCACCGTAGCCGGCCCTCATCATATCTTTCCTTCCTGTTATCCAAACCTGAATTCTTATACTCAATATCTGCTGGCTGTTCCCTTCTCAAAATCTCCTTTAGACTCTCTCGGGCTGGGGCATATGGCTCAGCCTCAGGTTTTTTTCTCAGAAGGATTCTTTAATTCAAGATTAAGTTTGGCATTATTACGTCGAAGATCTAAACATTCATTTATTGAATTCCATAAAGTAATAGCTTCTGCAGGGGTCTTTTCAGGGCCACTTACACCATAATAATCTTGGATTCCTTTCCCTACCTTTAGCCAGGTTTCTAAATTTAGGGTTCCCTCCTCTGGAAACCACGCGCATGCCTCCTCGATAAACTGTAGGAAGTGCCCAAGCTGCCCTTGTCCCACCCGCTTTCCGCGGGCTTGAAGTATGTCCCTAAGGACCTGCACATAGAGCCTGCGGCTAGTGACTTGACCCATAACTTTTTACTCCTGACCATGCGCTCTCCTGCTCTCGCACTCTCTTAAGAGTCTCTCTGAAGAGTCCTATGACGCGTCACTCACCACGGCAGGGTCCACCGTCGTCCCTGTTCAGGCTCCACTTGCAGGGGCCAGCGGGCAGCGAACCAGGGTTCCTGAAACAGGGGGCAGGGACTGGGAAAAAATAAAAGAGTTTCGGGCAGCTACAGCCCAAATCAGCAGCCACAGCTTAAGAAGACTGTAGCCCAAGACTGTAGCCTCGTTTATTTCCAAATCAAGGCTTATATACTTGTTGGGAGCCAGAGTGGATTCAAACTGTACCTTGATTTGCATCAGACAATGGCGTTACTGTCTTATGGTTTTCTGGCCTTATTCTGTTTAAATGACCTGAGATTTACCATATGAATGTAACACCTGGAGGTTCCCTGGGTCTCAAGAAGGGAGAGGAGCCTGGAGTTGAGAATAAACAGGGCTGCAGTTTTTACCTGGGCTGCAGACCTCCCGGACCCCATGTGTTTGTCTCTCTTCTATTTTTTCCAGTCCCTGCCCCCTATTTCAGGAACCCCAATTTGCTGCCGGTAGGCCCCGGCATATACTTTTCTTGAAGCCAGGGAACCGCCAGGGGTGACATTCAGATGGTCAATCAAGGGAACCGCCAGGGGTTACATTCAGATGGTCAATCAGGGAACTGTTGGGGGTCACATTCATGTGGTAAATCTCAGATCAGTTAAACAGAACAAGGCCAAAAAACAATAAAGCAATGTGTACACAATTGTGTGGGTCCAAGGTCACTGACCCCACAGTCGACCCCCACACCACTTGAGCCTCAGCACCACTTCCAGCTTTTTTCTACATATTTGGTATTGAATCCGGGTCTTCGTGCATGCTAGGCAAACATTCTACCACTAGGCCAAACTCCCAGCCCCCAGCTTAGCTTTTATTGAACGCTTATGAGATGAGCCCTGGGGCAGGTAGGAACCTTGGCAGAAAGTTCTAGACCCTGGATGCTCTCTGTGAAAGTGTCGTTGTGGTGAGCCTAGTGGGCTTGCAGATGGTGGTGGTGGAAAGCTGAGATCTTGGGTGCCCAGAGGTCAGGCTGAGAACCAGCCGCAGGGTGGCACTGCAGGACAGCGCTCAGCAGGGAGGGTGCCGCTGAGCCCCAGCTCCTAGAGCAGCACAAGACTGGGTATGTGTCCAGAAGGTTCCAGGGAGGCTGGATACCTGTGCAGAAGGTCTGGCTACACGTGTGTTAGGGACAGAGACAGGGACAGCACTGCCAGGTGGCAGCCTGGCCCAGGACCGGGCTCAGCATCACTCTCCTGCCTCACAGGCTTCCACGTCAGCCAGCCATGCTCAGAGAACCATGGTGTGGGCAAGTGGGACCCTTGTGAGCCGGAACCTGCATGGCCCATCCCAGCCACCAAGAGTCCTGCATCCAGTGCTCGCAGTGCCGTGCTGGTGAGTACAGCAGGGCGGCCGACTCCACTGGCTCCAAGGGCCAGCTAGGGGAAGGAAGGCGAGGCCCTCCCTGTGAGAAAGAGCTGCATTGTCCTATCTTACCAAGGGCCACCCACAGATGAAGGGAACGCCTCGATTGCAGCCAGCTCGTGCAGTAAACAGGGGAGACTCCTTACATTCAATAAGCTGGCAATAGCCCACATCAGAAAGCCTTCCCTAAAAAATCAATAGAGCAGAGAGAGAGAAGAGGGGAGGGGAGAATCAGAGAGGGGGGGAAGGGGAAACCTACAAGTTATTAGGAATTTAAAGGCAATCTACAAGATTAACATAAAAATTCAGTTGGGGACTGCGAGTTTGGCCAAGTATAGAGTGCTTGCCTAGCATACACAAAGACAGGGTTCGAATGCTCGGTAACACATACACAGAAAGAGCCAGTAGTGGTGCTGTGGCTTAAGTGGTAGAGCACTAGCCTTGAGAAAGCCCAAGGACAGTGCCCAGGCCCTGAGTTCAAGCCCCAAGACTGGCAAAAAAAAAAAAAAAAAGTAATAACCCACTGGGTGCTGGTGGCTCAGGCCTGTAATCCTAGCTATTCAGGAGGCTGAGATCTGAGGATCTCAGTTCAACGCCAGTCCAAGCAGGCAAATCCATGAGACTCTTACCTCCAGTTAACTACCAGAAAACCAGAAGTGGTGCTGCATCTCAAAAGAGTAGAGCATTAGCCTTGAGCAGAAAAGCTCGGAAATAGCGTCTAGGCTGTCCCTGAGTTCAAGCCTAGGACCATGACTAACTAAAAAAAAAAATCTCCCTAACATGGTTAGCCAATCACAGAGAGCATACCTAATAATGAAGGTTTATTCATTTAACTTTTTCAACACAAGGTTCATATTTCTCATGTGGCTGCTGGTTATGAGCGGCACAGATAATAGCTACTATTAGAATAAAAAAGCAAATACTTTCAGGAAATAACAATACAATACAGGGAAATACCAGTATATAAGTCAGAGGCACTTATTTATTTATTTTTTTGCCTGTTGTGGGCTTGAGCTCAGGGCCTAAACACTGTCCTTGGACTTTCTCAAGGTTACAGCTCTACCTCTTGAGCCTCAGCACCATTTCTGGTTTTTTTTCTATGTATGTGGTACTGCGGAATCGAACCTGGGTCTTCGTGCATGCTAGGCAAGCACTCTACCACTAGGCCAAACTCCCGGCCCCACTTTTTATTTATTTTATTTATTTATTTATTTATTTTTTGCCAGTCCTGGGGTTTGAACTCAGAGCCTGAGCACTGTCCTTGGACACTTTTTGCTTAAGGCTAGTGCTCTGCCGCTTGAGCCACAAGCACCACTTCTGGCTTTTTCTGGGTATTGTGGTACTCAGGAATTGAACCCAGAGTTTCATGCATGCTAGGCAAGCACTTTACCACCAGGTCACACTCCTGGCCCCCAGAGGCACTTTTGTTTGGCAGAAGGGACTGATTTTTCTCACAAAGCCAGCTTAATCAGGAAAGTACATTATCTTATCTCTAATAATTCTTAAAAAAAAATGGAAGTGGCACTCTACCTCAACAGTAGAATACTAGGTTTTTGCAAAAGAGGCTCAGGGCCAGCACCCAGGCCCTGAATTCAAAGCCCCACCAAAAAAAAACCCCAAAAAACTTCTTATCTAGAATTCCAGTGGCAAATAGCATATTTCTGCCTAATGCTTGAAAGGCCAGTGCACAAAGATAATATTCATACATCAATTTATAAGTTGACTACCATTTATTTTCCCTAGGGGCCTGGGGCCAAGATGAGACAGACCATGATACAGCTTAAAACCAGTGCAAACATGGCTAGTGCTAAAAACAAACACTAAGAAAATGTTTGCCAACAGCAAACAATCTCTTCAACATGGGTTACCGAGAACAGAATACCTTCCGAACAACTTTGTTCTAGAGCAAGGCTTTCTATTAGTATATGACTTGGCCTGTGAATGCTCTTGGAGGGTTTAAGGAGAATCCAGGATTTGGTCCTCCTCCTGGAAAGAAAGCCTGGGCTTTGTGGATTGTCATTTGTAGGCCGCCTCAGTCCATGTGTTTTCACCTTCTGGCAGGGTAGGGGACATGTTTCAACATGGCTGTGAGAGTGGAGCCCCTGGCACATTTTTGTGCCCTTGTTGAGGCCTCACAATCTGGAAGTGGAGCTGTAGCCAAAGTGGTAGAGCACCCACCTTGAGAAAAAAAAAGGCGTGCAAGGCCTTGATTTTAAGCTCCAGTATGTGTGCAACATGCTCACACAATCTATTAGAATAACAAGCTAACATTTAAGTACTCAAGTGAAAATTGAAAGGGTCTAGTCTGCAGATAAAGCCTGGTGGCATGGTGACCGTGCTGAGGGCAGGTTTGTTGCTCTGGCCCTGTCACTGGCAGGGCTGCCGTCCCCTTGCTGTGCTGGTGCTGTGCCTGAACGAGGTGAAAAGCCAGGATTCTGCGTGGGAGGTAGCTGTCCAGAGTAGGCCCTGCTCTGTCCTGCCTTTGGCTCTGCCCAGGAAGCACCAGTGCATCCTCTCTACTGCCCAGGCCCAGGCTTTGTCTTGTCTGGCACCAGCAGCAGGGCCTCCTACCACTGTTCAGGGGAGGCCGTAACAGGTTCCCATGACCCCTGGACTTGAAGGCAGTGACAGGGAGCATTCATGCTCAATCAGCATGTGTGTGTGCTTGTGGGGGGATGTGCTTGTGTGGGGGTGTGCTTGTGTGTGTGCTTGTGTGTGGATGTGCTTGTGTGGATGTGTGTGCTTGTGTGGGTGCTTATGTGGGGTGTGCTTGTGTGGATGTGTGTGCTTGTGTGGGTGCTTATGTGGGGTGTGCTTGTGTGGGGGTGTGCTTGTGTGGGTGCTTATAGGGGGATGTGCTTGTGTGTATGTGTGTGCTTGTGTGTGTGCTTATGTGTGGATGTGCTTGTGTGTATGTGTGTGCTTGTGTGTGTGCTTATGTGTGGATGTGCTTGTGTGGATGTGTGTGCTTGTGTGGGTGCTTGTGTGGGTGCTTATGTGGGGGTGTGCTTGTGTGGGGGTGTGCTTGTGTGTGTGATTGTGTGTGGCTGTGTGTGTGTGTGGCTGTGCTTGTGTGTGTGCTTGTGTTTGTGTGTGGGCTTGTGTGCTTGTGTGGGGGTGTGCTTGTGAGGGGGGTGTGGGTGTGTGTTTGCCAGTACTGAGGTTGAACTCAGGGCCAGGGCACTGTCCCTTAGTGCTTTGAGTCGAGGCATGAGCCATCGGTGCCTTGCTCAGTTCAGCCCCTGCACCATTCCGTTTCTCTCCAGAGGAATCAAGTTGGAGCTTCTGTATCCCTGGCAGCTGTGGTTAGTAGCAGCTTGAACCTCATCTGCTACCTTGTTCAATATAAAAAATAAATGAAACCTCAGGCGTTTCCTTCCCTGGACTCGGGGCTACACTGGAAGAGGTAGGGGAAGCTGGATCTGTCTGTGAAGAGCGTGCTGGGGCTCCCTTGTGGGTCAGAAATGGCCATGTTTCCACGTCCTCACCTCCCTCCCTGTGTGACTCCACGCCTCAATCATTCGCCCAGGGTCAGCTGCCGCATGACAGCGGGCAGCACCTCCGTGGGCCTCAGTGACAGTGAGCAGTGCACAGGGAAGAGGGGTCTGGGTGAGGGGCTCCCGTGCTACCCAGAGGTTGGCCATGGGACAGCAAGGTCTGGAAATACGAGGGTGTTGGTATTTTACTCTATCCGCACTGTTCTGCCTCTTTTGCTGTGAGTTCGGTGCCCTCTCTCTTCCTCAGAGAGGTCACTGGGCTTAATCTAGCTTCATCCTGTTGTTTCTTCCTGATTTCAGGTGAAGGGGTGTAGCTGACTATCCAGTAAGTCTCACACTGGCACCGGGCGGGTCCTTCCTAGGGCGTCTGGAGGTCTTTGGGGTGCTGAGTGCTGAAGCCTAGGGACAGTACTGTTGCAGGGGTCAGGGAAGGGGGCGAGGGATTGCTCAGGGCCTCAAGCCTGCACCCTGAGTTTATGGCTCCTTATTAGAGCTGTGGGAGTCAATACTGGAAGAAGACTGGCAGTTTGGTGGTTTAAAACAATGAGTGGAAACTGAGGCACCAGAGGGTCAAAGGGCTTTTTAAGAGTGTCCTGGTAAGAGACCCTGTCAGAGATAACCACAGGCAGAAGTTTAAGCACCAGCAATGGGCAGCCCCAGACTCGGCACCCCAAGGTACAGAACAAGGCTCTTGTTGGCCCAGCTCCATTGCTCTATGACTTCCTGACGTTAGGAACAAAGTCAAGGAGGTCCTGGGATCCCCAGAAGTCTGAAATGGAAATGGCGTCCTCGAGAATGGGACTCTACCTTTATCCTGGAAAAGTCAGCTCGGTGCGATTCTTGGCAAAAGAAGTTCTACAGAGGCAAGTGCCAGCACGAAGCTGCTCAAGAGGCTGAGACCCGAGGATCCTGGTTCAAAGTCAGCCTGGGCATGGGACTTTTATTTTTATCATGAACTCAGAACCTAGGCACTCACTGTCCTGAGCTGCTTCTGCTCAAAGCTACCATGTTTCCACTTTGAGCCACAGCTTCACTTGTGGTTTTCTGGTGGTCCATTGGAGATAAGACTCTCACAGACTGTCCTGCCTGGTCTGGCTTTGAACCATGATTCTCAGATGTCAGCTTCCTGAGTAGCTAGGATGAGAGGTGTAAGCCACCAGTGGCCAGCGACCTGAGACTCCCCTCCTGTCCCCACCTCCATGTTACATAGCTCAGTTTTCAGTGTGCATTGAATACCATGATAGCACGGGCTCACCTGACATTTGCGAGCTTCCTTCGCCCTCCCTCAAACAAGTTTCCTCTTCCTGAAATTCATTTCATTTGAACAGCATACCTTATACAATGACTTTTCTTAGACAGTTTTTTGGTGGATGCCTAAATCCTACTGTTAGGTCCACCTGGAAACAAATGGCTCCTTCCCTTTCCCTCCATGGGCAACCACACTGGTCCTCTCTAGAAGTCTCCGCCCCACACCTGTACCTCGAGTAGCAGGCACACGTGGGGGGGGGGGCGTGGGAGGTTCCCAGGCTCTGAGGTCACTTCCGCATCCGCTGTGCGGCCAAGCCTCTTCCTCAGGCTCCCCTCTACCAACTCTGCACACCAACACCTCGTGCAGCCAGTGATTGGGTCTCCTGTAAGTCCTCTCCTGCCTGAACTGCCACCCAGGAGAGGATAGGTCAGGAGTCTTGCATCCCCTCTGCTTCTTTCTGAGTGTCAGTCCATCTCCTGGCTTCCCCCTCCAACCCAAACTGCCAGACCCCATGTTGGGACCACGACTCCTCTCCTGCCTCTTGTCTATGTCTGGCAAGTGGTTCCTACCTATGAGCCCTCTGTCTGTCTGTCTGTCTGTCTCTTTCGATGTGGTGCCATGCCAGAGGGATCCCCTGTGCCTTTTGGCTAGGCTCTTCCCATTTCATGGATGCCTGAATTGAGAATTTGACTCTCAGCTGGAGACACCTTGGGTGGACTGGGCGCCTTCCCCCTCGTGGCTTCCTTCTCCCCACATGGACTCCTGCATCCCCACCACACTCTTTCTAAAGGACTCTAAAGCCCAAACACCTTGTTTTTATTTCAGCAATTTCTGCCAATTCAGTAGTAAACAGACAGATCCAGTCAAGCTTAGTTTGCTCTCCTTGCTGATTCTTCTGTCTATCCTCTAGGTGAACTCCCTCTGTCCACCCCTGCCTGCCAGGCTGACAAAGGATGGGGCTGGGTATAAGCTTCCCAGCCATCTCTAGAATGGTAACTTCCCTTGTCTTGTATCAGCGTGCTCTCTCTCTCTCCCTTCTCCCTCCCTCCGCCCTCCCCTCTCCCCTTCTCTCTCCTCTCCATCTTCCTTTTTGTTTATCTGTCTTGTCTGCTTGCTTACTTACTTACCTAGTAAGTTTTCTTACCATTGTGATTTGTCCAGAAATTCACTATCTTGTCATATGGTAGGTTTTCATGAGCTCTCCCCACCCCATTCTTTTCCTCCAGGCTTTGCCAAAATTATTTTAAAGGTTTTCTGTTCTGCTTAATCAGTGTTTGTTTAAGTGTGGCGATTCTGTTAAATTCTGTCTTTTGGCAAAATTTTTTTTTGGCCAGTCCTGGGGCTTGAACTCAGGGCCTGAGCACTGTCCTTGAGCTTTCCTCAAATCTAGTGCTCTACCACTTGAGCCACAACACCATTTCCGACTTTTCTATGTATGTGGTACCAAATAATTGAACCCAGGTCTTTGCACACGCTAGATGAGCACTCTACTATTAGGCCAAACTTCTGGCCCCTGTTGGGAAAATGTTTGCATCTTGAGTTTTTTTCTTGTATTTTGTTCAGTGTTGCTAGTTTTTCTAGCACTGACCATGTGGTTCTATAGTGCTATGAGCAAAAGCATCTCTTGCCACCGGAATTTCAGAAAATTTACAGCTTTCATTTTTAAAACATAAGCATGCCTTAAAACTGTGCACAGGTGTGTGTGTGTGTGTGTGTGTGTGTGTGTGTGTGTGTGTGTGAACATGTTATCTCATTTTAATGCATAAAACTATCATCATGGAGCCAGGTGCAATGGCTCACACCTGTAATCCTAGTTACTCAGGAGACTGAGATCTGAGGATCAAGGTTCAAAGCCAGCCTGGGCACATTAATCTCTAAAAAATGGGAAGTGGGGCTTGGCTCCAGGGTAGGGCTATAGCCTTGAGCTGCAGAGCTCAGGGACAGTGTCCAGGCTGAGTTCAAGCCCTGTGACCCTCATACACACACACACATACACACACAAACTATCGTTATGGGGGCCCCAAGTGTAGCCTAGTGGTAGAGTGCTCGTCTCACATGCACAAAGCCCTGGGTTCAATGCCTTGGTACCACATACATAGAAATATAGAAGTGGCGCTGTGCCTCAAGTGGCAGAGCGCTAGCCTTGAGCATAAAGTGTCCTGGCCCTGAGTTCAAGCCCCACGACTGGCAAAAACAAAAACTATCATCATGGTGTAAGAAAACCAAAGTGCTTTTGTCATAAATAGCAATATTTGGTACTGATATTTCCTGAAATGGTTTGCTTTTTGTTGGCTTCCACTGTAAGTACTTAACTGGCTCCACAGGTCAAAGTGGGGGCGGTGGAGAAGGCAGTTTTAAACTGAAACCACAAAGAAGCTCATCAGATTTGGATGTGAATAAATGTGTCTAAGAGTTATGATTAAGAAATGTAAAGAAAGAAAGAAATTGAAGACGCAAAACTGGTTTCTTTGAATAAGAAAGTATTCAGAAGTAAGAATTGTCTTAAATGTTTGTTTCAAAGTGGAGAAGAGGGGCCGGGAGTTTGGCCTAGTGGTTAAAGTGCTTGCCTAGCATGCACGAAGACCCAGGTTCGATTCCTTGGTACCACATACATAGAAAAAAAAAAAGCCGGAAGTGGTGCTGAGGCTCAAGTGGCAGAGCTCTAGCCTTGAGAAAGTCTAAGGACAGTGCTCAGGCCCTGAGCTCAAGCCCAGGACTGGCAAAAACAAACAAACAACAAACAAAAAAAAACAAAGTGGAGAAGAAATTAAGACGATTGAAGGTTCATGTGTTTATGTCTAGGTCCTTCAAAAGAGTGCCTTTTAACTGGATATGTATGTCTGTTTCCCAGTAGTATGTAAGCCACCTTGGATACAAAGAGCTCACAATGGTTCCCATCTTAATTAGTATATTATATTATATTCTGAATATAAAGAACTATATTCAGTAAAAAATGAATTAGATGGTTCAGTCAGTTGCAGTTTCAAAACTCTCATCATGACTACTATTAAGTTTTGGCTTTATAGATTTGATCCACTGCAGCATTTACAATCAGACCCACAGATGGATAAAGAACTCTGACAAGTATTTATTGGTCAAACTTAACTTTTATTCTCAATAAGTTCCAGGAAAGCCCTGCTTAAAACCCATTTCTTTCGGGGTCAGGAGTTTGGCCTAGTGGTAGAGTGCTTGCCTAGCATGCATGAAGACCCGGTTTCGATTGCTCAGTACCCCACATACATAGCAAAAAGCTGGAAATGGTGCTGAGGCTCAAGTGGTAGAGCTCTAGCCTTGAGAAAGTTCAAGGACAGTGCTCAGGCCCTGAGCTCAAGCCCAGGACTGGCAAAAAACCAAAACAAAAAAAACCTTTCTTTCTTTCTTTTTTGCCAGTCCTGGGCTTGAGCTCAGGGCCTAAGCATTGTTCTTGGACTTTCTCAAGGCTAAAGCTCTACCACTTGAGCCTCAGCACCACTTCTGGCTTTTTTTCCTCTGTACTGAGGAATTGAACCCAGGTCTTCATGCATGCTAGGCAAGCACTCTACCACTAGTCCCAACTCTGGGCCCCTCAAAAACTATTTCTAAGCTGGGCACGGTGGCTCACTCCTATAATCCTAGCTACTCAGGAGGCTAAGATCTGAGGATCAAGGTTCAAAGCCAGCCAAGACACAAAAGACCTTGAGAGTCTTATCTCCAATTAATCACTAGAAAACTGGGAAGTGGGGCTGTGGCTCCAGGGGTAGGGCAGTAGCCTTGAGCTGAAGAGCTCAGGGACAGGGCTCTGGCAGAGTTCAAGCCCCATGACCACAAAAACAACAACAAAAAGCAATTTCTATTGATCTCTTTGTTGCTTCAATTGGAAATAAAAAAGGTCTCTTGACATCCACCCTCACTGGATCTGTCAATCGCCCCCCATCCCAACGTGGGACAATACCATGAGCCAGCTGGGACATGCTATCCCAGTAAGAAGACACCTAGACCCACAGAGACAGAGTGAGTCCTGGCGACAAGGGTCTACTCAGAAGCAGCTTGACATAGACTGCACAGGTAAGGTCATGGTGTCAGATCCTAAACGGAGTCACTTTATGCTTCCATTTCAAAATTAACCAGAGCCAGGGGATCAAAAGAAAACAGCCAGCACGGTGGATCACGCCTGTAATCCTAGCTATTCAGGAGGCTGAGATCTGAGGATTGAGGTTCCAGGCTAGCCCTGGGCACTAAAGACCCTGAAACTCATCTCTAATTAACGCCACAACACTGAAAGTGGTCCTGTGCCTCCAAGGGTAGGGTGGTAGCCTTGAGCTGAAGAGCTCAAGAACAGCACACAGGCTCAGAGTTCAAGTCCCACCACCAACCAACCAAAAAAAAAAAAAGAGTTAATAAGCATGTCTATCTAGTGTCCATACTGGTCTGCCTTTCATCCAACTTGGCAGGAACTTTTATCTATTACCTGCAATTTCTATTTATAATGAGTCTTGGACTCAGGATCGTTTACCTTGGCACCTTCCTGGATCTCCCAACCGTACTCCATTGTCCAGACATCTATGGTCCAGTGATAGATAATGATCAAGGCCTAAACCACTCCAATCCAGCCCCCATGTCTGACTGGCTGTTCTTAACCAGTCCACCATGCTCTCCCCTACATGGTATTCTCTGGCTGCATGTTTCTCAGTCATGAGTATTCAGGGACATGGCCCACCAACTCCAGGACTGCCTTGGATGCAGGAGACTGGAATTAGCCAGCTCACCCAATTTTCCATTTAGACTGAGTGAATTTTTTCCACCCTTCTTTCTGCCATTTGTAGGCCCTCTGATAATGTTTTTTCTTTTCTGTTCTTTTTTTTTTTTTTTTTTTGCCAGTCCTGGGCTTGAGCTCAGGGCCTGAGCACTGTCCTTGGACTTTCTCAAGGCTAGAGCTCTACCACTTGAGCCTCAGCACCACTTCCGGCTTTTTTCTATGTATGTGGTACCGAGGAATCGAACCCGGGTCTTCATGCATGCTAGGCAAGCACTTTAACCACTAGGCCAAACTCCCGGCCCTGTTTTTTCTTTTCTTATTGTTCAGCTCCTGCCTCTCTGAAGATGCATATGTGGGTTCACCACCAAAGAACTGTGACTGCTGCCTTCTCCAGAACTAGGTAACATTTCCACCTTCCATCCCTAATGTCAACGCCTCTTGCCAGCAGTAAGAAGCCAGAGAAAATCAATGCCCCTTTATAACTATGGAAAGGTTGGAATGTTAGGTCTGCGGTTGAGGGGGAAGGGGGAAGTGGCCCCTTCCCTATCTCCATGTGAAACTCATGTAGCCCCCTTCCCCCACTTGGCCCTCCCTAGAAGTCCCCAGCCAGCACCTATAACTCAGGCAACTGGTATACCTGAGAGTCATGGGCGGTTCCCCAGGCTCTGAGGTCACTTCCGCATTTGGCCACACCTTTTCTTTGCCCTCTCCTGTATAACTCTTCCTGCCATACATTCTCCGTCTGCAGAACGTCTTGTGCAGGCTGGCAGTTTGTTTCTTCTAATAAACTCTCCTCTGGCAGAATCACACGTGGTGGTCTTTCGGCAACCCTTACACTTAGGGGAGAATTTTTTGGGAGGGGATGGTATGCACCGAGGGAAGTCATCGGGCTGGGGCTTGGTGAAGTCTCTGGACCAGGCATCTGCCTGCTTCCTGGCCTGTGGCCGTCTCAGGAGCTTTTTGTCCTTGGGAATAGCAGCCCTGTCTACTTTTGCTCAGCTCAGAATGGGAGCTCCATGTCACTCCACCCTCTAGCTCACCCCAACATGGAAAGCAGCACCAATCTTTAGGAATATTCACAAATCAGCCTGCTTATTTCCATCCAGAGGCAAGCAAAGTGTTAGAAATGGCTCGGGGCGTTGGGTATAAAAATGAGGACACCATGGGCCGGGAGTTTGGCCTAGTGGTAGAGTGCTTGCCTAGCATGCACAAAGACCCGGGTTCGATTCCTTGGTACTTCATATATAGAAAAAGCCAGAAGTGCTGTTTCCACTCAAGTGGTACAGCTCTAGCCTTGAGAAAGCCATGTAGTGGGGTCCAGAGGTGGACAAACTATGAAACCACTCAGAACATGATTGAGATGTTACAAGTTTATTGAGCAGGGAAGGAGCTGACGCTCTACGACTACACCCCAAGGTTGGGATCTCAGGGTGCAGCCCGGGTCTGCAAAAGCAGGAGGTTTTTAAAGAAGGCCAGCAAACATGCTGGGGTGGGGGTGGGGGTCACACCATAAATATCACAGGGGCTTCATCCTATAACTCTCGTATGTCTTTATCTATAGTCAAGATGTATCTGGCAGTAGGCGCCAGGATGTCTCAAGATGCAGCCCTGGTGAACAAATGGCAGGAGATAGGGTGTTAATGTCTGGGTAAACAGTGACTGGATGGGAAAGGAAGCCAGGGGAAAGGTGTTAGGTCTGAGTAAACAATGGCAGAGGGGAGCAGGGGAGAGGGAAGGGCTCTAAACTGCCATCCCTAATTGTCACAATTTCATTACAATAATACATCTACATTACAACAATAATACAGTTTCTATTCCCCACATTACATATTACAGCCCAAGGACAGTGCTCAGGCCCTGAGTTCAAGACCAGGACTGGCAAAAAGAAAACAAAAATGAGGACACCAACTTGAAAGGAATTCAGCAAGGCAAAGTTTACTCCTACAAACAGGTGGGTGCACCTGTACCAACAGCCTTTGATCTGGCCAGCAAGCACACAGAGCCAGGTGGGCTCCTCCTTTTTAAATTCTTAACCCAGCAGGCCCCGCCCCTCTGCCTGGATTGGATGAGTTCAGGTCTGAGATGTATCTTAATTCCACTTCCATTCTGGAACTAATTAGGACAGAAATCTTACATTTCAGGTGGGGAGAGTGGCCTAGTGGTAGAGTGCTTGCCTATCATGCACAAAGCTGGGTTCGATTCCTCAGTATCCTTGAGCAAAAAATGTCCAAGAACAGTGCCCTAGCCCTGAGTTTGAGGCCCAGGACAGGCAAAAATAAAATAAAAATTTTAAAAAGGTTACATTTTGAAAGTGCTTCCTTATCCCAACACATTCCCTTTTTCCCTTTCTTGTTGACATTGTCTCACTGGAATAATGGAGGAGAGCCAAGTCACCAGGCTAGAGTAGGAGCTACAAAGCAACCTACTTAGAAAAGACAGATTCTGTCTAAAAAGAAGTATACTTTCTAGCTGACTATGTAACTATAACCTCTCTGTACATCATCTTCCCCATCGCTCCCCCGGTCTTGGGCTTGAAGTCAGGGCCTGGGTGCTACCTTTGAGCTTTTTCACCCAAGGCTGTCACTCTACCGCTTGAATCACAGCTCCACTTCCAGCTTTTAGCTGGTTTTTGTTTGTTTTTTGTCGTCATGGGGCTTGAACTCGGCCTGGGCGCTGTCCCAGAGCTCTGCAGCTCAAGGCCACCGCCCTACCCTTGAGCCACAGCCTCACTTCCCGTTTTCTAGAGGTTAACTGGAGATAAGAGTCTCAGATCCTTTTGTGCCTGGGCTGGCTTTGAACCTCGATCCTCAGATCTCAGCCTCCCGAGTAGCTAGGATGACAGGCGTGCCCCACCTTCCACCTTCCCCGCTCAACTAGTTAATCTAGAGTCTCAGTCTCTCCTGTCCTGGCTGGCTTTGAACCTCGATCCTCAGACCTCAGCCGGCTGGGCAGCTGAGATTATAGGCCTGGGGAAGAGGCAGCGGCTGCCTCTTCTTGCCCTTACTCGGTCCTCCAGAACCCGTCCACCGGTAGGACGGCCGTCAGGACGCTGTCGGTTCGGCACCGCGCCCGACTCCGCTGCTCCCTCTGAACGCTTGGGCCCGGCCTGCCGCGCCCCTGGCCAGCTCAGGACGTCCAGCCAGCAGCCGGGCCAGCCAGCAGCCCGGCCAGCCAGCAGCCCCGCCAGCCCAGACGCCCAGCATGCCCCGCGCGGCGGCGTCCCTGCCGCGTTGCCTAGCGACCGGCGCTCCCGGAAGCCGGCTGGCGGGGCGGGACTTCCGGGGCGGTGGTTGCATCAGATTCTGGGAGCGGCCGTGGAGTTGGCGTCGGGTCCGGGATCCCAGCGATGGCAGGTTCCTCTGGGGAGCAGGGTGAGTGCCGCGCCCCGAAGGCGGACGGCGCGCGGGGACCCCCGGCAGCGGGCAGGGGCGCGCCCCAGGGTGGCGGGCGGGGCCGGGACTCCGCGCGGCCGCGGGGTCCCGAGGCGGGCAGCGCTCCCTGCCCGGGGTCCGCATGGCAGAGGCTCCCGAGGCGGGAAGCGCCGGCCCCGGGGGCGCAGCGGTGCGCGGGGTCAGCGGTGCGGGTCTGCGGGCTGGCAGCCCCGGGGCCGGTGGTCCCCTCCGGCTGGCAGCGCTGCCCCCTGCCCCCAGGGCCACACGTCCACCAGCCTCCCTTAACTCCCCGAGTGGGGATGGAGTCCCCTTGTGTGTCCAGCCAGGAGGTGGCCCTGGGCAGCCTGGCCCCGTCGGATACCCGGTCCCACTTCCCCCTTCTGCCCTAGCTGGACTTTGGGGACAAGGCAGACACCGTGGATTGTTTTGTTTTTCTGCCCAGCTGGGTGGGAGGAAGGGCACCTGAGGCGAGGCTTAGGGAACTAGGACAGAGGAAGCCCAGCGCTTGTACACACATAAAACAGCCAGGCTTTATGAGGTCTTTCATCTCTGGTTTGGCCAGCAGTCACCATTAGGGCCATCCTGGTCATAGCATTACTGCCTGCTTTATTGCTAGCCTGAAGTTCTCTGAGGAGCCCAGCCTTTCCCCCTCCCGCCAATCCCACCCATCCTGGTGTCCTTGAAGTCAGACCTCTGAAGTGCAGCAAGACTTTTGTCACTTGCTCCAGTAGATTGTAGATGCTGAAAAGAGCAGAGACTGGCCTGATTTGTAACAGTCTAGAATAGGAAATCCAGAAGACTTGCTCTCTGTGTCTCTTTTATTCTCCGTGGTGACAGAAGTGCAATGAATGTCCCCGTACCTCGGCTCCCTGCCTGCAGTACACTACCTATATTTCTGTGGCTTTCACTGTGGTCTGAGCAGGTGGCTCTACTCTCCTGGGTACCCTGGTGATGTGGAGCGCCCAGATGACAGGACTAGTTCTCTGCCTAGTGGAAGAAGTACCCACCTCCTAGGCATGCTGCATTCCACTCAACTGGTATTCCTGGATGCCAACAGTCTCCTCCACCCAGGAGCCAGGCAGCCAAGGAAGTCTACACAGACTCCTGTAAACCAGCAGAGTGGCTGACATCCCACTCACAGCCTGCCCAGTAAGGCTGGGGTTCCAGTCTGCCCTCATCTGATAGCCTCCATTAAATGAGTTAATAGACAAAAGGCATCTTGAAGAGTGCCTGGCATGTAATAAGTGCTGTGTCTGGGCTGGGAACTAGAACCTGTTGGGCTTTTAAGAAAAGTGTATGTTTGCTTCATTGACAGATGACATACTGAAGGATTGCTTTGTTTGTTTGTTTTTTTTTTGTACTTTTTTTTAATGCCTATTCTAGGGCTTGAACTCAAGAACTGTCCCTGAGCTTTTGTGCTCAAGGCTAGTACTCTACCACTTAAGCCACAACTCTGTTTCTGCCTTTTTATTTTTGTATGTGCCTGGCTAATTGAAGATGAGTCTCACAAACTTTCCTGATCAGACTGGCTTTGAACTGTGATCCTCAGCTCTCAGTCTCCTGAATAGCTAGGATTACATGTATGAGCCAGCTGTCCCCAACTTGTGTTTTTGGACTTTTTGTTTTGTTTTATGGAACTAGGGAATTGAACTTAAAGCTTTGCACATGTTAGACCAGTGTTCTATTCATTAAGCTGTTTCCCACATATTTTGTTTGCAATATATTCGCTTAAATTCAGGGTCTCATGCTTGCTGGGCATTCATTCTACTACTTGAGCCATGCCCATAGTCCTTTTAGGTTTCTTTTTGTTGTGCCAGGACTGGGGCTAGAACTTGGGGTCTTACACTTTCTTACTTTCTCTCCCCGCGTGCGCATGTGCATGCTGCCCCCCCACCCCCCATCTGTGAGGGTTGAACTCAAGGCCTTGGTATCATTCCTGAGCTTGTCTTGTTTTGTTTGTCTTTTTCCTTAAGACCAGTGCTATACCGTTTTGAGCCACAGATATACTTCCAGTTTTCCGGTAGTTAATTTGTGATTAGAGTGTCATGGGCTTTCCTGCCTGGGCTGGCTTTGAGCCTCCATCCTCAGGTGTCAGCCTTCTAAGTAGCTGGGATTATAGGTGTGAGCCACCAGCACCCTGCTTTAGTGTCTTACATTCAGTTTTTTTCGCTCAAGGCTGGTGTTCTGCCACCTGAGCAACAACTCTACTTGTAGATAAGAGCCTTACACCATCACATGTACACACCACACATACACACACGTACACACATGCAATCTCCAGGTTGACCCCCAGGTAAGAGTCTGGGCCATTGTCTGAGGGGACAGGAATTAAATCATGAAGCCCTCCTAGAGGCCTTGCTATGCTCTGAGCTTTTGTTTCTGAGACAGGGACTCACTGTAGCCTCAGCTGGCCTCAAATTTGTGGTCCTTGTAACTCTGCTTCTTGGAGTGTTGTGATTAAAAGCATAAGTAATGGGATTAGAGTTACCTGCCACCACACTTTGCTCTGTGTGGTTTTTATTCCTCAGATTTTGGATCATCAGAAATGACTGTCTTAGTTTAGTCTCATGTCTGTGATCCTAGCTACTCAGGAGGCTGAGATCTGAGGATCCCTGCTTGAAGTCAGCTGGGCCTTGAAAGTCTGAGACATTTCTACACACACACACATACACACAGAATTGTGGTTCTAATATCAGCCTTGAGAGAAAAAAAAAATCTCACCCAGTGTGGTGGCTCACACCTGTAATCCTAGCTACTCAGGAGGCTGAGATCTGAGGATCACGGTTCAAAGCCAGCCCAGGCACTACAAAGCCTTTGAGATTCTTACCCCCAATTAATCACCAGAAAACCGGAAATGGAGCTGTGGCTCAAGGGGTAGGGTGGTAGCCTTCAGCTGAAGAGGTCACTCAGGGACAACACCCCAAGCCCAGAGTTCAAGTTCCATAACTGCCAAAAAAAAACCTGAGGTCTGACTGGCCATAGACAGTGGCCAGGGCAGGGACAGGGGCAGGGATGGGTGGAAGGCAGGCTTCCCCTAGGGAGATTGGTGGCAGCTGGGATATTAACCACCACACCTGGCCACCTGCACCATGCCTACTTTGTGAATTCCATATGGAGAAAACAAAAACAAGATCCCAAGTGTCTTGAGACGAGAGAACAAAGCTAGGCTCCACTCACACCTGTAATCCTAGCCACTTAGGGGCTGAGATGTGGGGACTGAGGTTTAAAGTTAGCATAGGCAGCAAAGTCTGTGAGACTTTTTTTTTTTTCCCCCCAGTCCTGGGCTTGAGCTCAGGGCCTAAACACTGTCCCTGGGCTTTCTCAAGGCTAGAACTCTTACCACTTGAGCTTCAACACCACTTCTGCCTTTTTTCTAAGTATGTGGTACCAAGGAATCGAACCCAGGTTTTTGTGCCTGCTAGGCAAGCACTCTACCATTAGGCCAAACTCCTGGCCCCATCTGTGAGACTCTTAGATCCAATTAACCACCAAAAGTCTAGCTGTGGCTGTATGGCTCAAGTGGTAGAGTGCTAACCTTGAGCAAGAACGCTCAGAGACAGTACCTAAGCCCTTAGTTCAAGCCCCGTGACTAGCACCCATAAAGAAAGAAATAAAAATAAAAGACGTAAGCCCAGGGCTCTGCTGTGTCCTCCCAGCAGAGTGAAGTACCTCTTTGTGAGCTGTGAACACGCGCTCATCTGGGAAGTCAGCGCTCCAGGGGTGCAGGCATGAGATTGTGGCTGTAGCTTTGGTGTGGCACCTTGGAAGCTAGAGTGGGAATGCCACGTGGCATTCTCTTACTTTCTTTTTTCTTTTGTGCCAGTTCTGGGGCTTGAACCCAGGGCCTTGACCTCTTGTTTAGCTTTTTTCACTAACGACTGGTGCTCTACTACCTGAGCCACACTTCCATGTCTGTCATTTGTCTCCGTGTGTGAGGAGGCAGTTGGGTGTTCTCAGTCACTAGCAGCGTCCTTCCAGGGAGGAGAAAGGCATGAGGTCATTTCCTGGGGCAGGAACAAGGCTGTGGGCCCCTATAATGAGTGACAGCCCAGAAGAAGGGGCCCCCTCAATGTATTAGGAGGTGGTGGCCTAGAGACAGGGTTTTGCTAGCACATCTGCAAAGCAGGACTGTGGAATGGGAGGGGCGTGGTTAGCAGCAGGCAGAGGTGAGGGCGCTGGGAAGATGTCCGCCCTACCCAGTGAGGCTGGACTGCCTGGGAGCTCAGGGTGAGCAGAAAGAATCTTGCCCTGTGGCCTCTGCACCTGCTCTCCTATATTCTTACCACATGGATTCTAGAAGCTGAGCGCAAGCCCAAGAATTGAGCCCGCCCTGGCCTGTCCCTGCAGTCCTGTCTGCCTGCGCCTCTCTGAAGAGAAGCAGGCACTGAGAGCAGGCATGGGAACTGAGAGGAAGAAGGAGGAGGGGCCTGGCTGGTGACCTGTCCACAAAGTGTGTTCAGGACGTGGTCTGGTTTTGTGCCTGTGCTGGGAACCTTTGTGTGGTCTCAGTAGACATGAGTTAATGGCTCCAGCTCTGTGGCAGTCACATCCGCCTTTGGGACACTCTGTCCTATGGTGTGTGTATGGGCTGGCCTGCCTGGGGGGTGGCCCATCCCTCCCGCAGAGGCAGGGCAGGAATTGGGGATGGCAGGTGCATGTTCCAGCTGAGTCAGCTGCAGAGGGAGTCTTATCTTCCTGTTGCGTTCTTGGGTCATTCCGCCTTAGACTAATGGCCCTCTAAGGGCTAGCACAAACCCGACACCCTGTGAAAGCTGACCTGTTTCTGTTCATTTCCTCCAGGAACCCCCGAAGGACCCCCTGGCCTCATGGCTCTCTGCCCACTCTGACTGTTCATTTCCAAGCCAGGCTTCGTTCCCGGCAGGGTGCAGGCTGCTCCTCCAGGGAGCTCTCAGGGAGTGACTGGCAATTAAAGTCGTTAGTGTGATGCTGGAGGGCTGGGTGCTGGCTGTGTGCCAGGAGTTAAAAACATTTTATAAGTGTAATTTCACTTAGCGCTTCCCAGCTTTACAAGGTGGGATGCTGTTAGGAGCATGTTTCCATACCAGGAGAGCAGGTGCTCAGCCCGGGGGCTGGGCTTTCTCCCAGCGCCTCCTCCACCCCTCCGCCCGTCCTGGAGCTGCTGCTTCCTTAGCGCTGCCGAGCTCTTGTGGCTGTCAGGATGGCGTGTGAGTTTTTTCATGAGACTATCATAGGCTTCATGTAGAAGTGTGGAGACCACTGGACCCCACATCCGGGCGTCCCTGGCGGCCTCTGCCAGGGAGGTCGTGCTGCACGTGGGCTCGCTGTGGGGAGAGGGTGGCGCTGTGTCACTGTTGCCCCTTTGCTCTGCCCCTTCCTGCTGTTTCAGTTCTGGCCTAGGTGGACCAGCTTTGGGCTAACAGGCAGATCCCCAAAGGGCATGGCTCACCTGGCCCTGTCCACAGTCTCGGCGGGTCTTCTAATGTGCTTCTCGTAAGCCTCATCTTCTTCGTCATAAACTGGGTCATGAGCCAGGTGTCAGTGACTCAGGCTTGGCATCCTAGCTACTCAGGAGGCTGACCCGTGTTCAGAGCCAGCCCGGGCAGGTGAGACCCTGTGAGGGAGGAGTGGCGGGCAGTGAGGGCAGGAAGAAGGGCTGTGGGTGGGGGCAGGGCAGGGTGGAGGAGGGGCAGGGATGGAAGTCATCATCCGGGGAGGAGCAGAAGTGGAAGGGGGACCCTGAGGTCCGCCTCCCCTCGGGAAGGCGACCTGAGGCAGGACACACAGGAGGTGGGTCCGGTTTGTCTGCAGGTGGCAGCGTTTGGAGGGGAGCTTTGTGGAGGGGCTTTTGAGCAGATTTGGGATGGAGAGGGCACTGAAGCTTCCCCATGTCTATGATGGCATGGGGATCTGGGTGCAGAGTGGGGGTGGCCCTGAGGCCACCTCAGATACTCCTGCACGTGCTGGGCTTGAACTCAGGACCTGGATACTGTCCCTTAGATTTTTCCCCACTCAAGGCTGGAGCGCTACCGCTTCTACCACACCTCCATGTCTTGCCTTTTGGTAGTTAATTGGAGATAAGAGTCTCAAGGACTGCTCAGGCTGGCTGAGAGCCTCCACCCTTAGATCTCAGCCTCTGAGCGGATGAGCCACTGATGCCGGCTCCCGGCAGGCATTTTTGTCGACAGTCCGAGTGGAGCTCCACATGCAAGCTGAGGGTAAGAGGGAGGCCTCTGCTCCTGGAGGCTAGCCTCACCCTGTAGGGAAAGAACCTGGCTTGGGGTACTCCGTCCCTGTTTCTGGGGAGGAGCCAGCAGGGCTGAGATGCTTGCTGTGTCTTCAAGCTGTGCTCCATCTGGTGTCTTGGGAGATCAGGCTTCCGTGTGTGACTCAAGCTCTGTCCCTGCCGGAGGTCAGCTCCTGCTTAAGAAGGCAGAGCCCGTGGCAGCATCCGACCCCTAGCTCCTCATGACAGAGGCCATCAGCCGGGTACTTGTGGAAGTGCTCATGTAAGAGCTTCGTTGCCACCCTGCAGAGGTAACAGGGCCAGTGGCATAAGTGAGGAGAGGCCAGGCTTGCTGTGGAATGAGGGGAGACAGACCAGGGCAGACCATGGAAACGCCAGGGGTGATGCAGTCTGTGGCTGTGGCTTAGTTCAAGCAGAGACACTGCAGCCCATGCACTGAGGAGAGGCTGGCCACACTGGCTGGGCTCCTGCCGGTCGCCTTAGGCCTGTGAGCTCTGTGCAGTGTTGTTGGCAGGGAGGGCTCTGTGCCCTCACCCACTCTGCACCCCTACCCCAGCTCTCAGAATCTGGAGCAAGATGCAGCACTATAGAAAAGAGGGGTGGGCCTTGGTTTGGTTGCTTTCTTGGCTTGCTTTGGTGTTGGTCCTGGGGCATGCATTCAGGGCCTTCACTCTCCCTCAGTTTTTTTACTCAACCTGATGCTTTACCACTTGAGCATTTTGCTAGTTAATTGGAGATGAGAGTCTCCTGGACTTTGCTATCTGGGCTCGCTTTGTACTGTCACCTACAGATCTCAGTCTCCTGTGTAGCTAGGATTGTGTGAGCCACCAGCATTCCACTCTGCTATTTGTTTTCTTTGTGAGATTCCTTCCCCCCTCCCACTCAGCACTGGGGCTTGAGCTCAGGCCCTGAGCACTGTCATTGGGCTTTCTCAAGTCTAGAGCTTTACTGCTTGAGCCACAGCACCACTTGCAGCTTTTTCTTTTTCTTTTTCTTTTTTTTTTCTTTTTAAACCTGGGTCTTTGTGCATGCTAGGAAAGTACTCTGCCACTAGGCCATACTCCCTGCCCCTCTTTGTGAGCTTTCATAAACACAATAGGAAATGAACTTTTTTTTTTTTTTGATGCCAGTCCTAGGGCTTGAACTCAGGGCCTGAGAACTGTCCTTGGGCTTTTTCCATAAGGCTAGCACTCTGCCACTTGAGCCACAGCACCATTTCTGGCTTTTTCCCATGTATGTGGTGCTGAGGAATTGAACCTGGGTCTTTGTGCATGCTAGGCAAGCACTCAACACTAGGCAAAACTCAGCTCCGTGGAAATGCACTTTTTTGAAAGTACACAATCTGGCAAAGATGTACGGGTACAGAAGGCCTGTATATAGTTCTGAGGAGTTCCCATCAGTCACCACAGCCGCTGCAGTCACTCCTCATCCTCCCGCCACCCTGCTCTGAGCTGACCCGTGGACCTGCCTCTTCTGGATACTCTCCCCGCTGCCCGCAACCTCTAGGCAGCCTTCTGCCTGCCTGCTGCTGTCCTGTGTCCTGTGTCTGCCTGCCTGGTGCCCTGTACCTCTGCCTGCCTGTGTGACCTTCACCTCTCTGCCCCTGCCTGGTGCCCTGTACCTCCGCCTGCCTGTGTGACCTTCACCTCTCTGCCCCCTGCCTGACCTCCTATGCCCTCTGTCTTTGCAGCTGCCGACTACAGGTCCATTCTGAGCATTAGTGATGAGGCGGCCAGGGCACGTGCCCTGGACCAGCATCTCAGCACGCGTAGCTATGTCCAGGGGTACTCACTGTCCCAGGCAGACGTGGACGTGTTCAGGCAGCTCTCAACCCCACCCACGGACTCGAGACTCTTCCACGTGGCTCGGTGGTTCAGGCACATAGAAGCGCTCCTGGGTGGCCCCCATGGCAAAGGCGAGCCCTGCGGGCTCCATGCAAGTGAGTAACTGACTCCCCTGCATTAGAACATCTGCACCAGGGTCAAGGGCTACCTCCAAGGTCAGGAGCTTCCTCCAGCCCACTGGGGGGGCTTGCTCCAGGCATGGATGCCTGAGGGGTGGAAGCTGTGCATTCTGCTCTGGGGATTGTATAGCATCTTGGCCCATGGAGTTGTTTCTTCAGGAACAAGGTATTACTGTGGTTAGCTCAGCAGAGCTGCTGTGACCAGATCTGTCTGGGGCCACTTGCCATACCGAGTAGGCTATTATTGTCTGCTCTGACTTGATTTGATTCTTTTTTATCCCTTCCATAAAAATCCCAGAGTTTCTCTCTACATGTTATATCATTAGATCCTTTTTTTGGGGGGAGTGGGGTGGGGGTCAGTCATAGGACTTAAACTCTGGGCTTGGGCAGTATCTCTGAGCTCTTCAGCTCAAAACTAGTGCTCTACCACGTGAGCCACAGCATGACTTCTGATTTTCTAGTGATCAATTAGAGATAAGAGTCTCATGGACTAATGTGCCCCCACTGGCTTTGAACCTTGATCCTCTGATCTCAGCCTCCCCACTAGCTAGGATTATAGATAGGAGCCATAGGACCCAGCTATGTCATTAAATTCTAAAGGGGAGTGGGTGCAAGTGGCTCATGCCTATTATCTTAGCTATTCAGGAGGCTGAGATCTAAGGATTGAGGTTCAAAGCCAGCATGGGCAGGGAAGTCTTTGAGACTCTTATCTCCAATTAACCTCAAAAAACCAGAAGTGGAGCTATAGCTCAAGTGGTAGAGCACTAGCCTTTGTCAAAAAAACTCAAGGACAGAACCCAGGCCCCAAGAAAAACCTGAAGGGTGGTTAATTGGCATGGATTCTTTCAGAAAACAGACATCTCTGCATTGTGTGACTTCAGCCCAGACATGGCTGCTGCTGTCTCAGGAGGAGATGCTGGGGTTTCCGGGGCTCAGGCTTGGGTCCATTGTCTCCTCCCTCCCATAGTCTCCTGAGGCCCAAGAGCATGGCTCCTGGTGTCTGAGCATGCTCACTTCTGTGTGGGACAAGCTGAGTGTGGCTTCTGGTGGCCCTCAATGGGGAGTGCTGGTGGCCTTCCAGTCTGGGGGAGCTTGCATCAGGCATGTGAAGGACTGCCGAGGCACTGTAGTTGGCGTGTATCTCAGTTTCCTGTGTAAGTGGTGTGGCTCCGTGGGTGGTCTCTTGCCCTGAATGGTGACCCAGGAGCCTGGGATCAGGGTCTTTCCCCCCTGTTCTGATCTAGCCTCAGGTCATAGTGCTAGGAACAAGACTGGAGAACTGAAATAGGGAAGGGGCTGGACCACATGGAGAAAGGCCGCCCAGCTCACAGCCTTGGCCTGTCCAGTCTTCCTTTGTGGGCCTTGGGAAAAATGGGACAGACAGGTCCCATGCCTGCCAAGGAGCAAAGGAGAGCTTCTGCTTCAAAGTGCCCTGACCCGTGGTGGGGGAGCTGTCCACGTGGGGCCACTCCCCAGGGCTGACAGGCTTGTCCTATCCCCAGGATCTGGGTCAGGATCTGAAAGCCAGGGCTGAAAGCACAGGTGGGGGCTGGAGCCAGGCTGCTCCTTACTATCCAGTGGCTTGGGAAAGCCCAGACCCTGGAGTCCTGGTCTCACCCATCCATGCACCTGGGTTAGCATTAGTCTTATCAGCCTGCCTCAGACGTCTCTGAATCCTGCCCCTCCTTGCTCCTACTTCTTCCCCCCCCCCCACTCCCCCATCTACCCCCTTGTGGGCCTTCTCTTTGTGGCTCCAGCATGGGGGTCCACTTGGTTCAAGGCCACTTGGCTGACTTTTACCCCATTTCTGAGGAAGGCCCTAGAATACCCTTCACAAAGGTAGGATGTCAGCTGCTGACAGACAGGCCGTGTCTGCAGGAAGATGTGTGTGCAGCCTTGCCTTCTCCCTCACGTGGGCAACCCTCCACTTTTGAGTTCAGTTTTTTCCATGGGTGAGCCCCTGCAAGCTAGATGCTTCCTGCCTGTTCCTGCGTCCATGCCCCTGTGGCCCTCCCATGTCCCTGTTCCAGGCTCAGCTTTCCTGGTGTGCATTGTTACCTGCAGTGGCTCTCTCCCCCCACGCCCCCATTTCCTGTTGGCACAGTGTTACCTGTGGCCCATCCTGCCCTGTTACCAATTGGCAGTGTCACTTGTAGTCCCCTTTCCGTTTCCTGGTGTACAATGTCACCTTCACATCCCATGTCCTGGGGCACAGTGTTGGGTCATGGACACTTAGAGGTGACACCGTCTCAGAAGGCGTTCTCACAGAGGCTGGCGGCTCTGGTCAGCAGCTGGAATGAGGCTCTTCAGAAGATGAGGAGAGCCTCCCTCATCTAAAAGTGAGCCCATGGACTTGGGGGGTGGGAGCAGTTAATTGGAAGGTTGGGTGTTGTATAACCCCCCCCTTTGCAAATCTGAATTTGGCTCTTCCAGATGTCCCTGCTTCTACAAGTGGCAGTCCTCACAGGAGCTGGAAGCCAAAGCCAAATATTGACAGGGCCAAATATGTCAGCCGGAGGACTCAGTGTGGCGGCCTTCGGCAGCGTCCTCATAGCTGGAGGTTTTGGGTCCTAAAACAGCCCAGGAACACCACCAGATTATGGGAGATTGCCCCTTAAGGGCATTGGTGGCTTCAGGTGAGCCATGAGACTGCACTTGGTGTTGGATTCGGGATCTAAATTTGTTTCAATCAGGATTGGCTGCCTGTGGGCTGGGAGTGTAGCCTAGTGGTCGAGTACTTCCCTAGCATGAAGCCCTGGGTTCAATTCCTGGGTACCACATACACAGAAAAAGCCAGAGATGATGCTGTGGCTCAAGTGGGAGAGCTCTAGCCTTGGGAAAGCTCAGGGACAGTGGCCAGGCCCTGAGGTCAAGCCCAGGGCTGGCAAAAACAAACAAGCAAACAGAATTGGTGCCTGTGATCAAGCCAGAAGCTACCTGTAGGATAGACTGCCTGATGTGGTCTCAGTCTGTCTTGCAGTCTCTGTGTCACCTCCCTCATCTTCCTGCAGTTGGTGGCCGTTCCTTTGCCCTTAGCCTCTTAGGCACAACATCTTCCACCTTGACCAGCATGGCCTGGGCAAGAGCGAGGACCTGCAAATGGCCAGTACCCAGACCATATCTCCTAGCCTGCCTTGGCAGGAACCAGCAGCAAGTGCAGGGTGTCACCCATGGGCAGAGCTCCTCATAGAGCCCCTGGTGTGGTAGACGATACCAGGTCTGAAAGAAGGCCTCCTATTGTACAGGCTCTGCCTAGGGCCAGACACTCTACTAAGGTGCATTAACGTCTGTCGTGAGCCACTGAGGCCCGGATGCAGAGCTGAAGGAAGTACAGGACCTGGCCCTGGGCGGGGCTAAGGAGCAGAGCGGGCGAGCTGACAGAGCAGGAGGACAGCAGGATGTTCTAGTTATCTTCACAGGACTGTGTGTGAGAGATGTAAAGAATTAGGCCTTGCAGGCTGCCAGGTGGCTCACACCTGTAATCCTAGCTACTCAGGAGGCTAAGATGGAGGATTGAGGTTAAAAAGTCTATGAGCCTTTTTATTTTTTTTGGCCAGTCCTGGAGCTTGAACTTAGGGCCTGGGCACTGTACTTAGACACCTTTTGCTCAAGGCTAGCACTCTACCACTTGAGCCACAGTGCCACTTCCAGCTTTTTCTGTGTATGTGGTCCTGGGCAATCAAACCCAGGGCTTCATCATGCGTGCTAAGTGAGCACTCTACCACGAGGCCATGTTCCCGGCCCATATGAGACTCTTACCTCTAGTTAACCAGCATAAAGATCTGGAGTAGAAGTATGGCCCAAGTGGTAAAGCACTAGCCTTGAGTGCAGAAAGCTGAGGGACAGAGCCCATACCCCGAGTTCAATCCCCAATACTGTCACACACAGAAAAAAAATTTCCCTGTGGTTTCTCTTAGCTGCAGATATAGTCATAGACATGGAAATCTTCTCAGACCTGCAGGCTGGGAATGGCCAGTTCTGTCTTAGAGGCTCAGGACAGCAGCCCATGAGGTCCTGGGCTGTGTGGTGGCATGAAAAGGCAGGAAAGCAGGGGCTGTAGAGCTTGCCTGGCCAGTGGGGACAGGGGCAGGATCACAGAGTGGTACCCAGAGGCCTGAGTGTGTGCAGCTGCAGCTGCAGTGGCAGCCCTGGCAGCTCCCCTGCTGCTGGGGACAGAGATGAAGAGGGGCTGGAGGCCATTCTCACCAGCTTGCCCTGGCTGTGAGACACAGCTGTTTATGCCTCGATCCCTGATTCTGTTGCCTGGTTCTGTTTCTGATTCTTAGAGGGGGGCTGGTGTCCCAGAGCTCAATCTGTGTCCCAGTCATCATGCCAGGCCACACTACGTGGGTCCAGACAGTGTGTGCATGGCAAACAGAGCATGCATGCAGGGTAGGGCCGTGGCCTGCTTGGGTATCTCATGGGCCTTTCCTGCTAGGCTGGCAGCTCAGCTCACTGGACCATGGTGCCCTGGAAGGGTGAACAAAGCAAGAAAGACTCATTGCTTAATATGGCTTCATGGTAAAGCACAGTTCCCTGGGCAGAACCAGGCTTCGTGATGCAGTGGTGGCCGATGTAGGTTTCTGAGTGCTATGTGACAGCCTGCTCTCCCACTTCCAGGTAAAGGCCGGCGCACGCAGCCTCAGTGGGCCCCTCCAGCTGGGACTGAGCCGTGCAAGCTTCGCCTGTATAACAGCCTCACCCGGAACAAGGTAAGGTCAGTCAGGGTAGCGCGTGGTGCGTGCATGAAGGGACGAAATGCCCTATAGCCTCACAGAGTCAACTGTCATCTGTTTACCCTGTGGGCTTCACTCCCTCAGTTGGGTTCAGGGTTGGCTGGTTCCTTCACACACCATGACCTCTGCAGCCTGGAAGCGCAGCTGTGCCCTGTGACACCTCTGGTTGGCAGCCCCCTGTCAGCTTCTGGCATGAGTTGCCTGCTGGTGTCCTGGCAGAGCCAGGTGTGCTTGAGGTCATTCTTCACCATGCCAAGCACTGGCAGGCCTTCAGGAGCATGCATAGTTGCAACAGACATCTTGGCAGGCCAACCAGATTAGCCAAAGCCAGAGAGCCTACCAGGTGTGTGGGAACCCAGCAGGCTTCAGAATGCGGGGTGGTGAGGGCTCACCCCTGTAATTCAGGAGGCTGAGCTGTGAAGATCACAGTTCAAAGCCAGCCTGGAGCTGGTTGTCAGCGGCTCATGCCTGTAACCCTAGCTATTCAGGAGATTGAAGTCTGAGGACTTGGGCTGAAAGCCAGCCCAGGCAGGAAAGTCTGTATGACTCTTACCAGAAAGCCAAGGGCATAACCTAGCACGCACAGCACGCTGGGTTTGATTCCTCAGTACCACGTACACAGAAACAGCCAAAAGTGACACGGCGGCTCAAGTAGCAGATTGCCTGCCTTGAGCAAAAAGTGTCCAAGAGCAGTGTCCAGGCCCCGAGTTCAAGACCCAGGACTGGCCAAAACAAAAAGCTGCAAGTGACTCAAGTGGTAGAGCAAGAATGCTTATGGACAATGCCCAGGTTCTGAGTTCTAGTGCCAGGACTGCCACAAAGAATTAAAAAAAAAAAGTCTACTTGGGCAGGAAACACTACAAGGCTGTTTTTTTTTTTTTTTTTTTTTTTTTGCTAGTCCTGGAGTTTGAACTCAGGGCCTGGCCCTGTCCTAGAGCTTTTTCAAGGCTAGCACTCTGCCACTTGAACCACATCACTTTTGCCTTTTTCTATTTATGTGGTACCAGGGAATTGAACCCAGGGCTTTGTGTATGCTAGGCAAGCACTCTACCACTAGGCCACACTCCCAGCCCCAAGACTGAAATTCTTTTTTTTTTTTTTTTTTGCCAGTCCTGGGCTTGAGCTCAGGGCCTGAGGACTGTCCTTGGATTTCTCTCAAGGGTAGAACTGTACCACTTGAGCCTCAGCACCATTTCTGGCTTTTTCTAAGTATGTGGTACCAAGGAATTGAACCCGGTCTTCATGCATGCTAGGCAAGCACACTACCACTAGGCCAAAGTCCCAGCCCACGACTGAAATTCTTATCTCAAGTTAATCAGCAAAAAGCCAAAAGTGAAGCTGTTGGTAGTGGTAGAATGGCAACTTTGAGTGATAAAAGCTAAAGGACAGTCCTGAGGCTCTTGAGTTCAATCTCACGCACACACACGCACGCATGCACGTGTGAAACAATGGTCCTTAGTGAATCTGTGTGTGAAAATGAGCCCATGTGATGTTTGTGCTCTTTCTGGTGCCCCTGTGCAGTTGCTTGAGTTTCTTGTGACACCATTTCGTTTCTAACAAGGACGTGTTTATACCTCAAGCTGGGAAAAAGGTCACGTGGTACTGCTGTGGGCCAACGGTGTACGATGCATCGCACATGGGACATGCCAGGTGGGTGTGGTGCCACGTACTCACTGTGGGAAGATGCTCAGAAGCCTGCACTCCGTCCTCTGTCTCCATGGATCTTAGGGTTTCCCCTTCCTTCCAGCCTTGGAGTCCTCAGCTGCCGCACTTCTGGGCACTCGGGGTACTCAGACCCAAGGCCAGGCCATCTGTGCCTATTATCGTAGCTACTTGGGATGATGAGATCTGAGGATCGTGGTTTGAAGCCAGCCTGGGCAGGAAAGTCCATGAGAACTCTTATCTCTAATTAACCACCAACAAGATGGAAATGGGTGTAGATGCATGTCTCAGTAGTAGAACACCAGCCAAAGAGCAAAACGTCAGTTACCAAGTTCAAGTCCTGGTCTCAGAACAGCAAAAACAAAAAGAAGAAATAAAAATACTAGAAATGGAACTGTGGCTCAAAGTGGTAGAGCAATAGCCTTAAGTGAAAAAACTCAGGGACAGCAACCAGCACTGGTACCAGAAGAAGATGAAGATGCTTAGGAAAGCCGAGCTGCAGAGCTTTTCAATATGGAGTATTTGCATTTACCTGAGAAGGTGCGTTAGGGGTGGGACCCACGTCTCCACACAAAACGCATTTGTTTTCCCAACTCCAATTTTAGGTGATATTTTTTATTTTTGTTTAAATTTATTTATTTTTTATTGCCGGGGTAATGTATAGACGAGTTACAGTTATATTTGCCAGGTAGTGGGTACATTACTTCTCACACATTGATACCCTTTCTCTGTTTTTATCTCCATTTCCCTCCCCCTACCCTCTCCCAATCATCTTGTTTTCCCTCCTTCCCTTTCCTATTTCAAATAAACAAATAAACATATATACAACACACCAGGTAACAAATTCAGATACAGTAACAATATGAGATTAACCAAAGGGCAAAAAAAGAGAAGAGAAATGACATGGTGTATTAAGAACAACAATCACACAAGGTAAAACTATTGTTTCCATTTCCTCCTTTCATTTAGTCTCATCCTATATGAGCTTATGTACATAGGTTCTGAGCTCTTGTAATCCTCTGATAGAAGCGTTCTAGGTTTGTACTAATTATTACAAATGAAGGAAACCATTGAGCCTATGTCCCTTTAGGTCTGGCTTACTCCACTTGATAGGATTTTTTCCAAGTCTTTCCATTTCCTTACAAATGGAGCCATGTCATTCTTTCTGATGGCAGCATAGAATTCCATTGTGTATAAACACCGTGTCTTGTTGATCCAGTCATCAACTGAGGGGCATCTGGGTTAGTTCCATATCTTCGCTATGGTAAATGGTGCTGCAATGAACATCGTTGTGTTAGTGGCTTTGGTATGTCTTTGTTTCTGGACAATTGGGTAAAATGCCAAGTAGTGGAATTGCTGGGTCATAGGGGAGCTCTGTTTAGTCTTTTGAGGAACCGCCATACTGCTTCCCATAGTCGTTGAACAAATTTGGGTAATATTTTTTTTAACAGTTTTGTGCATTCAGCCAAGTTTCATGGTATGGCATTTCCTGCTTGTGGGTGCTTTGAAGTTGAGAGAGCGTCAGGGCTCCTGGTTTGGGGTGTTCACCCTGGCGGAGCTGCTCGTGGGCGGGTGTGCAGCTGGGAGCCTGTGTCTCCTTCTGCTCTAGGTCCTACATCTCTTTCGATATCTTGAGAAGAGTGTTGAAGGACTACTTCCATTATGACGTCTTTTACTGCATGAACATCACAGACATTGATGATAAGGTGAGGGGACCCCACTTTAGTTCAACCCCCAGTTCTGACACCACACACAAAATAATAATGATAATAAAATAATAGGCCGTGCGCTGGTGGCTCATGCCCGTACTCCTGGCTGCTCAGGAGGCTGAGATCTGAGGATTGCAGTTCAAATGTGAGACTCCTATCTGCAATTAAACCACCAGAAAACGGGAAGTGACGCTGTAGTTCAAAGTGGTGGAGCGCTAGGCTTGAGCAAAAGAGCTTAGAGAGAGCACCCAGGCCCTGCGTTTAAGCCCCACGACCAACCAAAATAATACTAACTGATTATAATGGTAATCATCCATGTAGGTGGACATGACAGCATGGTACGAGGTAGGTTTTGTGGGTGATTAAGTAAAGTGGCCTGAGCCAGCTTCGCTCAGACTGCTCTGCCTTCCCAGCGTGCCTGAGGACTGCTGGTCCAGTTTGTGTTAGTCGTGCACACGAGGCGTGTGTGCTCTCGGAACCCGCCCGCTCAGGCGTGGCCCTGACTCTGTGAAGGACAGCCTTCTCTGCACAGCCTCTCGAGCCTGTTCCCTAGCCATCAGTTCACCAGGCGCCCGGACCTGAGCCCCACTTAGCAGGTGGCAGGTGGTGGGCAGTGTGGGTTCCTTGTGACACAGTGTGGGGCCCTCAGTTGGCCCACACCACCCTCCGCACCACTGTGCCAAGCTCCAGAGTGCTTCTGGGGGGGGGGCGGCTCAGCTCTGTGTGTCCGCCTCTGCAGATCATCAAGAGGGCCCGGCAGAACTACTTGTTGGAGCGCTATCAGGAGCAGAAGCCAGCGGCCGTCCAGCTGCTGGAAGATGTTCGCAGTGCCATGAAGGTCTCATCCTCTCCTTTCCTGCTCTGGCCCTTCCTCCCTTTCTCCCCTCTTCCTTTTTTCCCTGGCTGCCTCTTTCCCTTTGCCTCTCCCTGCCGTCCCTCACTCCCTTTCTTCTCTTCCCAGACTCCCTCACTTTTCCCCTCCTCTCTCCCTGCATCCTTCTCTTCCTCCCTTTCTCCCTCTTTCCTCCCTCTCTCCCTTTCTTCTGGCCTCCCCAGATGGATGCGTCTGCTGATAGATATTTATAAAGCGGGGTTGGTGGGCTGTGTCAGGGCTGTCATGGGCTCAGCAGGCTTGGCTCTGTTCCTGGCCTGTGAGAGAGTCACCTGGGCAGGTGCGACAGGACAGGATGTAGAGCAGATGACATTTCTGGCACCTCTGGAAATGCTAATCACCCTTTTGTCACTAGGGCCACTTGCTCTGGAAGCCATCCCACGGTGTCCTTGTGCAGGCTTTCCACCTGTACCTGTTCCAGACCAAGACGCAGAAGCCATACTGGTCTTAAAAATTGTATTACCTTCACCATCCCAGAATTTTTCAGAAGTACTAAGGAATCTAATTTAATTCTCACTTAAAATATGGGGTATTCTTGGGTCGGGAGTTTGGCCTAGTGGTAGAGTGCTTGCCTAGCATGCACGAAGACCCAGGTTCGATTCCTTGGTACCACATACATAGGAAAAAAGCCAGAAATAGTGCTGAGGCTCAAGTGGTAGAGCTGTAGCCTTGAGAAAGTCCAAGGACAGTGCTCAGGCCCTGAGCTCAAGCCCAGGACTGGCAAAAAAAAAAAAAAAAAAAAAATATGGGGTATTCCAAATGAGGGCCTGTTTTGTCTGATAGGATTTGATTACTGCATTATTTTTCTCAAATGTCTTGATCTTGAGTTCGTTATTGTGTAAATAGTTGTTTTTTTCCATAAATGATACTTGTTAACAATGTTCTAAATTAAAAAGGGAAACAAAATATTTTTTTTTCAATTTAAAAAAAAGTAAGGGTTATTATCAGAAAACAACTGTTTTCACAGTCTGACACAGTCATTGTACACTCTCTTTAGTAATACGCGTTATCCTTGAGTACAGTGATCGTTACTGGCGTGTTTATGGCATTTCATCTCCACAAGGAGAGAGCATGAATCCGGGGCACACTTGCCTTGGCACTAACTACCGGGGTACCTTCGAGATGGAGGTGGCTGCCGGCTTCTCAGGACTCACTGAGTGTACCACCTTGGTTAATTCAGAGAACAGTCTAGAACTACTGCTCATGTCCACTTTTTAAGAGGGAAACTGAGGCACTGGAGCAGTAAGTGCCCTGCCTGGGGAGGCAGGAGGTATCCGGCGGCAGGCTTCCCACCACCACTGCCTGCTGCACAGCCTGTCTGGCCTTTGGTCAGCCATTGCAGCCCGGCTTCTGCGCCGCCCATGACTGGTTTGATGTCCTCCCTTGCAGCCATTCTCAGTGAGGCTCAGTGAGACCACCGATCCCGACAAGAGGCAGATGCTGGAGCGCATCCTGCAGGCCACAACGCAGGCCACAGAGCTGCTCGAGCAAGCCGTGCACTCCAGCCTGGCCCCAGAGGAGGTGGACAGCCGAGCTGGGGTGAGCTTCCCGCGTGTACGGCCAGCACGCTGGCCACTGGTTCATCTACACTTAGTGTTGGATGCCCCGGGGCCACTGGGAGGGACTTGGGGGGTCCTTGTGAATCCCATCGTACCTCCTGCTTCTGCCTGCCTCCACTGGCCTTCTGAGCCAGGGCTCAGTGAGAAGCAGCCATGGGTATGCTGGGGGAGCTGGGGAACCATCAGTCAGTTGGAAAAAGGTCTCTTTCTGACAGGAGCTGTGCCCTGCTCTTTTCCTCCCATGCTTTCCCTGTCACCTTGAACGCACAGGAGAGCCTTTGTTCATTCTGCCAACGCCCCCTGCTGGCCACAGACAGGAAGAGCAGGAAGAGCTGCAGGAGGAGTAGATACAGGACCCAGAGACCCTCAGCTCCGCCCACCCAGCTGTCCTGTGTCCCCTGGCCTACTGCTCTACCCCTTGCTCTCCTTTTCTGTGGAGTTTTTTCTCTTCTGTCCCCACTTAGCAGGTTGCTTGGTTGTGCTTGTGTCTGAGCTTGATGGAAACCAGCCCTGAGTGTATGGTCTTTAGGCTGTGCTTTACCTCCCTTGTTTTATACCTGTCCTAGAGATTGTACTTGGGGTCTCCGTACTGTCCTTTAGCTTTTTTGCTCAAGGCTGGCACTCCACCACTTGAGCCATAGTTCTACTTCCAGTTTTTCCTTTTCTTCCTCCTCCTCCTCCTCCTCCTCCTCCTCCTCCTCCTCCTCCTCCTCTATTTCTCCCTCCCTCCCTCCCTCTCTCCCTCCCTTCCTTCCTTGTCTGGTTGACTGAAGATTCTGCCCTGGCTAACTTTGAACTGGAATCTTTAGATCTTATCCTCTTGAGTAACAAAAAATTCAAGTCTCAGTATTAGCACAGAAAGCAAAATCAAGCCACTGTACTCGTCCTGTCTCCCATCTGAGGTGAATGCAGTGGGAGCATTCACCCAGTGCGGGGAGGGGGGTGTCTCCACGGTCCGTGTGATGTGTTCCTGAGTCCAGAGCAAGTGTCTTGAACACTAGCTGTCTTGGTGAAGCCTAGTCCATCTGTGGTCTCCACTTTCTCTTTCTCTAGGTGTTGCTGGAAGAAGCAAAAGATTTGCTTTCAGACTGGCTAGATGCTACAGGTGGCAGTTCGGTGACTGACAATTCTATTTTCTCCAAGCTGCCCAAGTTCTGGGAAGGGGAGTTCCACAAAGACATGGAGGCCCTGAACGTAAGTGCCTCTCATTGTCTTGTCCCCATCTAGCAGTGAGGGACCCAGTCCCCAGACTCCAGTTGGGTAAAACCATACTCATTTTGCTAGCTCAATCAAGCAGCTACGTGAACATTGGACTTGAGCCAAGGATTTTCATGTCTATTGTACCTATGCCTGACACCTGTAGATGTCCAGGGGAAAAAAATCAGAAATTCAGAGTAGAAGCTAACCATGGGGAGACACACCTGTAATTCAGCACAAAGGTGGCAGAGACAGAGACCGCAAGATCTCAAGTTCAAGGCCTGCCTGAGCTACATAGTGTGACCTTGTCTGGAAAATGTAAAACAAAAAAAACCACTCAGCAGGATTGAGGACTCTTGTAAGGCAAGACAAGACCTTGTATGGTCTTCATGCATGGTCCAGATCCCAACAGGAAGGAGAACAGAGAAGGCCCTGAGGCTCCCCTCAGACCTGCAGGCATCCTCAGCTAGCCCTGTGGGAGACCTATGATGAGGCGGCAGCCTCTTCCTGTCCGGGCTCTCAGTCTCAAGGTTGGCTCTGAGCTGGTCCATATTCTCCACATTCCGCAGACGGACCAAGACATTGGCTCCCATTCTCGGAGAGCTGGTGGGGCAGGGACACTGGTGACCCCACTGTCCTCGTAAGATAAACCAAGTGATCCAGACTGGCAAGCCTGCAAGGTCTGGACCCACAGCCTGCTCTGGAACCGTGCAGCTTCTTGTTTTACACAATGATGTTTCCATGGCCCATGTGCTTTAGACACCAAAGTACGCAGCAGGGAAAGTGCTCAGACCCCTGTCACCGCAGGTTCTCCCTCCCGACGTCCTGACCCGAGTCAGTGAGTACGTGCCAGAAATCGTGAATTTTGTCCAGAAGATTGTGGACAACGGTTATGGGTAAGCCTTCCGGGAATACTGTTCCCCAACTGTAAGTCCAGGTCCAGAAAGCTGGAGACCTCACTCTAGGCTTCCTACAGGCTGGGTCAGCAGCACCTTACGCTCGGGGCTGTGCTCTACTCTGATTTCTAGTCCTGTGAAAAAAATTGGGATTGTGTTTAAAAAAAATAAAAAGCCCTGCGGGGTGCGGTGACCCACACCTGTAATCCTACGACTTGAGAGGCTGACATCTGAGGACCACAATTTGAAGCCATCTGAGACAGACAGCTCCAAGAGATTAATTTCCCCAATTACCACCCCTCCCCCTGAGCCAGAAGTAGAGTCTTGGCTCAAGTGATTGAATGCCAGCCTTGAGCGAAAAAGGTCAGGGACATTGCCCAGGCAATGAGTTTTGATCCCAGGCCCAGTACTAAATAGATAGGTAGGTAGATAATTAGATACTTAAAAAAATAAAGCTCTAAGATTTTTCATTTCCAATAGTTGTTTTTTTCATTGCCATAACTCCTTAGCCAAGCAAAAGCCATCCATCATGTTGCTGGAGTCAGGAGGCACGAGGGCGAGGGGCTCCTGGCAGTACCCCACTCCTCTAGGTGTGGCCTTGCAGCTGTGTCCCAGCAGGCACAGGAGCTCATGTGTGGCTGGCCAGCCTTCTTGGCAGCACCCCTTGAGCCAGAGCAGCATGACGCTGACTGTGCCCCCCACACGGCCCACAGACACTGCGCATGTGCGTCCTGCCAGCCATCACACCCAGCTCACGCCTGACGTCCAGGCACTCAGGAAGCCGAGGTCATAGGAGCCCCGTTTGAAGCTAGCCTGGGAGACAAATACATGAGACTAACTCCCCTAACCATCCCAAACCTGGAGGTAGAGCTGTGGCTCAAGTGATGGAGTGTCAGCCTTGAGGAAAACAAGCTAAGGAACGGTGTTCGGGCCCTGAATTTCACGCCCCGGTACTGTATGTGCACACATACCTACCTTCCACCCCCAGCACGCACCCGTTGCTTGGCAGTGGTTTTAGTGTGCAGACAGTCCCACTCTGACTTCCAGTCCAGCAGTCCAGCTGCAGGAAACAGCCCTAGCATCTCTGCCAGTGTCTTAAGGACCCAAAGATGGAGGCGCTCCTGAAATGCAGGCATCTGGGCAGCACTCATCAGGGCCACCCTGCCCCCAGATTGGATAAAGTCCACCTACAGCGTCACCTGTGGCCTGCCTGAGAGGCAGGGCCAGGGACCCAGGGTGGGGAAGGCAGGTATCGAGGGCAGGGCCACCAGAGGTTGAGTGCCCACTTGGCAGATGACAAACCACACAGGCCTCGGTCCCCACCAGGTCCCAGGCGCCAGGCAGGGTCTGCATGGGGCACCTGCCAAGGTAGTGAGGAGGCTGCCTCTGGGCGGATGGCCCCGTCCCCACCCAGCCACACCCAGAACGGCCCCCTAGGGTGGGGGGACATCCCAGGTGAGGCATCCCTCGGTTCTGGTGGCCGTCTGTGACTGCCATGTGTAGCCCTGGGGAGTTTCCATGTTCTATTCTCATCCCCTTTTGTTCCCAGGTATGTCTCAAATGGGTCTGTCTACTTTGACACGGTCAAGTTTGCATCCAGTGAGAAGCACTCCTACGGGAAGCTGGTGCCTGAAGCCGTTGGGGACCAGAGGGCACTTCAGGAAGGGGAAGGTAAAGCTGCAAGCAAGCAAGCAAGCTCAGCTTTGTGCTGTTCCCCCGAACCCCGCCAGACCCTGCATTTGCCCCTGCATTTATTGTTCTGGCTGAGGGGGGGCATGGCACGGCCCTCGTGGACATGCAAACTGAAAATTGAAAACTGAAGTATAACAGGATGGGATGTGTCAGAGGCACACACAGGGCAGAGGACGGCCCTCGGCCAGGTCCGGATCCCCCTCCACTGGGCAAAGCTGCATGTCTAAGGAAGGCCAGAGAGGAGAGGTGGAGGACAGGAGTCTCCCATGGCTACACTGCTTGGTCCTGCTGCCTGCCACATTGAATGTCAGCAGTAAAGACCTGGAAGAGAGGCCTGATGGGCTCAAGACCCACACAGATTTACTCCAGGAGGAAAGAAAAGAGAAAGTCCCCAGAAAGATAAGCTCTCTTTACTCCCCAAATTCTCCCATGTAGGTCTCTAAGACGTGATGGATTCAGAGCAGCAGGTGGGAAAAGTGAAAGTGAAAGAAGGCCAAGACTTCTGCACATTCATGAGAGACAGAACCAGCAACCGATAGGGTGTATACAGCATTTGAAGATAACGGGAGTTGCTGTGGTTCATATCTGTAGTCTTGGCTGCTCAGGAGGTAGAAATTGACAGGACTGTAGTTTGAGGGCAGACTGAACAAAAAAGTGAGTCTCGGAGACAGGAGGGGGAGGGATTGGGAGAGAATGAGTGAAAGAAAACACTGCATGAGAGGAAATATGCTTATTACCTGACTCATGGAATTGTCATCCATCTGCACATCACCTCTATAACAATAAAGGAAATAATAATTTTTTTAAAAAGGGGAAAGTGGTGGCAGGAGTTTGGCCTAGTGGTAGAGTGCTTGCCTAGCATGCACGAAGACCCAGGTTCAATTCCTCGGTACCACGTACATAAAAAACAAAAAGCCGGGGACTGAGAGTTTTGCCTAGTGGTAGAGTTCTTATCTAGCATGCATGAAGACCTGGGTTCAATTCCTCAGTACCATATACATAGAAAAAAGAGCCGGAAGTGGTGCTGAGGCTCAAGTGGTAGAGCTCTAGCCTTGAGAAAGTCCAAGGACAGTGCTCAGGCCCTGAGCTCAAGCCCAGGACTGGCAAAAAAAAAAAGGGAAAGTGGAAGAAAGTAAAGGGGTAACATTGTCCAAAGAATGTATTCTTCCAACTTAGGAAATGGTAGCTCCTCTGTACAGCACATTAATAGTAATAAAATTATTAGAGCAAAAAAAGTTAATGAGACCCTATCTCCCCAGCAAGCCCAGCATAGTAGGACACGCCTGTCATTCCAGCTGCTTGGGAAGTAATGTAGGTAGGATGAGGTAGAAGGACCATGGTCCAGGCCAGCCCTCACAAAAATATGAAACTTGGCTGGGAATTTGGCCTAGTGGTAGAGTGCTTGCCTAGCATGCACGAAGACCTGAGTTCCATTCCTCGGTACCACATTCATAGAAAAAGTCGTAAGTGGTGCTGTGGCTCAAGTGGTAGAACTCTAGTCTTGAGAAAGTCCAAGGACAGTTCTCAGGCCCTGGGGAATGGCCAAAAAAAAAAAAAAAGAAAGTGAAACTATTGGAAAATTAAAGCAAAAAGAGTTGGGGGTGTGGCTCAAGTAGTAGAGTGCTTATCTACTTTGGCAAGGCCCTGAGTTAAAAGTGTAAGAAGAATGAAGTAATCAGATGCAGATAGATATTCAGCATTAAGTGTTTGTAAGTTAGAAGTCCAGGCATATGTTTTCTGTGAAATAACAAGTGTCTAAAAGAGGAGCCCTGGAGCTACCCTGAGTTGTGGTTGGGGTCTCACTGGAAGGTCGCTCGTGGGGAGTGTATCAGGGAGAGAACCAAGTAGACTCTGTCCTGTGTGTCTAATTTGCATTTGAAGGGATTCCACAAACCCTTGAATCAGATGTTCACAGTGATTGGTTCTGGGCTGAAAGGTTGAACCATTGCGGACAGCCCCATGCTCCATCCTTGCCTTCTTTCCCCGCCGGTGGCAGCCCTGGGCAGAGAATCCTGTCCTGTTCCAGGGTTTGTTCCAGGCCCAGGCAGCGGCCCCCAGGGAGGCCATGAGAGCCAGCCTGACCCTTCAGTTACAGGCGTGGGGCACCAGTATGAGGCCTTTGCTCCAGCTGCCCACCTGACCGGCTGACCTTTTATTGTAGAGCTGTGCTGACTCACAGGTCAGCATAGTGTGCATGGCTGTGGTCTCCTTGGGTCTGTCTGTGCCAATGTGCCACTGTAGCTACCTAGAGCCCTGTGCATTTAACCCTGTGGCAGTGTCATAGGCCAAGCAGAGCAGCCGCCCAGGCCCCCTCCCCCCACACACACTGCAAAGCTTACTGGGCCCTGCAGAGGGCCCCGCCCCCATGTTCCGCCTTCTTGCCCCTTCTCCTAGTAGCTGTGATGACTCTCTGGAGGGACAGGGTCACCCCGCTTGTTTCCATCCCTCAGGAAGTGGCCCGCATGCCTCCCAGAGCCCACAGGCAGACAGCTGGGGAGGTCCCACGTGAGCCAGTACTTGAGCCCTGCCCCCCTTCACTGGATGCACATCATGTGGCTTTGGCACAGAACACGTGGCCTGTCATAGAAGCATGGAGGGCCGTGGCTGCAGCCTGGGGAAGCTGAGCGAGAGGAGACTCCAGGCCCCGAAGTCTGTGCCCTGGCACTTCCTAAATCAAGACACCAGTGACCACCAGTGCCTGACACAGCCACCTTGAGACATTTGAGCCAGCTTAGTAACCTAGCAACAAGGATCAGCCATCGGGCACCCTGAGAGGCCGTGAAGTAAGGCGCTGGGTCTTCCTGCTGCAGATGCTTGCAGGTTGTCGAATGACTGCACTGCTTTCTTCCCTGACCCCAGGTGACCTGAGCATCTCTGCAGATCGCCTTGGTGAGAAGCGCTCTCCCAACGACTTTGCCCTCTGGAAGGCCTCCAAGCCTGGGGAGCCGTCCTGGACATGTCCCTGGGGGCAGGTGAGGGGACACAGTGGGGAGAGGTGGTAGAGCAGGAAGCTGGTGTTGGCCAGGCCTGGCTCCTGAGAGCAGCTCTGCATGTGAGGACAGTGCCACTGGGCGCGCATGGGCCTTCCTGGCCTGCGATATGCTAGGCCTCAGGCTAAGCCACTTCCTGAGACGCTGTTTTCCTGTCTCTTAAGTTGGGGGTGTAGTTAGATCTGACCGCTTAGGAGGCCTCTCAAGTGTGTGCTGCACCTTTGGGTGTCCCTATCCTGAGGCCGCTCATCCCTGGCTGGAGGAAGAGACCTGCAGGAAGGGCCGGGGCCCTCAGCCTTTCTGGGTGCTGGAGCTCTGGGGTGACACCCAAGCTTCACTACGCTGTGACCCACACCAGTCTCAACTTTCCCGTGAGCCCTGGTCAGGGGCAGTGCAGGGTAGGGTAGGGCTGGGCTGGTCTCTCTAGGGCCTTCCTCTCTCCAGGGCCGTCCAGGATGGCACATTGAATGCTCTGCCATGGCAGGCACACTTCTGGGCTCCTCGATGGATATTCATGGAGGAGGGTTTGACCTCCGCTTCCCCCACCACGACAATGAGCTGGCCCAGTCGGAGGTAAGCAAAGCAGCAGGTGTCTTGCTGGATGGCAAACACAGTGTCCTTACTGCTGGGCTGTTAGCACGGCCCTCGACGAGGCCTCTCTTGGTAGCACTCGTGTCCACCTCCGAGTTGGTGGGGAGTTTGAGTCCTAGGCCTCTAGTCGGATTTCCATGCTAATAGCCTAGCCTCGACTAACAGGCTCAGATTCGAACCCGTTGTGTTACCTGCTGGCAGGTAACCCGGCATGGTCCCTAGGAGAGGCGGCATCTACCGCATGGACGGTGCAAGATGACACAGGCGAGGTGACTGTATCCAGTGTCCGGCACCCTCGCGGCAGGCGACACCCCGGCCACGTGGCCGAGCCTTCCTCCTGTCTCTTTGCACGCAGGCCTACTTTGAAAATGACTGCTGGGTCAGGTACTTCCTGCATACTGGCCACTTGACGATCGCAGGCTGCAAGATGTCAAAGTCACTAAAAAACTTCATCACCATTAAAGACGCCTTGAAGAAGCACTCTGGTAAGCAGGCCTTCTCGAGGGACGCCAGAGCAAATGACCTGCAGGGGACAGGGGGGAAGCGGGGAGTGGTGGCTGCTCAGGGAGTAAGTGCCACCCTGTGTGTCTGCTCTTCAGCACGACAGTTGCGGCTGGCCTTCCTCATGCACGCATGGAAAGACACGCTAGATTACTCGAGCAACACCATGGAGTCTGCACTTCAGTATGAGAAGTTCCTGAATGTAAGTTCCGTGAGGCCTGGGGATATAGAAGAACCTGTCAGGGATGGGGCACGGGGGGGGGGGGGGGGGGGGGAGCCGGGTGAGAGTTTGATGGATTCAGGCCACTTACAAAAACAACCAAGAGTTTGCAGAGTTGATGGAGAACGAGCTCACACGTGGGAGCTGGGATTTCTACCCCAGCAACAGGAAGCTTATGTTATGGGCTCTGTGTGGTTTGTCAGGTCTTGTAAAATCTGGGCCAGGAGTTTGGCCTAGTGATAGAGTGCTTGCCTAGCATGCACAAAGACTCAGGTTTGATTTCTTGGTGCTACATACATAGAAAAAAGGTGGACGTGGTACTGTGGCTCTAGTGGTAGAGCTCTAGCCTTGAGAAAGTCCATGGACAGTGTTCAGGTCCTGAGTTCAAGCCCTAGGACTGGCCAAAAAAAGAAAGAAAAAGTAAAATCTGAAGCCTGGTGTCAGTGGCTCACACTTGTAATCCTAACTACTCAGGAGGCTGAGATCTGAGGATCATAATTCAAAGCCAGCTGGGCAAGAAAGGCTTCAAGACTTATCTCCAATTAACTACCAGAAAACCAGAAGTGGCACTGTGAGTTAAAGTGGTGGAGTACTAGCTTTGAGCAGAAAAGCTCAGGGACTGTGCCCAGGCCCTGAATTCAAGCCCTACAACTGACCAAAAGAAGTAAAACGTGGAGAGTAGAAGCTAGTAGGTCATGCATGGAATCCCAGCTACTCAGGAGTCTGAGACTGATGACCACAGTTCAAAGCCTGGGCAGAAAAGTCTGTGAGACTAGCTCCAGTTTACAGCCAAAAAGCCACAAGTAGAACTGTGGCTCAAGTGGTAGGGTGCCAGCTTTGGGCGAAAAAGGCCTTGAATTCAGGCCCTAGTACTTGTACACACAGAAAAATTACATTAGGGGTTGGAAGTGTGGTTTAGTGGTAGAGTGCTTGCCTAGCATGCACAAAGCCCTTGATTTGATTTCCCAGTACCACATACGCAGAGCTGGAAATTGGTGCTGTGGCTCAAGGGGTAGAACTCTAGCCCTGAGTTCAAGCCCCAGGACTGACAAAAAAAAAAAAAATTACATTAGGAGGACGTCAGAAACTTGTAGATGGAAAAGTTGCCTAGATGCTCATGAGTGGTTTTTCTGGGTCCAGGAGTTTTTCCTAAATGTGAAAGATGTGCTTCGTGCTCCTGTTGATATCACTGGCCAGTTTGAAAAGTGGGAAGAAGAGGAAGTGGAGCTGAATAAGAAGTAAGGGACAGCCTCTGTGCTGGATCTGTAGTGTGTGTGTGTGTGCGTGTGTGTGTGTGTGCGCGTGCGTGTGTGTGTGTGTGTACGCATGCATCCGCCAGCAGGGGCGTCCTGGATCTGTGGTGTGCGTGTGTGCATGCGTGCGTGCGTGCGTGTGTGTACGCATGCATCCGCCAGCAGGGACGTCCTGGAAGGTAAGGAGCTGTGAGCTAGTGTCCCTGGAAACATAGCACCTGTTGGCTACAGAAGTTCATGGAGAATTTCTGCAGTTTGGAGTCATGTCTGAGCAATCAGATATGTCCCCTCCTCCTGGCTCAGCTTCTACGACAAGAAGAGAGCGGTTCATGAAGCCCTCTGTGACAATGTGGACACTCGCACGGTGCTGGAAGAAATGCGCGCCTTGGTCAGTCAGTGCAACCTCTACATGGCAGCCCGCAAGGCAGCCCGGAGGCGGCCCAGCCGTGCTCTGCTGGGGAACATCGCTCTGTACCTCACGCACATGCTCAAGGTGAGCCGCGCTCAGCTCTTGTCCCGCCCTTTCCTGTGGACTGGGGCAGACTCAAGAGGCTGGGCCATCCCCGAGTCAGAGGCATTGCTATGGTTCAGTTTCTGTCTGCTCCCGTCTTGAAGTTTGGGAAGCTAAACCAGTGGCAAGGCTTTGACCCACCCCATCCTGTCGCCTCAGTTCTGCCTACAAATGGCTTCAAGCTGGAAGTGGGTCAGAGTGGCAGCCAAGCTCTGACTCAACCCAGACAGATGAGGACACGTGGCTAGGTCCTGGGCTCTGCCTTTCCTGTCCCCTAGTGGTCAGTCTTGGAGACTTCCCTGGAAGGGCTGCCCTCTGTCCCCATGGACAGCAGGGCACTGTACCCATTAAGTCCTGTCTGGTTCTTTCCTTAGATCTTTGGGGCTATAGAAGAGGAAAGCTCCCTGGGCTTCCCAGTGGGCCAGCCTGGCACCAGTGTAAATGTGAGTAGAACATTCCTGGGCCCAAAGGGTCCCCTCCACGCTGGACCTCGGGTTTGCTGCAGCTCCTCCAGTGTGCGTGTCTTAGATCCCCATCCCCTCCCAACTGTCTGTCCTCTGAAAGCCCACTGGAGTCTCACCTTCCTCTGCCAACACTTTGCACACAACCTAGCATGAGGCTCCATCCTCACTGCCTTCCAGGCGGAGCCTCTGGTCGTGTTTCCTATGTGACTCTGAGAGTGCAGACAGAGGGGGACTGCAAGGCCATCCTCGGGCAGAGCGGCCATAGCTCCAAAGGGCATCTTGCTGCCATGCCCAGCTGCGCTAAGCCAAGTCTGGGCTCTGGACAGGTCAGTTGCCCCTCTGCCAAGTAGTGTCAGGAGATCTCACCCGAGGCTTCTGACACAGGCCCCACTGTCCCTGACTGCATGTGGGAAAGGGGTAGCTGGACCACCCTAGTCACTAGAGTCCACCAAACACACATAGAACCCGTGTACATCCTCCAGTGTACTTTGAGCCACCTGTAGCTATTTGTCCTTCCTAATACAGTGTAGGGGCTGTGCAGGGCAGTACCGTAGGACAGAGAGAACAAGCTGAATGAATGCAAGGCAGATGTAACTTGGTCCCCCAACGGCCCCCAGGCGTTTCTGCCATTAGTCAAGTCAGCCTGAGCGTGTGCCGACCATTAGCCAGGGTCCTCTTAGTGTTTCGTCCAGCCCGGCACTGATGGCTCATGCCTATAATCCTAGCTGCTCAGGAGGCTGAGATCTGAGGACTGAGGTTCAAAACCAGGCAAAGCAGAAAAGCCTGTAAGACTCTTATCTCCAGTTAATCACCGAAAAGTTCAAAGTAGAGATCTGGCTCAAACCGTAGAGCACTAGAGTGAAAAAGCCAAGTGAGTGTGTGAGGCCATGAGTTCAAGCCCTGACACAAAAAACAAAGGCAACGACAACTACGAAAAAAACAGTGTTAGCCAGGTGTGGTGGCTCACACCTGACACCCTAGCTACTCAGAAGGCTGAGATCTGAGGATCACACTTCAAAGCCAACCCAGGCACTACAAAGTCCATGAGACTCTTACTGCCACTGGAAGTGGTGCTGTTGCTCAAGAGGTAGGGTGGTAGGTAGCCTTGAGCTGAATAGCTCAGGAACAGTGCCCAGAGTTCAAGCCCCACGACCGACACAAAACAACAACAAATTGATGTCAGACTAAAGTCAGCAGCGTTGGCCTAGCATTCACCACACAGCTGAGCCCCTGAGCTGGAAGAGGGGAGGCAGAGCCTCTGCATGTGGGCTGGAACCTTGGAGAAAGGTGTGTTGTGTAGTGACTGGAACACACGTGCCAGCTGTGCTCTCCAAGAGGAAAAGGACTGCTAAGACTGTCCCTCTAGGCGTGCGTCACTCTCCCTCCTTCCCCAGAGAATGTTCAGCTACATGGCTGGAAAGGGGGTATAAATATTTAAATGTGACAGATGCTATTTTAACAGAAACAAGAGCTTACTCAGTACAGCATAAAAAGGAAAAACCTTCTTGAAGGCTGCCTCTCACAGCTGAGCAGTGTGGGGAGTCCTGGGGGGGGCGTCCCCCAGGCAGGAGCTGCCCTATCTAGACCCTGTTCCGTCGAGGCCCTGCCCGGGCCTTTACCGTCTCCGTTTCAGAGCTGGCTGTTGTGTTTTCTAGACCTTGTCAAAATGTAAGCTGCCTTTGCTCTTTAGAATATGTTGCTATTTTATTTTATTTTTGTCTTTTTGAGGGCTTGAACTCAGCATTTCATTCTTTCTGTCTTGGCTTCTTTGCTAGCACTATACCTGTTGAGACACAACTTTACTTTTAGACTTTTCTTTTCCTTCTTTCTTTCTCTCCCTTCTTTCTCTTCCTTCCTTCCTTCCTTTCTTTTTTTCTTTCTTTCCTTTTCCTGACTAATTGGAGATAAAAGTCTCAGACTATACTGAACAAGCTGACTTTGAACCAGGATCCTCAGCTCTCAGCCTCCTGAGTAGCTAGGATTAAAGGTGTGAGCCACCAATCCCAGGCATGTTGATGCTTTTTTTTTTTTTTTTTGAAAGAAATCCCACATAGCTCCTTTCTTCTCCTGGGCCAACCAGACTGAGGTCATGCTTTCATCAAAAATCCAAACCAAAATGCACCTATTTTAAAGTCATCTGCCTTTGAACTTGAACCTGGAGACATGTTGCCTTATTAGCCTTTTGAACTTGACTTAGTGGAAATAAACAGCCAGCGGTGTGCGTGCGTGTGGTGAGCGTGCTGGCACCAGGCCAGACCTGCAGGCCAGACCCGTGTGCCCCACCGCTCACCCTGTGTGAAGTACCTGAGTTCTGTAGGAGGGTGTGAGGGCGACCTGGCTGTGACACCTGCCACTGGGGATCGCAGGGTGACCTGGCCGTGGCAGGGTTCACAGGGTGAGCCTGGCTGATCTGACTGGTGTGGAAGTGACCTCTTCCTCCTTAGTGCTTTACCCGTGTCCCTCCTCAAGGTGTGCTCAGGGGAAGAAATGACTCCCCAACGTAGTGAGGTCGTTCTTCTGTCAAAGTTGCAGGAATATATCATGCATTCTGCGAGAAGCCTGTGCTGGTGGCTTCCGCTGTAACCCAAGCTCCTCGGGAGGCTGCTAGGTGCTTGTCATGTGAGCCATGGTCACACTGTCCAGTGTCACTCCCATGCTCTGTCCTCTCTGAGACGCTGCCCCTGCCCCATGGCCGCTGCTGGATGGCTGGGTGTTCTGTTATGAATGCAGTGTCCATATTCTTTCTGCAGCTCGAGTCCACAGTCATGCCATACCTGCAGGTCTTGTCGGAGTTCAGAGAAGGTGTACGGAAGATCGCTCGGGAGAAGAAAGGTGAGGCCCCGCTGCCCCAGGGCAGAGCAAGGCGCGGCGTGCCTGGCCGGGCACCACACTCTGGCTGACTACACTGCTTAGGCTGCACGTACATTTCGGGTTGTGTTTTTGTCAATCATGGGGCTTGAACTCAGAGCCTGGGCACTGTCCCTGATCTCTTTTGTTCAAGGCTAGCACTCTACCACTTTGAGCCACAGCACCACTTCTGGTTTTCTGGTAGAATTGGAGGTAGGAGCCTTGTGAACTTTCCCGTCTAGACTGGCCTTGGACCATAATCCTCAGCTCTAAGCCTTGTGAAGAGCTAGGATTACAAGAGAGAGCCACTGGTGCCCGGCGCATGTCAGACTGTTTAAGAGTCTTCTTCTCAACTGCACCTCCTGTCCCACCAGCCCAGTCAGGTGACCACGGACATGCTCAGTCAGACATACTTGGTGTGAGAGGTTAGGCTGATGAAGACCAGAGGGGCTGGGCCTGGGGACAGGCCGATGGAAACTGGAACTCTGGGGCCTCACTTCACCACCTCTCCACTCACTGGCATTTTGAGATGTGTGATTTGATTTCTGGAAAATGCCAGATCTCGATCTTTGCTATTTTGTTTTGGTACTGCTCCTTCCTGAGGCTTGAACTTGGTCTGGGCATAGTCCCTTAGCGTTTTCCCTCAAGGCAGGTGCTCTACCATCTGAGTCATGGCTCCACTGCTGTCTTTTTTTTGCCAGTTGTGGGGCTTAAACTCAGGGCCTGAGCACTGTCCTTGGACTTTTCTCAAGGCTAGAGCTCTACCACCTGAGCCACAGCACCACTTCCAGCTTTTTTTTTCTATATATGTGGTGCCGAGGAATCGAACCCAGGTCTTTGTATGCTAGACAAGCACTCTACCACTAGGTCAAACTCCTAGCCCTCCACTGCTGTCTTTTTACTAGTTAATTGGTCTTTTCTGCGCACCCTGGCTCAGCTCTCAGCTTCCTGTGTCGTTGGGATTGCAGGCACCACCGACTGGCACCTAGCTACCTTTTCTGATTTTGACCAGTTCTTAACAACTTGGCAAACATAGAAGCAAGCAGCCTCAAGTGGCCCCGTGGCCTCCTGCTCTAAGCATTCTGCCCAGTGGGCAGCAGTTCCACTCCTAATGTCCACTGGGCTTAGGGTGTTGGGCTCAGGCCACCTGCTTCCCTCAAGCCTTCACACTTGGTTGGCATTGCTGGGAGAGTGGGGACACTGGGTGTTGGCAGAGCTGCCCCTCGAGGGGCTTGTGTGTCCTGTGAAATTGTACCTGGCCCAGCAGAACATGGCCCAAACAGGTCAGCGTCCAGCGGGCAGTGCCTAGGGCAGGCAGAGTTTCCCCAGGAAGAAGGTGGGTGATGCACCTGGCCCAGCTGAGGGCTACCGGAGGGATGGGAGTGAGCCTTGCGTCTACTCGGTGCAGACGGTGGACCGAGAGGCAGGAGACCTCGTCAGGCCCAGGCAGAACCCAAGCCTCGTGTTCTTCAGAGTTGGGGTCAAAGTGAGGACTCGAATGTACGAGAGTCTCAGCTGGCCTGGCTCTGAGGCTGCCTGCATTTCTCCATGGAGAGTGGCCTGACCCCAACTTGTAGTGAACAGGTAGGAGTGGGCATCACCTCTGTGCGGCTTGAACTCAGGGCCTGGGCGCTGTCCCGGAGCTTTTTCACTCAAAGTTGGCACACTACCTCTCAAGCCACTACTCCACTTCCAGCCACAGCATTGAGGGGCAGACACTCTCCCCACATGAGAGAAGGCACAGGTCTAAGCCCTCGCTTTGCCCCCAGTCCCTGAGGTTCTGCAGCTCAGCGATGCCCTGCGGGACGACATTCTGCCTGAGCTTGGGGTGCGGTTCGAAGACCATGAAGGTGAGTGAGGGCGTGCCCGGGGGGCGGGAAGGGCGCTCGAAGGGACCCTGAGGATGGTAGAGTCCACAGCAGCCCTGCGCTCCAGCCCTGCAGAAGGTGGCTGAGAAGTTTGACCCGCTCCTTGTAGATGATCTGTATATTTTCCCGGGGCCTCAGCTCCCTTGACCATTTTTCTGCTGGCCCTTTCCTTTCATGATGAGTCAGGGATACACCTCTTGTCCTGTGGCTTTCATCTGCTTTCTGATTCTTTGGAGCTAGGAACTAAAGCCAGGGCCGCACACCGGCTAGGCAAGTGCTCTAGTGTTCAGGCCATGTCCACATGGTTTTTTTCCCCTGGTCTGTTTTGCTGGCCTAGAGCCCTTTGATATCTTGATTGGGCTGGCCTGCTAGCCTCCAACTAATCTTCCTGCCTCCACCTCCCAGGAAGCTGGGATTACATATACCCCCACTCCTGAGTTGTGTAAACCCTTGGCTGACATTGGATTCCATGACTCTTAACAGGCAGGGCTTCCCATTACACAATACAGTGGGGTATTTCATTGCTGTCAGTGATGGTGTTTAATTTAGGTATAGTTTTTTGTGGTTTTTTTTTTGTGGGGAGTGGGGGATCATGGGGCTTTGAACTCTGAGCCTGGGTGCTTTCCTGAGCTCTTCAGCCCAAGGCTACCACCTTACCCTTGAGCCAAGCCCCAGTTCCCATATTCTAGTGTTTAATTGGAGACAAGAGTCTCTAGGCTTTGTATTGCCTGGGCTGGCTTTGAACGAGATCCTCAGATCTCAGCCTCCCGAGTAGCTAGGAATTCAGGCATGAGCCACCACACCGGCAAGTATTCTTCTTCTGGTTCAGTTTGCCTACATGACACTGGCTTTGCCTATACATGCCAGAAGACAGGCCCCCAGTTTCCCCGGTGGCCTCTGTAGGAACCTTGGGTGGCGGCCTGGACGACTGGGCCTGGGGGTTGTGGATGGATAGACAGGCCCCGTCACTGATGGACTGCTTTTCAGGACTGCCAACGGTGGTGAAATTGGTGGACAGAGACACCTTACTGAAAGAGAGAGAAGAAAAAAAAAGGGTTAGTAAAACTACAAAAACACTATTGGGATGTGGTGTCATTTTAGCCATTGGTAGTTGTTGCCTTTGTTAAAATCCCAGCGCTTATATATGTCAGTAAGAAAAGTTAAGTAGGTGGGTAACTATGTGACAATTTGGGAACCATAAAAGGAGAATGTGTGTTGGGTTACTTTGTTTATTGAGATGACATGATAATGCAGTGGAGCCCAGGCTGGCTTCCAACTTAGGCCCCTCTTGCCCCACATCCTGAGTGCTGAAGTTACAGGTGTGTGTCTCCAGGCCTGGCAGAGAATACATTGTCTCATGAGGGGACTGTTTTTAAAACTTCTTGCCCCAGACAAAGTGAAAGCAGTCACTTAGCAAACTGCTGGTGCCTCCTGGCTCTTGCCTGAGCACGCGGGGGCCCAGGCACCTCTAGTTGCCCACCTCTTTGACCTGTGCCACTCCACACATCTCTCTCTTCCATACTCAAGATCAGGACCTTTGCCTGAGCTGCTCCAGAGGTGAGGTAGAGTTCTCCATCCCAAGGACTTGGGTATCTACTTGGAAAGAGCACATGTGTTGTGAGAGCCAGGTGTGGAAGTGCAGTGCACACCTGCAGTGCCAGCACCCAGGAAGCTGAGGCGGGAACATTGCAAGTCCTGGTTGGAACTTGAACTATTAGGAGGACCTTGTTGAGGGAGGGGGGGCACTGTCATGATTGCTGGGCACAGTGCATGAGGCACCCGTGGGGATGCAAATGCCAGCAGTGGAAGCACCTGCCCTTCCTGGGCCACTGTGGAAGCTGTAGAGCAGGTACTAGGGAAGGTGGGTGCCAGCTGGAGTGCTGGGAGGCCAGCAGCCCTCTAAAGGCCTGAGAAAGAGTGATTGGGTCAGGAAACCTCCCCGATGGGCAAGCAGGGAGGCCCTGCAAGACAGCGGGGAGAGTTTCAGCACTTCTCTGCTCTCCCAGGTTGAAGAGGAGAAGAGGAGGAAGAAGGAGGAGGCTGCCAGAAAAAAGCAGGAACAAGAAGTAACCCATATTTCTTTTTGTTTGTTTGTTTTTTGCCAGTCCCGGGCCTTGAACTCAGGGCCTGAGCACTGTCCTTGGGCTTTCTCAAGGCTCGTGCTCTACCTCTTGAGCCACAGCACCACTTCTAGCTTTTTTCTACCGAGGAATTGAACTGGGGACTTGGTGCATGCCAGGCAAGCCCTCTAACACTAGGCCAGATTCCCAGCCCCAGTAACCCATATTTCAAGTACACTTGAACCCATTTCCGTGGCTCTCTGGGCCTTCCTCTAGCTTAGTGATATACCCCAGTGACCCTCCCCAAAGGGGATCTGCTCACCCTGGTCATAGGCTGTCCTGAGCCAGCAGGAGACATGGCTAAGGGAGTCCTCAGCTCCTAGGTAGTGTCAGGGCAGGTGGGGAACCCCTGCAGTCCCCTTCTCCTCATCCATCACTTGAAGCCGGCCCAGCTGGAGGCCTGGGAGCAGGGTGGGGGTAGGGGGCAGAGGCCTGGGTGGGGCCATGGCGCCGAGCCGCTGTGCGGCTCATGGTGGGACACTGTATTCTGTGTTTCAGGCAGCAAAGCTAGCCAAGATGAAGATTCCACCCAGTGAGATGTTCCTGTCGGAACGTGACAAGTATTCCAAGTTTGATGAAAGTGTAAGGGCTCTGCCGCCTGACCTCGCCGTGCTGGGGGAGCGGAGCGGGCAGCTGTAGGCCAGCAGGTTTTCTAGTCGGAGATGATGAGGGTGACAGGCCTGGCTTCTGTGTAGATACAAGGCCTTCCACCCTGGGTGCTGAGGGCTGAGTTCCTCATGACAGCTGGTTCCTCTCGATGGGGTTGAGCCAGGGCTGCTTCCGCTGCCAGGATGCCTTTTGTCTGAGCCATCCTCAGACACCGGGGCTTGTGGCCTCGCTGAGTTTAAGGTGACAGCAAATGGGATCCCTGAGCTCTGTAGGGTCATGACAGCCTGTGAAGACGGCGGCCCAGACCTGCCTGGTGCTCCCCAGGGCTCTGCCTCCACTTGCTCTGTTTGCTGTCCACCTTTCTGCAAGCAACCTCAGAACTGAGCTCTGCTAGCTCCAGTGCAGATAGCTCTCCTCACCCACTGGGTGCCGAGCCGGGGTGGAGAGCAGATACCCATAGTGGGGACGTGCCGTATGGGGAGAAAGGCCTGGAGGCCCTGGGAGAGGGCCTGAAATGCCTGTGTTCTCGTTGCAGGGTCTGCCCACGCATGACGCAGAGGGCAAGGAGCTGAGCAAGGGGCAGGCCAAGAAGCTGAAGAAACTGTTGGAAGCCCAGGACAAGCTCCACAAAGAGTATCTGCAAATGGTTCAGAACGGAAGCTTGCAGTGAGGCCCCAGGCTGCCTCCCCTGGCACTGGTGGACTGGCTGGCAGCTGCCTGCAGTGGCACCCTGTCCTTGGACCTTTGGCTAAGAATCGTGTTCATGTAGGTGCATGTCTGTGGTGGATCTGAGACCTCAACAATAAATCCTCTAATCTCGAGGCTCCCCTCCACGTCACCCTGCACGCTCAGCACTTGGGAGCCTCCCAGGGCCGCTGGGTCAGCACCACGCTGGTCAGTGGAGCCCCTTCAGCCACCTCGGCCCTGCTAATCTCTGCTCTGTGGGCGTATCTGGAGGCATTTGAGTGGAACAAAGGCTGGCTCAGCCTGGTGGCCTCACACAAAGAGCACACAGTCTGCCCAGCTCACATGGGCACACTACACGTTTCCTAGAAACTGACCTGGGCAGTGGCAGGGTCAATAGGGATGGCGGGCCCAGATCCTCAGGCCTGGTGGGTAAGATTAGGATTCTCCTAGCGCGCATGCACTCACTGCCCGCTTCTGCTCTGGTGCTGCCCCAGGTTGAGAATCAGTGCCACTTAAGGAACTGGCCTGGCCGTCCGTAGTACAGGGACGTGTGCACAAGAGCCAGAATCCACTGTCCAGCGTGGCTCTGTGGGGACGAAGGGCAGGCACCAGCTGCCACCGGCGTTCTTATCTCTGTGAAGCAGCTCTACAAGGGCACCTGTGCCACTGTGAAACGCCAGTGCCCACGCTGCTGGCTCCCAGCCAAGGTGCGGCAGGACTGACACAGCCTGCTGATCCACGGGCCTCGTGCACTGCAGCGATGTGTGGCTGGAGGCCGTTGACTGAATTCAGTCCTGGTGTTAATGTCTGGTTTTTGTTTTGTTTTGTTTTTAATCTTGTCCATGTATTATACGAAAACAAAAACTTAACCAGTAAGGGTCTGCCCCAGGTGGCTCACACCTCTAACCGAGATACAACCTGAACTCATCTTGGGCAGGAAGTGGAAGACCAAAAAGCCAAAAGTAGAGCTGCGGCTGGGCTGCTGGCACTCTTAACTTCTGGTGGCTGTAGTTGATGTGGCAGCCTAGAGCTGCACGTGTGCTTGTCCTGAGAGAGGAGGGGCCTCGAAAGCCTTGTAGGCTTGAGCCTCAGAGGCCAGACCAAGACCTCCTTGGTCCATCCAGTGGAGAGATGAGACATAGTACAGTTTCCCACCATGCCGCACGTTGGGAAAGCAGGCTCCACCTAAGAAGAAGGGTGACTCCAGCCAGGTGAGACTCATCGCATCTCAGCGGGTGTGTTCTGAGGTCAAGCGGACACATCTCTGTGGCTTCATTAGTGCACTGGCTTCGTTTTCTTTCCTGTGCTGAGAACAGAACAACCACAAGCTTTACCTGCCACTGAGCCACACCGGCCAGAGCATGCCAATCCCCAGCATGTGCTGACACGAGGCAAGAGAGAATGCTAATAGCAGTGCCTAAAGTTCAGTGTCAGAGCCAGTGCCAGTGGCTCACACCTGTAATCTCTGCTACTCAAGGAGGCTGAGATCTCAGGATTGCAGTTCGAAGCCAGCTTGGGCAGAAAAGCCCCTGAGATCCTTATCTCCAAAGGCTGAAAGTAGAGGGGTGGGTCAAGTGGTAAAGCACCAACCTTGAGCTAAAAAAAAAAAATACAATGAGAGTGGGAAGGTCCTGAGTTGAAACCACAGTACTGGCATACACAAAAAATGTAATGCAGCTGGGTGCTCGTGGCTCACACCTGTAATCCTAGCAACTCCGGGCTGAAGTCTGAGGATTGCTGTTCAAAGCCAGCCTGGGCACCAAAGTCCATAAGACACTTCACTTCTCTCCAATTAGCCACCAGAAACTCAGAAGTGACAATGTGGCTCAAGGGGTAGAGCACTAGCCTTGAGCTGAAATGCTCAGGAATAGTTCCCAGGTCCAGAGTTCAAGCCCTGTGACCGACCGACACACAAAAAATAACAGGTAAAGTACAGTGAGAAAAAAAATGAGCAAGGCCAGGCACTGGTGGCTCACACCTGTAATCCTAGGTACCCAGAAGGTTGAGATCTGAGGATTGCAGTTCAAAGCCAGGCAGGGCAGGAAAGACCCTGAGACTTGCTGCCAATTAATCATGTAGGAAAAAGCCAAAAATGATGTTTTGGTTCAATTGGTGATAGAGCACTAGCCTTGAGCAAAGAGGAGCTCAACAACAGCGCGCCCAAGCCCAGAGTTTGAGTCCCAGGACTGGCAAAAAAAAAAAAGTTCTGAGCATGAGCTGGACAGCACTGAGATAACCAGAGGTTAAACAGCAGGTCATTTCCTGGGCAGACAGGAAAATGTCCTCCTCCTGCTGCCGTGGCCACTGCCAGAAGTAAATCCTTGGACCTCCTTGTATCCAGAAGGCCATTTGAGAAGGCTGACAGAGTTGTCCCCCAGAATCAGCTGGTAGCAGACAGCAGCAAGTTGAGTCTCAAGAGAATTGGGCTGGGAGGAGGAAAGCAGTCCCTGAGCCTGGGTGGACAGCATGCTAGAAATGTAGGAAGGGGGACAGATTCGGCTGCAAAAGCAGGGCTGGGGAGGGCAGTCATTACGGTGGCCAGGCTCTGCCTATGTGGACCACTGGCAGGCCCGTGGAAAGGGCATGTGGAACCTCTCAGGCAGGGCTATGTGACATCTTGGCAATCTACAGTTACTTTGGGGAAAAAAGCCAATAGGCGCATCTAGCTGTGCCTGGCACAGTTGGAGCACAGAGAAGAATGATGAAGTAAAGTCCAGGAGCAGGCCAGCAGTGCTCACCACTTCAAAGCCTGATTCTCCACTGGGGATTCGGCCTAATGGTAGAGTGCTCACCTAGCATGCAGGAAGACCTGGGTTCAATTCCTCGGTACTACATACATAAAAAAAGCCAGAAGTGGTGCTGTGGCTCAAGTGGTAAGAGCTCTAACCTTGAGAAAGTCCAAGGACAGTGCTCAGGCTCTGAGGACTGCCACAGGACTGGGACAAAAACCCCAGAAACCTGGTTATCCATACATGACAGATTTGGGCGTTTCTCCTCCTCCTGTGACACTTAACATTGCCATGTGGTCCCAGCGAAAGACAAAATTGCTCCATGGCTAGTGCTGCTAGGTAGAAAGTGGATAGAAGGGCCAGGTGCTGGTAATCCTGCCTGTAATCCTGGCTACTCTGGAGGCTGAGATCTGAGGATCAAGGTTTGAAGCCAGCCTGGGCAGATCTCATAACCAGCAGAAAAGCCAACAGTAGACTGTGGCTCTACTAGCATTGAGCTAATACACAGCGCCAAGGCCCAGAGTTCAAGCCCCAGTACCGTCACTGAACCGAAGCTAATACCAGTTCTGAAGAAGCCAGTCTTGACTGGGTGTAAGAGCCCGGGTGCTTTCCAGCTTTCTTCATGAAGATGTTATAGATCAGTTCTGAAACCCAAGGCGGTGGCAGTGACTGGAAGGAATGGCTTAGTGCCAAGATAAATAGCAAATGGAGGCAGAGATGTCAAGCTTGCGTCTTAGTTGTAGTACCAAAAGCAGCTTAATGTGTGTGTATGCAGCAGACCAGGACTTGGAACTCAGTGCCTTCTGGGTGGTCATCAAGGGCTGTCCACAAACGGTGCAGGTGGACGTCATGTGGGCCGCACATTTCTCTCCTGATTTGGGATAACCTGCAGGGCCAAGTAAGTAGCCAGGGTTTTTTGTTTGTTTTTGGTTTAGTTTTGTTTTTTGCCAGTCCTGGGGCTTGAGTTCAGGGCCTGAGCACTGTCCTTGGGCTTTCTCAAGGCTAGAGCTCTACCAGTTGAGCCACAGCACCACTTCCAGCATTTTTCTATGTATGTGGTACTGAGGAATCGAGGCTGGGTCGAGCACTCTACCACTAGGCCAAACTCCTGTCCTCCCCCCCCCCCTTTTTTTTTTAAACCAAAACCAGTGTTTTTGTTTTGTTTTGTTGGTTATAGGGCTTGCACTCAGCCTGGGCCCTGTCCTTGAGCTCTTCAGCTCTAGGCTACCGCCCTACCACTGGGCCTGGGTGTTGTCCCTGAGCTCTTCTGCTCAAGGCTACCTCTGTACCCCCGAGCTAAGTCTCACTTCCCCGTTTTCTAGGGGTTAACTGGAGATAAGAGTCTCAGCCCCTTTTGTGCCAGGGGCTGGCTTTGAACCTTGATCCTCAGATCTTAGCCTCCTGAATAGCTACAATTACAGGAGTGAGCCACTGTGCTCCCCCCCCCAAAAAAAATAGTGTTTAAGCAACAGTTACCACTTTGTCTAAGAACTTTCACTTTCCGCTGGTGCCCCACGCTGCGTCCCCCACCACTGCTGGCTTTGGGTGGCTTGTGTGACTTGGTTTTATGGGTCTTCCCTCAACTCCCCTGCAAGCCCACTGGCAACTGAGCTTATTGGGAAGAAGAGATATGTGTGTGTTGAGGACACGGACAGCCGGGGGCCTCCTGGAACAGCCAGGAGGAGCTAGGCAGGGGCCGCTGACACCTGTAATCTTTGCTTCTTGGGAGGATCACTGTCCAAAGCCAGCCTGTACTTATCTCCAGTTGGAGTTGTGGCTCAAGTGATAGGGTGCCAGCCCTGAGCCCTCAAAGCTAAGGAACAATGCCCAGGCTCTGAGTTCAAGCCCCAGTACCAGCATAGGGTTAAAAAAAGAGTAGCCAACAGGGCCAGCCTCAGCTTTCCCATCCTCTAATGTCCCTCACTTGCCACAAAGGCAAAGCGCCATTATGATATGGTCATTCATTGTAGTTAAAGCTGGAAGAATCTAGAACTTAAGTGCCAGGGCAGACACACACAAAACCCTATAGGCTTCAGAGTTATGGGTGTGGCATCCTGGCCTCAGACACAGCTGGCCACCAGCTGGCCACCTCTGAGGTTTGTAGCCAACCTGTATCTTGAACTGAACCTTTACATGATTTTAATTTACTTTGGGTTATGAAGTACATGACACAGGAATAATTTGCTTAACAAATGTTAGAGAGTTTCAGAAGTAACCTCAAAGAGAAAGCTTAGAAGCATAAACATCCACAGCCCAGTGTAGAACTGAAGTAGCCTCACAACGTGGGAACTGATTTTTTTTTTGGGGGGGGGTATGTGTGCCTGTCCTGGGGGGTTTGAACTCAGGGTCTGAGCCCTGTCCTTGGCCTTCTGCCCTCTAGGCTAGCGCTCTACCACTTGAGCCACCTCCACTCATGGTCTTTCTGATGCTAACTGGATAGTGCCTCCCACAGACTCCCTGAGCGCTCGAGCCACAGCGCCACCTCTGGTTTTCTGGCAGCTCCTTGGAGGTAAAAGTCTCAGGGCTCTCGTGCCCTCAGAGCTCCGCCTCCTGAGTGGCTGCGATGGCAGCTGTGCGTCACGGCGCCCGGCGGGGAAGGTTACGCTCCGTGGGCGGCTGGTGGGGAGGAGGCTCCTCCAGGGCCTCCCCCAGGCCGGCCTCCCCCGCCGATGCTGCGGGCCGCAGAGGCCCGGGTGGCGGGAGGTGGCTAGGCCGTCCCCGCGCCTCGGTCCCCCGAGCTGATGGAGGTCCCTGGCCCGGGCGCGCGGGAGAGGCGGGCGGACACTGGGGCTTAGGACGGAGGCCCGGGGTCACAGACCCTGCGGACGGCAGGAAGCTCCGCTCGCCGCCCGGAAACCGGCGGAAGCGGGAAGTCGGCCCCGCGGGAGCCGGGCCGGCTCTACCCACGTGCAGCGCCGCGCGATCCCTTTAAACCGACTCGTCCCGTTTGCACGCGGCTCCGGCCGCGCGCGCGCGCGCGCCACGCCCCCCGCGGCTCCTGATTGGGCCGCGCTCGCACCGCCCAGGCGCAATCCACTTGCGCCACAGCCCTCCAATCGCAGCCCGTCTTGCTCGCGGGGGGCGGAGTCAGAGGGCACGGCCAATCGGGAGCGTCCTTATTGGCAGCCACGGCGGCGCAGCCCCGGAGTGAACTGAGGCACGGCCGCCACTGCCGCAGGAAGCGCGAGGTCCGGAGCGCGCGGCGCCCGCGGGTAACGGCGCGGCGGGTGGGGAGGGGCCGGGCGGGCTCGGGTGGAGGCCGGACGGGCCGAGAGCGCCGTCTCCGAGGCCGACGGCCCGAACAGGCGGCTGGGGCGGGGCGGCGGGCTGGGCCGCGGGGCGGCGGCGGCGGCGGCGGGCTGGGCCGCGGGGCGGCGGGCGGTCTCCCCTCCCTCCGCTCCGCCCGCTCCGGGCTGAAGGTCAGCGCCGCTTTGTTCCCGCCGAGGCCTCCCGCGGGGCCTCCGGCGCGCACGTGAGGTCCCGGCCCGCGCCGCCCGCCGGCGCCGCGCGCGGGGCCCGGGCGGGCCGGGACGGGGCGGCCTCCGCCCGGCCGCTCCGATCGGGTGACGAGGCTCGAGCTCCCCGCGGCTCGACGGGTGACGGCGGCGCCCCGGCGGGCCTCGAGTCGTGCGCTGTGGGAAAGTCACCTTCCAGGGCGCACGCGTCCCGCGCGGCGGGCTCCGTCCGGCTCCGGAGCCGCCGGGGGTCTGGACTCCTCCCTCGGCGCTGCCGGGGCCGCCCGCCGAGCCCCGCGGTCGCGATAAGACCCCGCCCGAGCCGCCGCCGCCGTCTGCTGAGCCCGATTAGAGCACGGGGAGTCCGGAGTGCGGGTCCGGTCCCCGGCCCTGCGCCTGGCCTCGAACTGCCCTTCTCGGAGGAGCCCGGCGGCCCTCTGGCCGCCTGGGGAGTCGCGGTCCGGGCCCAGGCACGTGTGAGAGTTCCTGCCAGGGCCGGGTCGGCCTCAGAGTTGAGGACTGCCAAGTTGGTGCCACGGGGGGAGCCCCAGGGGCTGCGCGGAGCGGTTCACCAGTCCCAAAGCTCCGTTCACGAAAGCCTGGGAGGCAGAGCCGGCGCAGCGTCCCTGCCGGACACGCTGGGGCCTGGACTCAGCGCGGGTGCCGAGCTCACCTTCTCCTCCTCCCGTTCATTCCAACTGGCTCTGAAGCTCAGTCCTCCGATCTCAGCCTTCCGCGGAGCTAGGATTACCGTGTGATCCAGGGACGCCTGGCTAATGAAGGCTTTTGTTTTCCCTTCCGCATTTCATTGTATTTATCGCTTTAAATTTCATTACATGTTTGTACGGAGAGGTTACAAGGTCCACAAGTCACAGGTTATGAGTTCAGTACTTACCCCGTTGGCCCCCTCTTCCCAGTCCAGTGAGAAGTTTTTACTGAGGGATTATCTCAGTCAAAAATCCCCTACTGGATTTGGCGCCCAAAGGCCTCAGGTTGGTGTGTTTTTTTGCTCACTGCTGACACCTGTACGGTTTTGAACCGCACTTCCAATGACCACTTGTGAACTGTTATTCAGAATAGTTTGATTTTTCTGCCTGGGCTGGCTTCATACCGCAGTTCTTCTAGCTCAGCCTCCTGAGTAGCTAGGATTGAAGGTGTGAGCTGCCAGGGCCTGGCTGAAACAGTCTTTTTGTATGCACTGGTTCCAAGGCTTCTGGCCTTGAGTTGTTGCTAAACTTTTGCTCGTTTTTTAATTGCACTTGAGGTTTTGGGGTAAGTGTTCCTTTTCGTTTAACAGTTTCATGGCCTTACAGAATACTAAACTGATGAGCTGATTCAGGTTGGTGGGATGAATTCTCCGGAAGGCGGTGGGTGGTTAGGAATCATTTAGTGACGGATCACTTGTTGAGGTAGACTGGGTAGAACGGATGAATTTTCTCAGATTGTTATTGCCTGATTTGGAGAAAGTAGAAAAGAATTTTTTTTTGTTTTTCGTTTTGTAAATTAAGCTTTTCTTAAAATTTGAAAGGATTGAAAAGCTTAAAGAAAGTAAAATATTGGCCCATAAAAGTATTTTAGACTTTTTTTTTCTTAATAGTCTAATCTTAGGGCTTAAACTCAGGGCCTGGGCTCTATCCCTGAGCGTTTGTGCTCTAGGCCTAGCCCTTTACCACTTGAGCCACAGTACTACTTCTGACTTTTTAAAAGTAGTTTATTGGGGATAAGAGTCTTACAGACTTTATCGCCTGCACTGGCTTAGAACTGCAAATCCTCAGATTCTCAGCTTTCTGAGTAGGATTACAGGTGTAAGAAACCTGGCTTTTAGACTTGACTACTGTGAACTTTTCTTGTCTGTCATGGAGATTGAGCTCTGGGTCTGGGTGTTGTTCCTGAGTTCTTCAGCTCAAGGCTACCACCCTACCCCTTGAGCCACAGCGCCATTTCTGGTTTGTGCCACTTCTGGTTTGCACGGTGGCTCACGCCTGTAATCCTAGCTACTCAGGAGGCTGAGATCTGATGAGCAAGGTTCAAAGCCAGCCTGGGCACAAAAGGGCCTGAGACTCTTATCTCCAATTAACCTCTACAAAATGGGAAGTAGGGCCATAGCCTTGAACTGAAGAGCTCAGGGACAGCACCCAAGCCAAGTTCAAGCCACATAACCCACCAAAAAGAAAAAAAAAGTCTCAAGGACTTTTTAGTGCCCAGGCTGGCTTTGAACCATATCCTCAGATCTCAGCCTCCCGAGTAGCTAGGATTATAGGCATGAGCCACCACTCCTGGCTATAGATTTTTTGTGTGTGTATGTGAGTAATTGGGGTTTGAGTGCTGTCCCTGAGTGCTGTCCTTCCCCCCCACCCCCCACTGGGACGTTGCACTTGATAAGCAAGCACTTTGCCACTGAGCTACAGCCCAGCCCAGTAATTTTTGTTTCATCAGGTTTTTTTCCCCCTGTTTTTGTAGCACTGAGGAATCAAACCCAGGGCTTCATGCATGCTAGGCAAGCACTCTACCACTAAGCTGTATTCCCAGTCTTCCCTGAGCTTTTGTGCTCAAGGCTAGAGCTCTATCTACTATTTGAACCGCAGCTCCATTTCTGGGCTTTTTATGGTTAGTTGGACATGAGTCTTTTGGACTTTCCTGAACTTTCCTACACAAGCTGGCTTTTGAATCACTAACCTCAGATGTCAGCCTCCTGGGTAAGATTACAGGTGTGAGCCACTGGCTCCTGACTGTTTGAGTCTTAAGATGCTCCCTTTAGAATGAGCCTAGTTGTATCCATCAGGAACTCAAGTCTAGCCTAGGCAGCACCAGGAAGACCAGTCTCACCCGCGACAACAACAAAACGACAGAGTAACTTATTACTGAGAGCACACTGATTCCCTTGTAGCTGTTCCTGGATTAACATATTCCTCTTTTTTTTTTTTTTTTTTTTTCCCCTGGTCTTGGGGCCTGGGGCCTGTCCCTGAGTAGCTTCTGCTCAAGGTTAGTGCTTTAGCACTTGAGCCACAGCACCACTTTCAGCCTTTTCTGAGTAGTTTATTGGCGATGAGAGACTCGTGGATTTTTCCTGCCTTGGCTGGTTTGGAACTGTGATCCTTGGATCTCAGCCTTCTGAGCAGCTAGATTACAGGCATGAGCCATCCACACCTGACTTCCATTTTTTGTATTTCTTTAGAGACTGTTCTCTCTAGAAATAGGAGGTGACCTCAAGTATAAATGTGTAAATATTACAGAATTAACTCTTTACTTTGTGCCAGTCCTAGGGTTTGAACTCATGGCCTGAGTGCAGTCCCTGATCTTTTAGCTCAAGGCCTAGTGCTCTCCCACTTGAACTGCAGCTTCACTTCCAGCTTTATTGGGTGCTAATTAGAGATAGTTTCATGGACAACTTTCTAGAAAGCCCAGGCTGGCTTCAAACCTCAATCCTGAGATATCAACCTCCTGATTGGCTAGGATTACAGGCATGAGCTTCTCCCACCCAGATCAAAATTACAGGTTTTTGTTGTTGTTTTTGTTTTATGATGATGATGCTGGAAATTGAACCCAGTGTTTCACACATGCTCAGCAAATTCTCTACTGCTGAGCCCATCTCCCTAACCTAGAATTTATTTCACAGGTGCTTTCTTTCTTTTGGTTGTATGCAGTTTAAAACCTGTACAAAGGAGGCAGAGCTGTGGCTCCCTATGGTAGAGCACCCACCTTGAGTGAAAAAGCGATCAAGCCCTTAGTTCAAGCCCTAGTACCTGCCCCCAATAAATAAAAAACTAAATAAAGCCAGGCGTGGTGGCTCACACCTGTAATCCTAGCTACTCAGAAAGCTGAAATCTGAGGATCACACTTCAAAGCCAGCCCAGCACTGAAAAGTCAGACTCTTATCTCCAGTTATTCACCAGAAACTGGAAGTGGCACTGTGGTTCAAGGGGTAGGGCACAACCCACAAAAAGAAAAAAACAACAACAAAACTAAATAAAACCTGGGGGATTAAGGTTCAAAGCCAGCTTATTAAGAACAGTTCTAGAGATTCCATCTCAAATTAGTGAAATGTTGGACTGGCTGTGTAGCAGGAGAGTGAGGCCCTGAATTCAAGCCCTAGTACCAACACAAAAATCAAACAGCAGTAACCTAAAGTCCTGTATAAGTTGATGTTGTACTTCTAAAAACTGTATGGAAACATAAAATGTTCGTTTTGTTATCTTGTAACAAAACAATTTAAAACCCTTCAGACCTAAAGCCTCTCACAGAAAGAAAGTGGCAGGTACCATTGCTGCTGGATCCAGTCTTCCCAGTGACCCTGAGTTTCTTGGGAATTTGAACGGAGATTGATAGCCAAGGGGTACTTACCTTTTTTTGTTTAAAAGGAAACCTAGAGTAAGTTTTTCTGTGCTATGGTAGAAGAAGGCCGCTGGTGAGCACACAGGGGAACACCTCTCTTCACCCTCAGACTGTTTTGCATGGGACCTCTTGATTAGCACTTGTGAGGAATGTCTCTTGAGCACATACTTAATAGCCAGGAGGCCTTTACTGTTGGGTAAAAAGTGAAGATTATGTGTTGGAGTGTTAAGACATTTAAAGAAATAGTTTGCAGGGTAGGTTGATTGGTTTGCATTGGGCAGATTGGTTTTCTACTCTGCCTGCTGAGAGGAAGCAGACTGCTTTACTTGGTCTGTCTTTGAATTAAAAATCTTGTGTGTTTTTAGTGACTGGAGGGACATTGTATTTTTGTGCTAAGAGAACTACAAAAGGCCACTTTGTTAACTTACCTTTTAATCTTGACCACTTGCTGTGTAGTCTTAAATTTCCTGTTGTTCCTGCAAGTGCACTGTCAACTGTTAGAACTAAACATGGTTCATCCCATATCCAGAGGGAAAGGCCACTTCAAAAATAAGGTGATGAGGGGTTGGAAATGTGGCTTAGTGGTATAGTGCTTACCTAGCATTCATGAAGCCCTGGGTTTGACTCCCCCAGTACCACATAGAAAAGGCCAGACAGAAGTGGTGCTGAGGATCAAGTGGTAGAGTGCTAGACTTCAGCAGAAGCAGCTCAGAGGCAGTTCTCAGGCCCTGAGGTCAAGCCCCGCAACAGACAAAAACACAAAAAACCTCACATATCTACTCCCTATTTGGGGCTGGGAGTATGGTCTAGTGGTAGAGTGCTTGCCTAGCATGCATGAAGCCCTGGGTTCAATTCCTCACTACCACATACATAGAAAAGGCCAGAAGTGGTGCTGTGGCTCAAGGGCAGAACACTAGCCTTGGGAAAGCCCCAGGACAGTTTTCAGGCTCAGAATTCAAGCCCCAGGACTGGCAAAATAATAATTTATGGTAGAAATCTTTTTTTTTTTTTTTTTTGCCAGTCCTGGGCTTGAGCTCAGGGCCTGAGCACTGTCCTTGGACTTTCTCAAGGCTAGAGCTCTACCACTTGAGCCTCAGCACCACTTCCGGCTTTTTTTCTGTGTGTGGTACCGAGGAATTGAACCCGGGTCTTTGTGCATGCTAGGCAAGCACTCTACCACTAGGCCAAACTCCCGGCCCCAGCAATACTTTTTTTTGGTATGATTTTGTTGTGGGGCATGAACTCAGAGTCTCGGTGCTGTCCCTGACTTCTTAGCTCTGCCACTCTGAGCCAATCTTATGGTTGTTAATTGGAGATAAGACTTGACAGACTTTCCTGCCAGGGCTGGCTTTGAACTGTAATGGTCAGATTTCAGTCTACTGAGTAGCTAGGTTTACAGGTGTGAGCCACCAGTTTTTTGTTTTGTTTTGGTATTTTGTAGGTCATGGGGCTTAAACTATGGGCCTGGGCTCTTTCCCTGAACTCTTCAGCTCAAGGCTACTGCCCTACCCCCGGAGCCACAGCCCCACTTCCCGTTTTCTAGAGGTTAATTGAAGACAAGAGTCTCAAGGTCTTTAGTGTCTGGGCTTGCTTTGAACCTTGATCCTCAAATCTCAGTCTCCTGAGTAGCTAGGATGACAGGTATATAGATTGAGTATTCACTATTGCAAAGTAGCTTTCAGTTTCTGCATCTATAAGCACAGTTCTCAGTTCTGGGGTCTTTTATTGAATTAAAAAAAAAAGTCTTTTCCTTGCTCCCCTTTCTACAGTGGAAGACATTTTCACGGCTTCTTGGTATATTTAATTAGCATCCTGGTTACCTTCTGACACTGGGATGGTGTTGATGGACTTGGCCAGGCTCCATTGAAGAGGCCAGTGTGAGATGGGAACCACTTCTGTGCTCTGCAGGTTTTACACGTGGAGGCACCTGGATATCTCTGGTGGGCATTCTAATTTTTTCCCCTGCCCTGGGCCTGCCAGAGTTCATCCAGGGATTTAACACTGAGCCATGCCTCCAGCCTTTTTCCTTTAGTTTACTGGATAGAGTCTAGAGTTTTTTCCAGGATAGCCTTTCCCATGATTCTCTTATCCATGCCTTCTGATAGCTGGGATGCCAGGTTCAGTTTGTTGGTTGAGATGGAGCTTGCTTGGCTTTGCCCCAACTGCCCTCATTGTTGTCATTCCCCTTGTGTTTGTTAATGGCTGGTACTTCACTATTTGAACACACTTCCAGCCTGGCTTCTTTGCTTGTTAATTGGAAATGGAGTCTTATGGACTTTTCTGCCTGGGCTAGCTTCAAATTTTAGTCCTCTAGATCTCAGCCTCCTGATAGGTAGAATTACAGGTGTGAGCCATGAGTGCTGTGTTTAGTCTGTGTGAGCGTATTCTATATACAAGGTTCAGCTTGCCATCCTTTAGACCAGGTTATTTGTGCTTTTAGTTTATGTTACTACTAATTTCATATGGCTTAAAGGCTCCAATTCAATATGGATTAAATAAATTCTGAAGAGTTGAGTGTCATTCTGTGGGAGGGGAGGCCCCTTTTGCCTTGTCTGGATGGCTGTGTTCAGTTATTCAGCATGATTTCTTTGCACTCCAGGATTGGTTCACCATCTTTTCTAGACACACCCATCTTCTTGGAAACACAGCAGAATCGAACCGAAGGGTTCTCAGCTGACCAAGCTAGCAACAGAAGCTTCTGTTGAGCTGGTAGAGGTGGAGAGGTATGCAGTGACTGGAGGCAGTAGGGTAGTGTCAGAAGGATCTGTACTTGAGAGCCAGACCTACATCATACTAGCCATGTCACCTTGGACTAGGCCTCTCACCTTCTAGAGCAGCTTCCTGACTTGTAAACAGACTGAGGCTGCTCACGCCTTGGGTAAGCTGGTATGTGAGTTAGGTGAAGCATCTATTGGTAGTTGAGAGGTATTGGAAATGAAGGTGAAAATAAATCTGTTCATAAGCTGGCAGTAGCACCTGCGCCCAGGACAGTAGACTCCTTTTCACTGTGTGTGTGTGTGTGTGTATTTGTGTGTGCGTGTGCAAGCATGCACACACCTGTGCATGCATGTATGTGTGCCTGCATGTACAAATTCAAGGGAAGACAGTGAAAAATTCTGGTTATGTAGCCACACTATAGGTGATACCAGTTTGTAACCAGTTTGACAGGATGGATCAGAATCAATTCTTTGACCCAAAAATCCTGCATGACAATCCTACAGTTACTATACAAAATCAGAATAATTGGGATGGAAAGCTATATTAAAGATGTTCTCTGAGACCCTACTCAAATGTCTACCATAGAAAAGCTACCTTTAGCTGAGCAGTGGCTCATGTATGTAATCCTGCCTACTCAGAAGGCTGTGATTGGTGGTTACAGTTTGAAGTTTGAAGCCAGCCCAGGCAGAAGAGTCCCTTAGAGACTCTTATCTCCAATTAATTACAGAAAAAGCTGGAAGTAGCTCTGTGGCTCAAGTGGTAGTGTATTAGCCTTGAGCAAAAGGATTCCAGGGATAGCACGAAGGTCCAGAGTTCAAGCCTTAGAACTGGCAGAAAGAGAAAAGCTACCTGTAAGCCAGTAGCTCATGCATGTAATCCTAGCTACTTAGGAGGATGAGATTTGAAGCCAGTGCAGGCAGAAAAGTCCCTGTGAAACTCTTATCTCGAATTAACCATTTAAAAACTGGTAGTAGAGCTGTGGCTCAAGTAGTAGAATGCTAATCTTGAGCATAAAGAGGCTCAGGGACAGTGCCCAGGGCTTGAATTCAAGTCCCATGACCAACCAAAAGAGAAAAGCCCCAAACAGTGTTCTAACAACTGGCAGATGGTGTATTCACTGTAAAGAGTTGCCTGCTTTTATAATGTAAGAGTAGGTTATGCTTGTAGCATCAACTTGAATCCCAGATAAGTTTGACTTCTGCAGAAGGTAATGAGAACAAATGAGGGTTCTTAAAATCTACTTTGGAGCCAGGCACTTGAGGCACATACCTGTAAATCCTAGCTACTCAGGAGGGTGAGATCTGAGGATTGCAATTTGAAGCCTGCTTGGGTGGGAAAGTCCATGAGACTCAACACCCAACTGCCAAAAACCCAGAAGTGGAGCTGTGGTTCAAGTAGTAGAACACCAGCTTTGAGCAAAAAAGCCCCAGGATTGGCATGTTTGCATTCCCCATCCCCCCACTATACAAATAAAAAGTAAACATACACAAAAAATAATAAATTAGTTTGGGTAACTGCCATGGTAGAGGTAGGGTGAGATTTGATATATTGCTTTTCCCCCTGCTTCCTTAAAATAGCTTAAAATTTTAAAAAAGACAATACATTATGTGTCCATATACATTATATTCAGTGCATTTTTAATTTACTTTTTTGCTAGTCTTGGGCCTTGAGCTCAGGGTCTGACAATTGTCCTTGGGCTTTCTCAAGGATAGAGCTCTACCACTTGAGTCACAGCACCCCTTCTGGCTTTTTTTTTTTTTTTTTTTTTTTTTAATGTATGTGGTACTGAAGAATCAAACCCGGGTCTTTGTGCATGCTAAGCAAGCACTCTACCACTAGGCCAAACTCCTGGCCTTCAGTGCATTTTATTTTGAAAAAGTATAAACCTAATAACATTTGTAGATCATACATTTTTTATTTTCTTGTGTGTGTGTGTGTGTGTGTGTGTGTGTGTGTGTGTGTGTGTGTGTGTCAGTGTGTCAGCTTTGGGGCTTGAGCTCAAGACCTGGCATGTTGTCCTTAAGCTCTTTTCCTCTACCACTTTGAACCACAGCACCACTTCCAGTTTGTTGAGTAGTTAATTGGAGATAAGAATCTCACAAGGACTTTGCCTGAGCTAGCTTCAAACTGCAATCCTCAGATTTCAGCCTCCTGAGTAGCTAGGATTATAGGCATAGATCATAAGTTCTGAGGAGCTAATTTTTTGTGAGAAGTTTGGGCTGTGCTCAGACCCCAGGAGTAAGGCCATAGCCAGGCTAGCTAGAGCAGCCATTAGGGAGATGCTGTTAGATACATATATCTAATATGTGTCTGTGTCTACTTTGTGTCTCTTGTCTAGTGGGAAGATTGTGGCAGCCTCAAGTTCATTGCACATTCAGGGCTTTTTAAAATTAGCTAACACTAATTATATTGGGGGATTTCATTATATATTTCCACTTGTTTATAATGTCTTCCAGTCAGTTTACCCCCTCTGTACAACTCTTCCTTTCCCATCTAGGGCCCTTCAACTCTTCCTTTCTCATCTAGGGCCCTTTTGTTTTACAAGTGCAAAAAACCCACTTCATTTAATTTTCATTAATTTTAATCCAGTGCTATATGGATTCTGTGTCCAGTGGTCTTAGCAGGAAGGTTGCTTAGATTGGCAGGAACCACGCCACTGTTTCCATGGACATTGGACACAAGTTATCTCTCCCCAGATTTGTGAAGTTTACCACCAGGAGTCAATGTTGCTTTTTGCATTGTGCACTTAAGCATATCTCTTTCCCACATAGAATTTGGTTTTTACCTTAGACTTAAACAAACACCTTTAATTTTAAGAAGAACCCTATTTTCCTTTGGAGTTCTGGGGACCCAAAAGGGCTCTGTGCTCACAGCCAGCACAGAGGGTCCAACACCACAGCCTTCCAGACGTACTTTCCGTTTAGAAGTCTCTTCCCAGCTGGCCTCCACAGGTTCCAAGACAGCAGAAAGGTGATGCATTTAGATTTGGTTTCACAGTTAATACCAAGTTCTTCTATTTTGAAAAACATCCTTGAGGCTATTTTTAATATTCATAGATAGAAAGTCACCTTATTCTTCTGTCCAGAGATAGTAATTTTAAAGACACCTTCTAAAAACAGATCATAATAGGTATATTATAAAGTATCTCTACACAACAGTATATCACAAAGTAATGAAAGATGCAGAATGAGCAGATATAATTAGAACATCACCCGGTGTGTTAATTCAAGAAGCAATGTAAGCCCGGCACTATGGCTAACACCTGAAATCCTAGCTACTCTGGAGGTTGAGATCTGAGAACCACAATGGTAGAAGAGCAGCCTTGGGTAAAAAAGCCAAGTGAATGTACAAGTCCTTGAGTTCAAGCCTAGTACTGGCACAAAAGAAAAATGACAGCTTAGAAAAATGGCAGTGTGGGCTGGGATGTAGCCCAGTGGCAAAGCACTTGCCTAGGAAGTGCAATGTCCTGGGTTTGATCCCCAGTGCCAAAAAAGAAAAGACAAAAAAAAAAATGCAGTTTAAAAAAAAACAACAAAAAAAGAAAAATGACAGTAAATGTTTTCAAATTGCTCTAAAATAACTGGGCCTAGCATACTATGTGTTTCTGTTGTTGGATTCATTAGCGATAAGGCAAAGTAAGATTGATAATTGTTCTTGTTCTCTGGTGCCAACAAGAGAGATTATTAAGAATAAAATAGTTACATAATGAAATGCATAGACTTTGAGTGCACTTTAATGAGCTTTGAATAATGTGTGTACCCAAGTAAACTCCTGCAGGATCTGGGTCATCTCCTTCGGCCAAGTAAGGTCTCTGTTGCCCTTTTAGTTCATTTCCATGCCACAGACCGTGTTACTTATTCAGTACCTGTGGAGAGGTGTTTTCTTTGTGAATATAACTCTCCATGCTTTTTCATTTGTAGGAGATAAAGCGTTCAGATGGCAGATAACAGGTAAGCCAAAGTGGGCTTTTGTATGGGATGTAGTTGATGGAGTGGCTCCAGTGGTAGAGCGCCTTCTAACATGCAGGAGACCCCACTGCTGCTAAAACAGTCAAGTGTGGTTGTAGTGAGAGCCAAGACACCGCTCAGTAACGTTTATCAGTTAAATTCGTTCAAGGTCTAGATGGTAGCTTTTTATCCCTTTATTATCTGAGCTGGTGAAGAGATGGCTTTCATGAGTAGTGTCTCAGGTATTGATACCAGGAGACCAAAGCCGTTACTGTGCTTCCCAGCCTCCAGTCTCAGCCTCCCCGGGGAAGTCACATCATTTGAGGTGGCTCGTCCAGTGCTCAAGGGGGGGATTTTTGAAGGTTTGTCAAGGTCATTGTTGATTTTGTATCTTCTCTGATGTTTGCTTTTGTAAAGCTGTGTGTGTGTGCATATGCACTTTTATTGAAGGGCCTCTGTCCCTTTTTTTTGCTCACGGTTGGCACACTACCACTGAGTCATAGCTCTTACATTTGGCTTTTGGTGGTAAATTAGAAGTTGAGAATATCACAAACTTTTCCTGCCTGAGCTGGCTTTGAACTGCAATTCTCAGAACTCAGCTTCTTGAGTTGTTAGGATTGCAGGCATGAGTCACTGGTTCCTACCTGAGTTGATTTTTTGTGTGCCTTTCCTGGAGCTGGAACCTAGGTCCTGGGTGCTATCCATGAGCTTTTTCCTTTTTGCTTAAAGCTACTACTTGAGCCACAGCTCTGCTTGGAGCTTTTTAGCAGTTAATTGGAGATGAGTCTCTTGGGCATTTCTGCCTCAGCTGGATTGGAGCTGCTTCAGCCTCCTGAGTAGCTAGGGTTATAGGTATGAGCCATCGGCATCTAGCTGAGTTGAATGTTTTTGAAAACACTTTATAGCTGCTGTTTAAAGTGATGTGGCTGTCGTCCACCTCACAGGCTGCTGGCTGGCTGGTTTGAGGGTTGAGAGCGGATTCTGAGGAAAGAGGTTGTAGAAATGAAAACAAGAAACACATGCTTGGTGGTGGGTAGGTAGGTAGAGGGGAATCTCACCATACGTCAGTGTTTTCTTCCCACCCAAGTGGGAAGTCCCTGCAGACCCCTCTTTATAGGTTATGTAAGAAAAATGCATCTTTGTTTGCCTTTGGAACCTTTCTTGACAATAACACTTTTTAAACATGTTTCAGTTTTTCAGATGGAGCTCCTGCAGATTCTGTGGAAGCTGCTAAAAATACAAATAACACAGGTTAGTCTACGCACATGAAACAGCGTTGGAGGGTATGTGTGAGGAACGGGCCACTCCTCCTGGAGCTGGTGATAATACCAAAAAAGGATTTCCATCCTTGGAAGATTTCAGGAAAGTTACAGTAACCAAGGAAACTTTGTACCTTGTTTTGTGGAAGTCCAGACTCTAAAAGCAATGAGAGCAGTGAGTATAGTACTTGCCCCTTTGCATCTGTTCTCACTTGGCTTGGCATAAAAAACACATGACACTTTGCCATCTGTACCCTTAACATGCTTTCTTCTGCTTGTTTTGAAATAAACCAAGATGTATCTTGCTGTTAAATTCAAAGTGATCTCTTTATTAAGACATTTATATGCCTGTAATCCCAGCATTTGGGGTCTGAGGCAGGAGGATCACAAATTCTAGGCCAGCTTGAGCTGTATAATGAGACCCTTAAAAACTCATAGTACAACACCATCATTTGATTGCCCCCCCCTCCTGTTCTCAGGCTGGGCGCTGTCTCTGAGCTTCTTTTGGCTCAAAGCTAACGCTTTACCATTTGACTCACAGTGCCACTTATAGCTTTCCCTGAGTGTATTGGAGATAAGGCATCAGATCTCAGCCTCCTGAATAGCTAAGATTACAGATGTGAGCCATTAGGGTCTGGCTTGTACAACTCTGTGGTAATTTTTTGGGGGGAGGGGCAGTCCTAAGGGTTGCACTGTCATTGGGCTTTCTCAAGGCTAGAGCCCTACTGCTTGAGCCTTATCACCACTTCTAGCTTTTTCTATGTAGGTGGTACCAAAGAACTGAACCCGGCTTTTCATGCATGCTAGGCAAGCATTCTATCACTAGGCCAAACTCCCTCCCCAAATTACATTTTTTTAATTTCCCAAATAAAGGAAGTCTATAGAGGGCTAGGAATGTGACTTAGTGGTACAGTGCTTGCTTAGCATCCTTGAAGCCCTGGGTTTGATTCCTCTATCAAGTATACAAAAAAAGCCAGAAGGGGTGCTGTGGCACAAGTAGCAAGTGGTAGAGTGTTAGCCTTGAGCAAAAAGAAGTTCAGGGACAGGGCCTAGGCCCTGAGTTCAAGCCTCAGGACTAGCAAAAAAAAAAAAAGCAGAGGGAGGGTTTGTTGGACACTTAGTGTTTTAACAGTGGACTAAATATTGCCATGCCATTATCGGAGCTGAATGATAGTTCTTTCAGTTCATATTTGTTTATTGGGAAACAAACCACAAGTCAGTAAATCCATTACAGAAGTGGGAGGGAGTGAGGTAATTAAGGAATGCTTTGAGGAAGAGGTGGATTTGGTAAATGGCTTTCCAAGGAGAGAGAAGCAGCACTTGAAAAAGAAGCTTGAAAAAACAATACAGTGAGCTGATGAGAATGGTCTTTTTAGACTGAGGAGGGATAAGGTTCCATGCCGGAAGGTGCCGTTTTACTTTGAGAAGCTAGTTGTATTTTTGTCCTTGGTTTTGAACACCGCTTTTGGATTTGGGGAAAGGGAGATAACTGGAGAGTAATCACCTGAACGCCTCGGTTGTGAGATTGGAGGTTAGCAACAGGAGAGTGCTCAGAATTTCTACGTATCCTTCAGGTGATGAAATGCTTCTAAAATAAAACGGCTATTTTCCACACAGATTCTTTTGCTATGTTTAGAAATTAGTAGCTAAGCAAAGCTAAGTATTAGATACACATTGGTGGTTTTCAATTCCTAGCGGTTCTGATTGCTTTGGGTATATATTTATATTTCTGGTCTTGCCTTTTATTTTATCAGAAAAGCTCACAGATCAGGTGATGCAGAATCCACAGGTTCTAGCAGCTTTACAGGAGCGGCTTGAAAATGTCTCTCACACTCCCTCCAGCTACATTGAAACGTAAGTAGGCTGCTAGAACAATAGATGTCACTTCAAAACCAAAGACTCACATAGTGAGAAACAACTCTTTATTCTGCCAACATTGCCTGTAGAGCCAGAGGGCCCAAAGACCAAAGTCGTTGGCTCCAGGCTTGGAAGGAGTGTCCATTGGCTGCTGGGTGGTGCATAGTGCCATCCTGTGGTGGAGAGAGGATTTACGCATCAACCGCTTTGGCAAAAGACTATGTTGACTGGCTTCTGAGTTTACTAAGAAAAGTTTGCCTGGCTCCTTGGTGCTGATGAGTCTTGGCAATGGACCAGTCATCTGGGGCTTTTGTTTTTGTGACAGGGACTCTCTGTAGACCCTGGGCTTTGATCTTCCTGCCTCTGCCTGACATTGTAGGGCATCTGGGTTGTTTCCATAACTTGGATGTCGTGAATAGTGAATATGGATGTGCAAGTGTCTTTACTGTATCCTGACCTGTAATGCTCTGGGTAGATGCCCCAAGAGTGGTATGGCTGTATCATATGGGAGTTCTTTTTTTTTTTTTGGTGGGTCATGAACTCTGGGCCCGGGTGCTATCCCTGAGCTCTTCAGCTCAAGGCTACTCTCCTACCCCTGAAGCCACAGCCACTTCTGATTTTCTGGTGGTTAATTGGAGATAAGAGTCTCATGGACTTTAGTGCCTGGGCTGGCTGTGAACTAAGGTCCTCAGATCTCAGCCTCTTGAGTAGCTAGGATCACAGGCGTGAGCCACTGTGCCCGGTTTTCAAAGGGTAGTTCTATATTTAGTTTTTGAGAAATCTCCAAATCACCTTCCAGAGTGTTTGTATTCGTTTACATTCCCACCAAGTGGGTAATAGGGTTTATTCTCCCTCCCCCCAATCTCTGCCAGCATTGGTTATTCTAATTCTTGATGTTGGCCAGTCATACTGGAATCTCATTGTTACTTGGATTTGCAGTTCTTTTATGGCCAGGGATGTTCATTGAGCCTGCCTTTCCTTCCTCCCCTTCCTCCCTTTCCTCCCTTTTCTCCCCTTCTTCCCCTTCCTCCCCTTCCTCCCCTTCCTCCCCTTCCTCCCCTTCCTCCCCTTCCTCCCCTTCCTCCCCTTCCTCTTCCTCCCTTTCCTTTCTTCCTCCCCTTCCTCTTTCTCCTCCTCCTTCCTTTCCTTTCCTTTCTTCCTTCCCTTCTTTCTACCTTTGTTCCTTTTGTCTGTCTTGGGGCTGGAACTCTGGACTTGGGTGTTGCCCCTGAATGCTTCAGCTCAAAGATACCTCCCTACCCCTTGAGCCATAGTGCCACTTCTGGTTTTCTAATAGTCAGCTGGAGATAAGAGTCTTGCAGACTGGACTTCCATACCTGGGCTGCCTTTGAGTCATGATCCTCAGGTCTCAATCTCCTGAGTAGCTAGGATTACAGGTGGGAGCCACTGGCACCTGGCTGGAGGCTGGAGTTTGGTTTCCTAAGTTCCTGTCTATTCTGGGTATATTAGGCCCTTGCTGAATATATAGCTTGTAAACAAACATCTCCCATTCTATCGGCTGCCTTTTTAGTTTTATAACTTTGTCCTGCTGTGCAGAAACTTTCAGCCTGATGCATTCCCATTTGTCACGACGCTAAGTTCCTTCCTAGGGCTGGGAGCATGCATGAAGCCCTAAGCTCGATTTCCCCAGTACCACATAAGCAGAAAAAGCTTGAAGTGGCACTGTGGCTCAAGTGGAAGAGCACTATCCTTGAGAAAGCCTAAGGACAGTGCCTAGGCCCTGAGTTCAAGCCCCAGGACTGGCAAAAAAAAAAAAAGGTCCTGCCTATACCAATAAGTTCTGATGTTTGTCCTACTCCTTCCTGTAGTAGTTTTAAGGTTTGGGGTTTTGTTGTTGCTTTACCATTTGTGAGGTTTAAATTCAGGGCCTGGGTGTTGTCTCTGAGCCTCTCTGTGTTCCAGGCTCTCATTCTACCATTTGAGCTACAGTGCCACTTCTGGTTTTTGAGTGGTTCATTGGAAATGAGTCTCATGGGGACTCTTCTGCCCAGGCTGGCATCAATCCCCAATCCTCAATCTATTTCCTGAGTAGCTAGGATTACAGGTGTGAGCTACTGACACTGAGCAGTTTTGGTTCTTATGTTGAGGTCCTTAGTCCATTTTGAGTTGAAATTCGTGCAGGGTGACAGATAGGGATCCGGTTTCATTCTTCGATGTATGGATGTGCAGTTGTTCCAAGATGCATATTTGGCTTTCTTGTCAACTTTCAGATTGCTATAAGTCTTCAGGCCTTTTTTTCTTTGCCAGTACCAACCTGTTTATTATTTGGGGATGTGGAATTATTATCCAGTATTAAAATGGTTTTTTTTGGCCCAGATTTGCTTAGCTATTTGTTTGATTATTTCGTGGCCCCATATGAATTCTGGAGTTGTTTCCTTCACTTTCTACAGGAAGCATATGCCCCTACCTAGTTGCGCAATGGAAATGAAGAGCTGCTTCCCCTGAAAGGGATGAGCCATTGCTGGGCTTCTGTGTCCAGTCAAATTAAGGCTTGACCTCACAAAAGTCCTACTGTGGGGTCTTCCGCATCCTCCAGGACAGTTAGAGTGGGACAGGACATTAGGTATTTGCTTTGTCAATTTAGAGTATTCTTTGGGGACTAGACAGGACTTTGGAATATTTGTTTTAATAAGAAGCCCTTGGGATTGAACCCCAGATCTCATGTGCAGTAGAGGTTTTGCAGACTTTTGCTAATTGGTGGTTGAAGTTGATAGGATGTAGTGATACTGTCTGGAGATGGAAGAGTCCAGCGTGGGTGTTGGTTACTGGTTTTCTGACCATGGCAATGGGTGAGGTGAGTGTCGTTCACTGAGAGGAACTGTAGGACTGAGGAGCAGGTCGTGGTGAAAGCCACATGAAGCCAGCAAGGCATTAGAGAGTGCTGCCTTCCTCCTAGAGCCAGTTGTCCTTAACCGTGGAAGGCATAGGACTTGACCTACCTAGGTGGCTGTTTGTCTGATGGAGCTGGGGAATCTGCACCACTGTTCCTAGTGACCATCCAGTCTTTCAGTGCCAGCCCCAGGCTTCAACTCAGAGCCTTGCATCCTCTTATGGCTTTTTTGCTCATGGCTGGCGCTCTATCTACCACTTGAACTGTACCTACAGTCCAATACTTTGTTGGCTGATTAGAGATAGTCTCGAGGACTGCACAGAGTGGCTTTGTACCTCAGTCCTCAGTAGCTGAGATTATAGGCATCAGCCACTAGCTAAAGGGTTTTATTTTCAACGAATCATTTTTGTGGGTTAGAATTTTTTCCTTCTGATGTTAGAAATACTCTATAGACATAAAAGAAAAGTTTTAAACTATACAACAGAATCTTCCCACCTCAGTGTCATTGCATGAAGACTTCTACGTGGTTCTGCATAGGCATAAACCAGGATTGTGGTCAGGACATGCTTGGGCCCTGAACGCCTTCACTGTTTTTAGTCTCTAATATCTGCTTATTTCCTTAGGGTAAGTTCTTGACGGTAGAATTACTGGATCCAAAGACCATGTTTAGGGCATGTCTGCCCTCTGGTAGAGATGGTCTACTAGAGGCTTCAGTGCCTGCCGACTAATCAGTATTTGGGCAGGGTGGGGAATGTGTACACTAGTAATGGACTTGAACTCAGCCTGAGCACTCTCCCTTAGCTTTTTTACTTAAGGCTATAGCACTCTAGCATTTGAACCACAATTCCACTGTGGGTGGGGTTTTTTGTGTTTTTTTTGTTTGTTTGTTTTTTGTGGGTTTTTTGTGTTTTGTTTTTTTTTTTTTGCCAGTCCTGGGCTTGAGCCTAGGGCCTGTGCACTGACCTTGGACTTTCTCAGGGCTAGCACTCTACCACTTGAGCCTCAGCACCACTTCCAGGGTTTTTTTTGTTTTTTTTTTTGCTATGTATGTGGGGTACCGAGGAATCAAACCCGGGTCTTTGTGCATGCTAGGCAAGCACTCTACCACTAGGCCAAACTCCCGGCCCCTGTGGGTGTTTTTTAGAATCAGTTGTGGGGCTTGAATTGTGCGCATGGCCTCTGTACCTAAGCTCTTCAGCCTAAAGCTAGAGCTCTACCACTTAAGCCACAGCACCACTTTCAGTTTTGTGGTGGTTATTGGAGATAAGTGTCATGGACTTTTTTGTGCCCAGGCTGGCTCTGAACCGAAGTCCTCAGATCTCAGCCTCCTGCATGGCTAGGATTACAGGCGTGAGCCATCATACCCAGCAGCTTTTGTCCTTTCTTCAACAGTTTTTGGGAGTTCTTTGTAAGGTTTTTCTGTTTGCCTAAATTTATTTACTAATGATGTTCTGTGGGCACAAATAGGTTTTATTCCCGTTCCTCTTCTAGCTTACCCAAAGCGGTCAAAAGGAGGATCAATGCTCTGAAACAGCTGCAGGTGCGGTGTGCACACATAGAAGCCAAGTTCTATGAGGAAGTCCATGACCTGGAGCGGAAGTACGCCGCGCTCTACCAGCCTCTGTTCGACAAGGTAGGGCACTGCTGAGTGCATTGAATCCATACAGTATGGATAGACATGTTGCCGCGTGAGTTTCCAGGTAACCTAAAACTCTAATATGATCTCGTGTTGATGCAGAGAAGAGAATTCATCACTGGTGATGTGGAGCCCACCGATGCAGAGTCAGAGTGGCACAGTGAGGATGAGGAAGAAGACAAGCTGGCTGTAAGTCAGGTGTAACTTGTGTGACTAGAAATAAGCAACCTTAAATCATCAATGCAGCTGTCCAGAGAAGAGGGCACATGAGGGTGATTAGTCCAAGAACTTTATGTGTATGTATAAGAACATAACAGTATAATTGTTTTAGGAAGGAGAAAGACTAAGGGAAGGGGGAAGATGATGGGTCTAGAGTATGTATATATGGAAATGTCAAAACAAAACCCCCTGTATCGTTAATATGCTAATAAAAAGATCTTAAGAATAAAGCAGGTTGCCCTCTTGGTTTGGGACAGTTGGGTCCTAAATAGTGACATGCTACACTATCTTAGGCAGTGCTGCTGCTCACCATGACAAGGGAGGGGGAGTCACGGCCCCTCTCACTGTTTTGGAAACCCAGAGATAGGTGAGCAAAGATTGATAGTGACACAAATGAAGTCAGCCCAGAAGGCAGCTGTGCCTCACCCCCAGTGACTGGGAACTTGGGAGCTTTGGGCAGCTGGCAGCTGGATTCATGATGTGTCTGGGGACAGCTAAGTTAAGGATGGGTCGGCATTGTGACTTGTTCACCCTTTAGTGACAGTTCCATTTTAGTGCATGGGAAGCCTCAACTTGTCATAAGGTTAACTTTGTCAATCTGGACATACTCTTTTTCTTTTTCTTTTTTTTTTTTTGACCAGTCCTGGGGCTTGAACTCATCCTGGGCACTGTCCTTGGATACGTTTTGCTCAGGGCTAGTTCTGCCACTTGAGCTACAGCACCACATGCAGCTTTTTCTATGTATTTGATACCGGAGGAATCAAACCCCACCACATGCTAGGCGAGCACTTTACCACTGGGCTATGCTTCTTCCAGCCCTGTTTTTCTTTTTTTGTTATGTATTTTTCCCCAGTTCTGGGGCTTGAACTCATGAACTTTTACTTGCTAGTTAAGTGCTCTGTCAGTTGAGCCACAAATTCAGCCCTTTTTATTTTAGGGATTTTTGTGTGTGTTAATGCACACGCCAGTATTGGGGCTTGAATTCAGAGACTGAATGTTGTCCATTAGCTTTTCCATTCAAGGTTGGCACAACATCACTTGAGCCACACCTCCAGCTCCTTGGTTAATTGGAGAAACTTTCTCATGGATTTTGAACCATGATCTTCAGATCTCAGTCTCCTGAACAGGTAGATCTCAGGCATGAGCACTGGCACTCAGCCTCCAGACTTTAATTTTTTTGCCTGTCCTGGGGCTTGTCCTTGAGTTTTTCTTGCTGAAAGCCAACACTCTACCACTTGGACCACAGGATCACTTCAGGCCTTTTCTGTGTATGTGTACTGAGGAAAGGGCTTGATGCATGCTAGCAGCGCTCTACCGCTAAGCCACATTCCCAGCCAGCAGCAGGTTTTAATCCCAACAACTGCCTTCCTCACACATTTTTTTAACCCAAAGTCATAGTTTTATTATCTTTTCCTCAGTGGTGGGATGAAATTTGGCCTACCTTACAGAGGTCACATGATTAGTTCAAGTGATTCTAATCATCCTTGAGCCCCAGGTAGCCTAGAAATCTCAGTCCCATCAGCATGCTGAGTGCTGGAATTACAGATGAGCATTCCCACACCTCCACATGTGTCCATTCTTGAGATGGATGCGGGGCCTGGTTCTCATCAGTGACAGATGGCTCACTAAGCCAGCAACTGACAACTTTGCCCAAGGCTCCTGGCGTTTGCAGTCTCAGTTGTTACAGAGGTGGGTCTGAGTACAGTGGCTTGAGTGTTTTTCCCTCTGTGGTTTGGAGATGCCAACCCAGAACTATGGGAAATCCACTGAGATGATGTCAGTCTGATAGTTCACTGAGTTAAAGGTACTGTTGTTTGTTGAAGTAGCTGTTCTATCTTGCATCTGTGTTTTATAGGGAGACATGAAAAGTAAAGTAGCCATAGCTGAAAAAGAAGAAGCAGCAGAAGAGCCAAATCCCAAAGGAATCCCAGAGTTCTGGTTCACCATCTTCAGAAATGTGGACATGCTCAGTGAGCTTGTACAGGTGGGCAGTTTCTCCCTTGTCTGATTTTCTTTTTTTTTTTTTTTAAGATTTTTTTTTTATTGTAATTAGTAAAAGGCTTACATGATATTTGCCAGATAAAAGGTGCATTAATTCACATACATTGATACCCTTTCACATGTCTTCGTACCCATTTCCCTCCCCCCCACACCCCCCCCTTGTCTGATTTTCAAAGTGACTTCCTTGTGCTTTTGCTTACTGTGCCCTTACTTGGGTGCCCAGAGGTCCTTGGAAGTGAGTGGGTGGGTGCTTTTTAGGACAGGTGCTTGAGCTAGGTATGAAATCTGATGATTATGGTTCAAAGCCAGCTTAGGCAAGAACGTCTGTGAGACTTATCCACTCAATAAACTACTCAGAAAAAGCTAGGAGTGACGCTGTATCTTCAGTGGTAAAGTGCTAACCTTGAGCAAAAAAAACTCAATGACAGCGCCTAGGTCCAGAGTTCAAACCCCAGGACAGGAGAAACAAAAGTGATTCCGTGTTGCAGGTGAAGCACATGATCTTGAGAATTTAGGTTTCCTTTCTTTTACGCTTTTTCTTACAGCCAGGGGCTGGTGGCACATACCTAGCTGTTCAGGAGGCAGATATCTGCCAGCCCAGGCAGAAAAAATGGGAAGTGGCACTATATCTCAAGTGCTAGAGTGCTAGCTTTGGGCACAAAGAGGCTCAAGGACAGCACTCAGGCCCCTGAGTTTGAGCCCTACAACCAACATAAATAAAATTGCAGATTATGACAAACAACAGAATTGAATAAGGGCAATTAGTAAGAGTAGATATGGTTACACATGATCTATAATCTACTATAAACTGGACCATAGACGCACTTAATGCATGTTCTTGTGGAAATGACTGTATACTATGGAATCAGGGTGTTGATTGCCACAGCGGAGTCATTGGCTGTCATTGCAAGCAATTGATTTATTCATTTCTGATTTCTGCCCTTCCACTATCCTCGGGTTCTAAAGGCTAGATGACTTGTCTAGGTTGGTGGCAGGTGATGGCATGATGTTTACCTCTGTCCTGGGCAGAAACAGATGACACTTGGTATGTGGTGGCTTATATTGCTGCTTCCCAAAGACCCCATGGTTAGTGGACAAGTCTGAGTTGCTGAAGTTACTCCCGGGCAAATCTTTCTGTTTGGTAAGGGCAAACATGCATGTGAACATAGCAACTGTGATCTCTTTTAAACCTTGGGGATTTTTTTTTTTTTTTAATAGGAATATGATGAACCAATCTTGAAACACCTGCAAGATATAAAAGTAAAATTTTCAGCCCCTGGACAGCCCATGGTGAGTACTGATGTGTTTGTGGCTAAGGGTCTGGGGCTGAGGGCAGAAAACTGGGCTCTTGGCACTCAGGACTAGGTGGTCCTGCATTCAGTGCTGTGCTTGAGAATCTGGACAGTTAGCCATGTGGCTATGTGGACATGAGGCCCAGGGGCGTGGGCTCAGCAGGCCTGAGTTGGAGTGGTGCATATTGGGCTGAGCTTCAGCCTGTGTGTTTCATTATCAGATGGTGGTGATACTGTACTTTTCCTAAGTATCTCACAGTGTTACACATATCTGGAAGAAATGTTCAGAGTTTTAAGAGCATTGAGAGGTTGCTACATGTGATGCTGAGTTCTTATAATCTCAGCTACTTGGGAAGTTGGAGAAGATGACTTGAGTACATGAGATTAGCATGGGCATGCATCTTACTTAGGAGGCTCCATCTCAAAAGTAGGATAAGAGAATAGGAGGTATGTACACAAATATGAGCAGTGGTTTCACTGAAATCCAGTGTGCCAAGGAAAGAAAGCTTCCCAGCTGTATACTGCAGGCAAGATTGCAAATGTTTCCCCACCCCTCTTAAGTGGTTGTTCCAAGAGTAGTATTAGTGAGTAGGCCTGCCTGTCATTTGGGGAGATGAGCTTTGCCTTACCCTGAAGAAATGGCCGCTGGTCTTGATGATGAGCCTCGGCCCTGACGCTCCTTGGGGGCACTGTTCGTAACCTGTCAGCCTGGCTGCCTGTGGTTGGTGGGTTCCATTCCGGTGCTACAACATTTCCAGTGACATAAGACTGATGGTCTGACTGGTGGCTGTCAGTTTCAGGTCTTGGGGACATGTCCAGAGGGCCTGGGAGGTAGGGATCTTGGTGCTTAGAGACTTCTTACCTCCTTCCACGTCTCAGAGCCCCATGTCCATGGCTAGTGGGTGGAGTCCAGTGGGAAGTGTTTGGGCTCCTGTCTTCCTCGGGTCCCTGCAACTGTTTGCTGCTGCTTTGTTGAGCTTTGAGCTTGCTAGGGCCCAAGGGTTGCTGGCAGGCCCAGTTCCAGCCTGAAGCCTGTGTCCTCTCTTCCTTACCCCTCCTTCCAGAATTTTTATTCTTTCTCCTCTGGGGAAGTGGTTTGTTTAGCTAGTCACACTCACGTCTTCGTAATTTCCCTTTAGTTGGTGGGTTTGTTTCTAGTGGCCCTGGCTGTAGCCCTGTCTCTCTCATAGTGCTTCTAGTAGGTGGGCTTTCCAGGCCACTCATCCTTCAACTGCCATCCTTGGAGTGTTCAAATGAGGAGAGCCTAAGGCACAAAGTGCTGAAAAGCTCCCAGCATCACTCTGCAAGCATGGGCACCCGCAGGGATGATGGAATCCAGTCAGTCTTGGAACTGTCTCTCTAAATGACTTCACCAAGCTCATCTCCCGTTTTCTCCTTACAAATAGGGCTGAAGGAGAATCTGCATATTAATATATGCATTCCCGTAGTTTCTTTACTTTCCTCAAGTAGAACAGATCTTCAAGATGGAATTACTGGATATGGGAATTTTGTATTTTAATCTTGTTCACTTGTCCCTTTATAAATCTGGTTATTGCCTGAGAGTATTCTCTGTACTTCAGTGCACTGGCTGGTCCTACACAGTACTGGGGCTTAAACTCAGGGCCTGAGCACTGTCCTTGTGCTTTCTGAAGGCTAGAGCTCTACCACTGAAGCCACAGCACCACTTCAAACTCTGGTCTTCGTGCATGCTAGGCAAGCACTCTACCACTAGGCTGCACTCCTGCCCCCACTTCCAGTTTTCTGATAGTTAAGTGGAGATCAGAGTCTCGTGGATTTTCTTGCCCAGGCTGGCTTTGAACTGTGATCCTCAGACAGGCATGAGCCACCAGTGCCCAGCTTTTTTTTTCTTTTTCCTGTTGAGTCTGTGCCCATTCTCTGTTTCTTGTACCTGCTCTTGCTCAGATCTGAAGGGTGCTCTGGAAGCTGAGAGGGAAAAGAGGCTTCGTTGTAAGTAGTGGTTTCCAGTGTCACCAGTGAAATCTGTTGCTAGTTATTTTTAGACTTTAAGTGGCACTGTTTTCTCCCCTCTAGTCTTTTGTGTTAGAGTTCCACTTTGAGCCCAATGACTACTTTACCAATCCTGTCCTGACAAAAACGTACAAGATGAAGTCAGAGCCAGACAAGACCGATCCCTTCTCCTTTGAAGGTCCTGAAATTGTGGACTGTGACGGGTAAGAAAATGTCTTTTTGACTTGTCTTTCTGAACCAGCTGGGTATGATACTGGAATTGAAGATGAAAAGAAACGCTAAGTGTGGCAAGTTCAACATTGTCACCCTCACTACAGGTTGAAAAATCAGGGCAACCTATCTCAAAACAAAAGAAAGCAAGTAACAATAACGTAAACAAGATGTGAATACTCAGAGTCTAGCAGGATTTAAGTGCAGTCCTGAACCAGGTGGCAGGCGGGCAGTGCAGCCCAGGAGCCTGAACCTGGAAGATGCAAATCCCCTTGGGCAGATGGAGAGAGTTGAGTTTCTGTTGGGTGGGGGGAGTAAGTGGGGCTTGGACATCATAAATTGAAGTTCCTCTGAGTACATATTTGCTGAGCTGGCTGTGCAGATCAGTCCCAGTCCAGGAGTGTGATCAGATGGTGGCTTTGGAAATTGGTAAAATTGCAGTTTGATCCACATTGATTTCATTCCCCATAGACATCCAAAGAGCAAATTCGGCTTAGAATAAGTTCTGATTGGATTGTTTGACTGAGGAGGAAGGAAATTGTTTATATTGGAATTAAAATACTTGGTGTATTTGCTGAAACCAGTCTCTCTGTATATACAGTTTGGGGCTTTATTGAAGTCCTACTCAACTTGAATGTCTAAAATAACTGGGTGAGTGTGTGTGTCGGTATTTACAATATTTGGGGCATTCACACTTGATAGACAAAGACAGGCTCAAGGATAACACTCTGCCACTTCAGCCACAGCACCACTTCTGGCTTTTTCTGTGTATGTGGTACCGAGGAATCGAACCCGGGACCTTCATGCATGCTAGGCATATGCTCTTAACAGTAGGCCAAACTCCTGGCCCCTATCTGTGCTTTGTATTTACTACCACTTCTGGTTTGTCAGTTGAGACGGGGTAACTTTTTGCCCAAGGTCTCTTTGAACTGTACTCCTTCCCATCTCTGCCTCCTAAGTAGCTAGGATTCAGACTTGAATATCTTTTCCTAGCCTAATTACATTGTATTTGTTTTTGTCAGGACTGGGGTTTGAACTCGGGGCCTCATGCTTGCTAGGCAAGTATTATACTAGAGCCGTGTCCCCCAGCCCTTGTTTTTGTTTTGCTTCTGAGACAGGGTCTGCTTCTGGATCCTTCTCTGGAGTGCCAGGGTTACAGGTATGTGTTACATACCTTTTTCTTTCACATCTGTTTTTGAGCAGATGTCAGCTGCACCAGGAATCATCTGTGTGCAAGGTAACAGAGCATCAGAGACAGGTATCCTGACCACATTCCTTGTGGGCCAGCTGTGTTTACAGCGGCGCTACTCACATAATTGACCTGGGGTCTGGTACCCGTGAGTGGATAGCCCCACTGTGCAGTGCAATGTGCAGACTAAATGGGCCTTTTCACATGTTGGAGGAAAAATTGACCAGCTTGTGAGTATAATGCCCATTGCCATTAAGAAGCCGGGGCTCAATGCCAGTCGTTGGTGGCTCATACCAGCTATTTAGGGGGCTGAGATCTGATGATTATAATTCAAAGCCAGCCTGGGCAGGAAAGTCTACGAAACTAAATCTCCAGTGAAGCACTGGAAAACCAAAAGTGGAGCTGTAACTCAAAGTAGTAGAGCTCTAGACGTGGGCAAAAAGAGCTCCGGGATGGCACCCAGGCCCTAAGTTTAATAAGCTCTGCAACCTCCACCACCACCACCAACAAAAAGCCTGAGGCTTGGGATGGGTATTTGTCCTAGTGGTAGAGTGCTTGCTTAGCATGCACGAAGACCCAGGATCATTTCCTCTGTACCACGAACGTAGAAAAAAGCTGGAAGTGGAGCTGTGGCTCCACTGTGGTAGAGTGCTAGCCTTGAGGAAAGCCCAAGGACAGTGCTGAGACCCTGAATTCAAGCCCCAGGACTGGCAAGAAAACAAAACAACAACCAAAAAACCCTAAGGCTTAAGGGTAGAGTTGGACGCACCCCACCAGTTTCATTAGCCAGACTTCAGATGAACTTCAGAGACAGTGTGATACTTAGATTAGTGATTGGTTGTATCAGATTTTCCAGGTGTAGCATAGACCTGTGGCTCGATCCTTGTATGCATCATAGTGTTTTCCTGGAGTGTATCAACAAAACTGTGTTGCTTCTGCAGGTGTACTATCGACTGGAAGAAAGGGAAAAATGTGACAGTCAAGACCATCAAGAAAAAGCAGAAGCATAAGGGCCGGGGCACTGTCAGAACAATTACTAAACAAGTGCCCAATGAGTCCTTCTTCAACTTCTTCAACCCACTAAAAGGTAAGCTGGAGGGCTGTGTCTTCCATGCTCTTGTGACATCATTTCATTGCCCTGATGTATGCCTTTCTGTCTCAAGAGTTTAGTCCTGTGCTTCCCAAAGATGGCATGAAGGCTGCATCCTGGGTCTGGTTATGGTGAATGCTTAGATTTCTAGGCAAGGGGTTGGACAGTAGGACTGTCAATAGGACAGCAAAGATGTGGTCTTTATTTATCTGTATCTGAGCTGCTTCCTTCCCTTCCTGCCTGGAAGTTCTTCATTGCCTGTCAAACCTCCTTTTATTGTATTTATTTATTTATTTAGCCAGTCCTAGGCTTGAACTCAGGGCCTGAGCACTGTCCTTGGATTTTCTCAATGCTAGAGCTCTACCACTTGAGCCACAGTACCACTTCCAGCTTTTCTATGTATATGGTACCAAGGAATCGAACCCAGGTCTTACCTAGGCAAGCACTCTACCACTAGGCCAAACTCCTGGCCCTGTAAAAGAAAAATTTTCTAAGGGGGGTGGTTGGTTTGGTGCCTGTCTTAGGACTTGAGGCTCAGAGCCTGGGTACAGTCCTTAAGCTTCTTTGCTCAAGTCTAGCTCTCTACCACTTAAGCTGCATCACCGCTTCCAGCTTTGGAGATAAGAATCTTTCCTGCCTGGCTAGTTTCAAATCTTGATCTTCAGATCCCATCCTTCTGAGTAGCTAAGATCATAGGTGTGAGCCACCAGCACCTGGCTAAGAAGAACAGCTTCCCATAACACACTGCCTTCGTGGCCATGCTGGCTGGTGTGTTTTACTGTAGTGAGTGGTCACTTTCTGCACTTCACTCTGATGCTAGAAGATAGGGAATTATGCTGGTTTGGGGAGCGGTTGTTTAGTGTTCAGATTACCTGTTTGGGGAAAGATCCTTTTGGAGCCTTGCATTTAGGCGTATTGGCAGGTATGACATTTTCTTTCGATTGGATTTGTTTATTTTACCAGTCCTGGGGCTTGAACTAAGGTAGGGCCTGGGCATTCCCCTGAACTTCTTTTGCTCGAGGCTAGCACACTATCACTTGAGCCACAGTGCCACTTCTGGCCTTTTCTGTTTATGTGGTACTTGGGAATTGTACCCAGGGCTTGATGCATGCTAGGCAAGCACTCCACCACTAAGCCACATTCCCAGCCCTAAATTGGTTTCTTTTTATTACAGTTTTTTAATTGTTACTATAAAGGTGATAAAGTTGCATAGTGCATTTCTTTTTGGACAATATCACCCCTCCTATTGCTGTCCCAGTTTTTCCCTCTCATCCCCACCCACAAGTTCATTTTCAACATAATATCTATTAAGTACCACTGCTGCCTTTGTTAACCCTTTGACCTTCCACTTCTGAGCCTAGATAGGTTTTTGAAATAACTTTTTTTTTTAGACTGAGACTCGAGTCATTGTGGCTCATGCCTGTTATCCTAGCTACTCAGAAGGAGGGGACCAGAAGAATCATAGTTCATGTCCAGACAAGACAAAAAGTTCTTTCTAGACTTCATCTCAACCAGAAAAAAACTGGTACTATGTAGTACACCTGTTGTCCTAGCTATGTGGGAAGTGTAAATAGAAAATCCTGCCTTTGGCAGGATTTATAATAAAGACGGGGCTGGGAATGTGGCTTAGTGGTAGAGTGTTTGCCTAACATGCATGAAGCCCTGGGTTTGTTTAATCCCTAGTACCACATAAACAGGAAAAGCCCAAAGTGGCTCTCTGGCTCAAGTGGTACAGTTGCTGGCCTTGGGCACAGAGAGGCTCAGGGACAGAGAATAGGCCCTGAGTTCGAGCCTTTGGACTGGCAAAAGGGGGGGGGCAAGAGAGGGAGAGAAAGGGCTGGGAGTGTGGCCTAGTGGTAGAGTGCTCACCTAGCATGTATGAAGCCCTGAGTTCAATTCCTCAGTACCACACGCACAGAAAAAAAGCCTGAAGTAGTGCTGTAGCTCAAAGGGGAGAGCTTGAAGTTCTCTAGCCCTAAAGCACAAGGATAGTGCCCAGGCCCTGAGTTCAAGCCTCAGGACTGGCCAAAAAAAAAAGAGGAGAGGAGATAGCAAAGTGACCAAAGTAGTAGGTGCCCTGCCTACCAGGTTGAGGTTCTGAGTTCAAGCCCTAGTAACTACGTGTTTTTAAAAAAAAAAAAAAAAGGCAACTGGTAAAACAAATTCCGAGTTGATAATTAAGGTTTGAGCACCTTTATAGAGATGGATGCACTGTAAATTTTGCAATTATAATTTGTAGAGTATAATCTTAGAAATCCATATATATAAATATATATAATTTTTTTATGATTTTGCCAGCCTTGGAGCTTGAACTCAGGGCCTGAGCACTCTCCTTGAGCTTTCTCTAGGCTAGTACTCTACTACTTGAGTCATGTGACCATTTCTGGCTTTTTCTGTGTATGTGGTACTGAGGAATAGAACCTGGGGGAGCTGGGAGTTTGGCCTAGTGGTGGAGTGCTTGCCTAGCATGCACGAAGGCCCAGGTTTGATTCCTTGGTACCACATACATAGAAAAAAGCTGGACCAAGACATGAGAAAGGGTTTCAATGTATGTGAATTAATGTACCTTCTATCTGGCAAATATAATGTAACTCTTCTATTAATTACAATAAAAATATATATTAAAAAAAAAAGGTGGAACTGGTGCTGAGGCTCAAGTGGTAGAGCTGTAGCCTTGAGAAAGTCCAAGGACCGTTGTCAAGCCCTGAGCTCAAACCCAGGACTGGCAAAAGAAAAAAGAAAAGAACAGAACCTGGGACTTCATGCATGCTAAGCAAGCACTCTGTCACCAGGCCACTCTCCCAACCCCGAAACCTTTTCTTTTAAAAAAGAAAAGAATGGTAATAGTGGTGTTGTGATTAAGTAATAGAGGTACTGAAAAAAACTGTTAAGAGTTGGGTGCTGCAGTGGTGGCTTATGTCTGTTAATTCTTCTAGTCCAGAGGCTGAAATCCGAGGATGGTGAATTAAAGCCAGCTCAGATAGAAAAATCTGTGAGATGTATCTCTAACTACCAAAAAGCTAGAATTAGAACTGTGGTTCAAGTGGTAGAGCACCAACCTTGAGTGAAAGAGCTAAGGGACAGGGTCCAGGCCCTTAGTTCAAGTCCTAGTACTGGCACAGAATAAACACAGAAATGAAAGAACAGTGTTACTGATTCAGTATAATTTTTGCCATCTTAGTAAATGCAAATTAGAAGTGCATATCAGTGGAAATGAGAGCAGTGCTGCACAGTGGTTAGGAGGTCGTGGCCCTGCTTCCTGGCTGATACCAGTGTCCTCTGTGCAGCATGCCCCATGCCTACTGCGTCCCACAGGATAGTCCCAGATGGTCAGCTTATAGTCAGTATACTGTATAATCACAAACGACTTGGCATTTCAGAAATCAGTGTAATGGCATGCTTGGGCAGTTACCAAACCGCTATTCTGGTCTTTGTATTCTGATTTTTAAATTTTTGACTGATGTTCCAATTTACAGTTAATTCATACCCACATTATATTTATTAAGCATTTAGCACAAGAGAGTGAATGTCTTTTTTTTTTTTTTTTCTTTTTTTTTTTTTTTGCCAGTCCTGGGCTTGAGCTCAGGGCCTGAGCCCTGTCCTTGGACTTTCTCAAGGCTAGAGCTCTACCTCTTGAGCCTCAGCACCACTTCCAGCTTTTTTTCTATGTATGTGGTAGCGAGGAATCGAACCTGGGTCTTCATGCATGGTAGGCAAGCACTTTAACCACTAGGCCAAACTCCCGGCCCGAGAGTGAATGTCTTAATAGTTGAAAAGCCTCAAGTCAAATGATAGAAATTAAACAATGCTCTTGAGAGCAAATGCATTTATTTTAGTGTTTCTAGCCAAAGAGATTGCTGTCTTTTTATGTCATTCAGATTTCTCATCTCCTTCCAGTTTTTCAAACTGAGTACTTCCTCACATTCTTGCCCGTTTTTCTAACCAAAGTAGACTTCCCTTCTACAACCTGATTGGTGGCTTGAGCTTTCTCATGTGCACTCACTGTTTTCACTTGAATTTTATCCCTTTTTGGGGGGGAGGGCAGTCCTGAGGCTTAAACTCAGGGCCTGAGCACTGTCCTTAGGCTTTCTCAAGGCTAGAGCTCTACCAGTCTTCATACATGCTAGGCAAAGCACTCGACCACTAGGCCAAACTCCTGGCCCCTGTGTCTCTCAAGTAGGTGAGATTGCTGGCATGTGTCCTGTGACTTTGATTTTTAGCCACGAGTGTGCATTGTTCATCTGTCTGTGGCTTAGATTCTTGGGAGTATAGTCACAAGTCCCTCCCTTCCTGTCCTGCGGTGGTGTCTTGTGTCCACACTAGTCTGTTCTCAGGCAGGTTAGCCTTGGTGATCGAGCGGTCCCCTTTTGGAGGACATAGACCTTCTGCCTACTGCCTTTCCCAATGACAGGAGGAAGCGTCATTTCCCCGGCAGAGCTGTGTCACCTTACACTGCTCCCTGCACGCCATGAGAGCACTGACAGTGTCGCAGCTGGATTTTCATTCTTCCTCATCCATCTTTTAGACTACCCTCAAGCTTTTCTGATTCTTTACTCTGGTTGCCTGGGTCTGGACTAGGTGGGGCAGGCAAGTTGGGGCAGGCCCTGGCATAGCTGTGGTGGAGGCAATGGGTGGAGCCTATGAACTGTCCCAGGAAATCACACAGGGTCTAATAAACCCTGAAAACCCTTGAGCTAGGAAGTGTCCATTTCCTTTGTCAGCTGAGCTTCCTCTTGTGGGCTTTTACATTTTTTGGTTGTCAATGTAATGTACATGTTTTGTCTTTTCTTTTTCCAGCCTCTGGGGACGGAGAATCACTGGTAAGATTTGTGTTGTCAGCCGTCCTGTTTTCCTTTGGGTTGAGTCTCTTTCCTGCATAGTGCCTCCTCTCTCTCTTTAATCCATTCCGGTCCACTCTTATGTAAGGTGGTCATTGCAGCTGGAGCTGAGAAGGGAGTGCTCCCTATGTTCTTTGCTTTGGGAATAGACAGGTGTCCTCCAGTTTTGGGGTTCACTGTTAGGAACTCCAGCTCCTCTATCTTGAAACCTGGGGCAGATGGGGAACAGCAGACCCTGAGCTCCTCCTGTCCTTCCATTTTGCTTTCAAGTTCCTTTCATACCACTTTAACCGTGGCTTTGAATACATGGTGACTCCCTGCACTGGGGAGATTCGGTGGATGGGGGGATGAGGACTGGGGGGGGAGGCTGAGCACATGCGTTTATTACTGACGGACCTAAATGAGTTAACCTGTCGGTTCTTCCCTCAGGATGAAGATTCGGAGTTCACTCTAGCCTCTGATTTTGAAATTGGGCACTTCTTCCGAGAGCGAATTGTGCCACGCGCTGTGCTCTACTTCACCGGGGAGGCCATAGAGGACGACGACCACGTATGTGCGGGCGGGGCTGGGGCTCCCTGGAGCCCAGGGTTTGTGTTGCCAGGGGCATGTTTTCCCTCTCTCCTGTGTTTGGGGAAATGGACGAGGAAGGAGAGAATTGGAGGAGGGGCAGGCTTCTGTTCCTGGGAGGGCCTGAGAGGATGGAAACCACAGGGAGGCCTGATCTAGCCACACCATGGTTGGCAGTGGGTCCACGCAAGTCTGTGGTATAGCAGCTCCTGTAGGTGGGCCTCTGTGCTAGGCTGGGACCCCCAGGCACTGTTTGGCTGCTATTCTCAGCCTTGTGGTAGCCAGGAATTGGTTGCTACAGGGTATTATGTCTTATGAGAGACAGGCTTCTCTTTGTAGTTTGCAACTTCATCCTCAGAATGCTGGAGCTTTCTTACGAGCCATGTCTCCTCACCATCTCTCCCCGTGTGTGCTAGCAGGGGCTCGGAACTCATTATTTATCTTCTAAAGAGTGCTCCCCTGGCTGGAGGAGGCTGGCTATATACGGTACATGGGGGCACACAGTATTGGCAGGCGAGTTGTAGAGACATAGGTTTTAGGACAGGCTGATCACACAGCAGTTTTAGACCAGGGCTTCTCACTAGAGACTTTGTGCTTTGTCCTCTTCAGGAAGGACTGTCCACATGTCCTGCTTACTTGAGTGTGACCCTTGTAACACAGTCCTTGTTTAAGTTGGCTGAAATGTCAGGAGCTGAACTGAACAGATTAGCCATTAGTCCATTGGTCACTGGAGAGCCCCTTCCCAGACCAGTAGCCTTCTGAACCTTCCCATGCATATTAAGACAAAGCCTGTGCATTGCCTGTGGGTGTATTGTTGTGTATTGGGTGCAACTAGTACCCCTCCCCAGCTGCTCTCTTGGTAGCTTTGTGGCCTCTGACTGATGGCAGTGACTCTACTTGTTAGTTGGGCTCTTGAGTCGTACCTGGCACCAAGTAGTACTTTGGTGTCTTGATAGGGAAAGCAGCTCACTGCTGTCAGGAACACCACTGGCCACCTCCAGCACTAGAAAATGGTTGGAGGTAATAGATACGTGGCGTGGTTACAGCTGAAGCCACCACAGGCCAGCCCTGTGCCCTCCACCACGCATGAAGTTCACTGGGAAGCTGGCTCAGATCAGATTTTCCTGGAGTAGGCATGTGACTGTTTAAAAGGTGGCGGCTGCCACATGGTACTGGGGGCACACTGGCTCTTGTTTGAACATGGTGGGATTCCTTGTGCGCTCTCTCAGAAAAGAGACATGAGTCACGACATCTGTGGTCTTAGCTAATTCAGGAGGCTCAGAACTGAGGATCATAGATGGAAGCCAGGCCTAGCATAAAACTCTAAGATTTTTACCTCCAGTTAACCACCAAAAAGCTAGAAGTAGAGCTGTAGCTCAAGTGACTGAACGTAAGCAACTTTGAGCAAAAAAGCTAAGGGATAGAGCATGAGACTCTGAGTGCAAAATCCAGCTCTCAATAAGAATGGGTGGCTCACACCTGTAATCCTAGCTGCTAGGTGGCTGAAATCTGAGGATCATGATTGGGAAGCCAGCCAGGGCAAGAAAAGTCTTGAGTTGTTTTTTGTTTTGTTTTGTTTTATTTTTATTTTTTATCTCCATTTAGCCACAGAAAAGCTAGATGTGGAGCTGTGGCTTGCGTGGTAGAGTCCCAATTTTTAGTGAAGTAGTGTTCAAGGACAGCCCTCAGGCCCTGAGTTCAAACCCCAGGACTAATATACGCACACACTGTATAAATGAAAACCCCGCCGACTTTTCGTGCGCTTTGGTTCTGTACCAAATAAAGGAGTTTCTTTGGACTTGTCGGGGCCTTCTGTTTGGAACCGGAATCTCTGACCAGCAGTGTGCTGAATGGAAGAGAGTGACTCAGGGTCCACCAGCCATAATGTTGAAATTCTATGAGACCTTACTTTTTACTTACTCTACTTTATAAAGGTCTCTTTCTCTCTTTGTGAGGTGTAAGTGATATCACATGTGCAATGAAATGCTACTCTTGCTTAGCTGTATAGATAAGAAAAAAACGGATGGATTCATTACTTTATAGATGTCTTTTTACACCAGTCACGAGTTTGAAGGGAAGGTAACAGTGGAGCCATCACAACCGGGTTGCCACTTGGCCCCAGCATGTCACACCTGGTGCCCCTCACCATCCTTCCCCCTTGATTTGAGCAACTGTCCACAGTTCCTCATGTGCACCACAGCCCGGGCTAAGCTCGCAGTGTGTCCCAGAACCCACAGCTGCCCCTTCCTAAGTGGTGCTGGGCAGAGCCAGCACTGCCTCTGCAGCAGGTTGCTGCCAGGCTGCCCTCTTTCTCAGCCCTGGCTGGTGGGGTACTGGCTGGTGGGCTATTGTTCAAGTTTTATAAACTTAAAAATGTCCTTTCTGGGTTTTTCCCACTCCAGTTTGAAGAAGGCGAGGAAGGAGAAGAGGAGGTAAGACGTCGCCAACATGGATTGGCACTCCCCTGGCATCGCCCGTGTGCACTGTAATCACCTGTGGAGGGGTCACCTTTGAGTCTTATCCATGAGGCACTGAGTCCATGATTGGTTGCCCTGAAATTGCTTACAATTACTTGCAACTGACAAGCCAGATGTGGTAGTAAATACAAAGCACAGATAGGGGCCAGGAGTTTGGCCTACCTTAAGGCTAGGTGCATGGCCTAGTGGTAGAGTGCTTGCCTAGCATGCATGAATCCCTGAGTTCAATTCCTCAGTACCACATATGCAGAAAAAGCCGTCAGTGGCACTGTGGCTCAAGTGGCAGAGAACTAACCTTGAACTTGAGCAAGAAGTGTCCATGGGCAATGCTCAGGCCCTGACTTCAAGCCCCTGGACTGGCCAAAAAACAAAAAGTACCTTAGGTCAGACACCAGTAGCTCATGCCTATAATCCTAGCCACTCAGGAGGCTGAGATCTTAAATCTCACAAAAGTCAATGAGACTCTTACCTCCAATTAACCACCAGAAAACCAGAAGTGGTGCTGTGGCTCAAGGGGTAGAGCACTATCCTTAAGCAGAAGAGCTCCCCCCAAAAAAATATACCTTAGAAAATAAACATCTGTGCCAGGTGTGGTTGGCTCATGCCTGTAATCCTAGCTACTCAGGAGGCTGAGATCTGAGGATTAAGGTTCAAGGCCAGCCCAGGCACAGAAAGACCTGAGCCCAGGCACAAAAAGACCTGAGACTCTTAGCTCCAGCTAACCTCTAGAAAATGGGCAGTGGGGCTTGGCTCAAGGATAGGGGGGTGGCCTTGGGCCACAGAGCTCAGGGACAGCGCCCAGGCAAAGTTCAAGCCCCATGACCCAGCAAAAAGAAAAAGAAACATCTGAAGCTGGGAATGTGGCTTAGTGGTAGAGTGCTTGCCTCGCATGCATGAAGCCCTGGGCTTGATTCCTTAGCACCACATACACAGAAAAAGCTGGAGGGGCCCCGGGGCCCATAGTGCCTAGGCCCTGAATTCAAGCCCCAAGACTGACACACATACCAAAAAACAAACAAATGAAAATAAACAACTGCTGAGTGTCAAGTGGCTCACACCGGTAATCCTAGCTACTCAAGAGGGTTCAGATCTGAGGATGGTGGTTGAAAGCCAGCTGGGGCAAGAGAGTCTGTGAGACTCTTACCTCCAAAGGAAGGAAGTGGTTCAGGTGGTAGAAGACTAGCCTTGCACACGAAAGGTCATAGCCAGGACTGGAGCTTAATAAATTGTACTTTTTGAGAAGTGAGAAAACTGATGTGCTTCTTTAGAAATGCAAACTTATTTCAGACTTACCTGTGAACAAAACCATACACAGAAATGATGGCTAGCCAGAGGAAATGCTTTAATGATGGGTGTGGAGGAGACTGGCTTCCTCTAAAGCACAGGGCGGCCACCTTCGTCTTTCCAACTAATTCTCTCCTCTTAATATAGGAATTGGAAGGCGATGAGGAGGGAGAAGAGGAGGAGGATGCTGAAATTAACCCTAAGGTTAGTTATGTGGGATCCTCAAACCAGTCCCTGCTCTCCGTGGAACTTTGAGGAGTGTTGCTGACCCTGGGGCAAAAGTGTGCTGATGGACACATATAGTCCCAACTCTCGGGAGATGGGGTGGCACAAATGTGTGCCAGCTCAGCCTGCCTAGGGAGCTCTTGTCCCCTAAACGCATTTGCATTCCCAGGTTTCTAATGAGAAGCCTAAGTGAATGTATCAGAGAAGCATTTGGTGAGACATCGGGGTGGGTGTGTATAAGTAAAGCACTGGGGGTTTCTGAGGGTCATCTGTCACTGATAAGTAGAACATGGAAGATGGGTGTGCTTTTACAGTTAGGCTTGTGCTGAGGGAACCTCAAGAGCTCCCATATGTAAATATGTTTCAGGTCGTTTAAAATACCTGGCAAGGTTTGCTAGAGAAAACAGGCTCAAAAGAAAAAAGAGCAGGTAGCTCCCTTCAACAGCTCCCCCAGTTTTTATCTGTGGCCTCGGCAAACGTGGTTCAACCTGCCGAGCCCACCTTACACACTGACTCCAGGGGCTGTGCAAGTGCAGCCTTAGCCTGCGACAGTCCCTGCACGCTAGAGGGAGCGTGTGCCAGGTGAGGATGTGGCATTGCTGGCATCTCTGGTCTGTCTGTTCTTGTGCTGTACCTTGTTTGCCCCACAGTGGACTCAGCCAGTGTAGTGCCTCTGTGCTGCGGCCAGTGTCGATGTGAGCGCCATACACACATGGAGGTAGGGCACCCACACCAGGCGTGTGTGCACACGGCGAGGGGAGGAGGGGCACATGGCAGGCCCCAGAGGAGGGTGGAAGAAGAACCTACACACCAGTGTGGTGCACGCGTGTACATGCTGTGTGCACGTGCACAGGTGTGTCACTGAGCTAGCTGTTGGTGCCCTGTGGGCATGGGGTGGCTGTGGACTGGCCTCGTACACAGGCTCAGACCTGGGGCCCTGTGGTGTCACATGCTGTCTGTCTCTAGTTGTTGGGCCATGGGTTCCATTCCTTTTTCCGCTGTTGCATGCACTCCTCCCGCCCTGGCGGGCCTGTCTTCTCTCACCCCCTTTTCTAATGGCGTCTCTCCAGGTGGTCACAGGAGGGCCCCCCCCCACAGGCTGCCTGGGGCAGTTGTGTCCCTTCCCTTCGTGTCTGTTCCCTCCTTCTACCCCACCCCCACCCCCACAGAGGGTCGCCATGGAGAAACGGGGGAAGGGCGATGGTTGTTGGCCAGAGCAGTGTGCCCAGCAGCCAGGTTTGAAGGGAGGGTCGCTGGGCTGCACCTGTTCACAGAACCTCGCAGCTCTGTCAGGAGAATATGGCTCCTGTCTCCTGGGTGATTTTTTTTTTTATGCTTGTCGTTTCTTTCATGCTGACAGTTCCTTTCAATTTTTTTCCCTGTTTAGGTATAATTTTTCTTAATCATTCATGCATTCTAGGTAAGGTGGAATCCGTTCATACCTAACTTGCAAACTTCTGTCTGTACTTGGTCTGTGCATTGTGTTGTCTTCTGGGCACAGGAAGGTGCACCCAGCCCTTCTGCAGGGCTGAGGCAGGTGCTTGTAGGGCTCTATTGCTGGGATTTGTAACACAAGCAGCATAGGTGGATTTGTCCTCTGGTTGCTGAGTGGAGAGAGTCGTGAGTTGAGCTCAGGTTCATGCTTGCAGGAAGAGTGAGCAGCTGAGGAGGGGGCCACAAGAGTCACCACGGATCAGCAGGCCTGGAAGTGGCCTGCCAGCTGTGATCACTGCACTGAGATAGGATGGTACATGGTGGCAGTGGAGATTGCCCCAGAAAATTGTGCAACCCCTGAGAGATGGACAGGGGCAACTAGACAGAATGTGCTAGAACATGAATGATAAGGTGTCCTTGGGAAGTTGAGGTTGAGGAATGAAGAGCCAGTTTAGGCCCTACCCCAGGATGCTTGACACTTTCTAGGGTGCAGTGGTAAGAAGAGGGGCAGGGGCTGCTGCCTTCTCCCATGGCTACAGTTTCTGTTGGGTTCCCTGGCCTGGCACCTGAACCAGCAGTTCCCAGGAAGCACATCCAAGATGAGTCCCAACAAGTTGTCTGAAGGTGCTATGTGGACGCCCTGGCACCTGGCACTGCTGCACAGTGGGCTGTGCTGGTCAGTGGCTGCCTGCCCCCCTTCTCAGCTGACTACCACACGTTGGCTACAGTGTCCACTCCCTTCTTTAGGTTAGATAGCTAAGTGAGCTCACTGGTTAGAGGGCACCCACTTGAATTGCAGTTTGACGTGGAGTGTGGCAGGCTTCCCGGGCTCTAGTACTGGCATGCAGGAGCTCACGTATGCCCTCCCTGGAGGAGTGGGGTGCTTGCAGACCTGGACAGATGGGCACTTCGAGAGGCACAAGCTTTCCCCAGTGATCGCTGCCTTTCCTCTGGAGACAGACGGGTGGGCTTCATCCCTCAGGTTGCGGGTGTGGGTTGTGTTGAACCAGGTTCTCTTGAACTCTTTAACAGCCATGTGCTCAATCTCTGTGCTACAGCTCTAGCTTTGGTTTTATATAAGATAAAGATGTTACATTCTTGTTGAAATTATTACTTCTGTTATGTCACAGGATAAATTATACAATGGCATGCATTAGGTGACATCATGCATCATGTATGGATAGATAGTTTATATATGCCTAAAGAAGTGGAGAAGGCCAGGTACTAATGGCTCACCTCTGAAATCCTAGGAGGCTAAGATCTGAGGATCGTGGTTCAAAGCCAGCAGGTGCAAGTCTGAAACTTACCTTCAGTTAACCACCAAAAAGCTGAAAAATAAGAGTGCCCAGGTTCTCAGCTCAAGCCCCAGTACCAGCACCCCCTCTCCCCAAATGTGGTGATTTACCCCATGCCATCCCTGCAAAATCCTTTGGTTGATTTTTCTCAACACCCCTCCCCACCTTGCTCTTTCATTGAGCTATACATGTAGCCATTTTTCCTTCAGCTTTTGTGTAGGTTGGGTCTCAAGAGCTTTGCCTAGGTGAGCTGGCTGGCTGTAGGACTATGTTCCCACAGTCTCTGCCTCTCCCTAGCTAGGATTGTTCCTAGCTTGTTATTTGAGATGGGCTCTCACAAACTTTTTGTCCAGTCTGGCCCAAGCGCACATTGATCTGTCACCCACAGAATTGATATTATAGGCGTGAGCTACTGTGCCAAGCCATATTCCTTTTGTGGGAGGGGTGTGGGAGGAGCTGTCATGGAGCTGGATCAGAGGGCCCCAGCCCCTGATTTGCATTTCCTGCTGGTCCTTCTGTAACCCCATGCTACTCTCAACAGTGACACCTGGCATGCCACCCTGCTCTTGCTGTGGCTGCCTGCCAGGCACAGCCCTCTAGGTACTCTAGAGGCTGTGACAGCCCAGGCTGCCTCCAGGTCCAGTCTTCAGCACTTATGGCATCCTTTGGGCTTGGGTTTTGAGTTTGTTTTGGGCTCCTTGGCAGCCTGTCCCCCCCCTCCCTGCATCCTGGCACCTTCCTCCATGCGCTGCTCATGTCCTGTGTTCCCTGAAAGGCAGTACTGCTGCCACGTTGCAGGCAGAAACGTGAGTGGTGCTGGGTGCTTGTGGCAAGGGCTCTACAAACTCTGTGCCTGGGGTGGGGCCTGGCACAGGCCACTGCCCTCCACCGCAAGGTGCCTTTGAAATAGGCCTGTGATTGCCACCTGTACCCACTTCTGACCAGGAGCAGTGGGCTAGCTGCCGTGGTGGGTTGGCGATGGTGGCGCGTGACGTAGCCTTGGTTCTCTACAGGCCTGTGTTCTCTCCCTGCAGAAAGAAGCCAGCCAGCCAGCGGAGTGCAAGCAGCAGTGAGGAGCTGCGGGCTGCGCTGCGGGGCACGCACGCGGTGCCATGGTGTCTGACCCTCAACGCGCATGACTTTACGTCCACCTTCCTTCCCTCCTTACTTTGCTTACCTTGTACAGTGGCAACAGAACCGCATTTCAGAAGTAGTGGGCGTAGTGCTAGCACCTCTGCAGCCCTGGATCCCCAGCCCTGCCTTCGGGAGGCCAAGACCAGGCGGGGGAGTGGGGGAGGCGGGGTCATGCCTGGAAAGAGCAGTGCTTGGTGCTGCAGCCGCCGCTGCCCCCGTTTAAAGAAACTCCCTGATGTTCACAGCTGCCGCACCTGCTGTGGCGGCCATCTCCTAGGAGTGGATAGTGAGGGAGGCCACATTCTCCTGGTTTCTGGGGACTCCGCCTTGGCATTTACTTTGTGACTGAGGGAGAGGACTGATGAGAGCATTCTGTGACCCACTCTGCAGACCACCCAGGGCTGGGCCAGAGGAGAGGGCCTGAGCCTCTGCCGTGGGAGCTGGGCTGCATGGGTCAGTTTTGTGTGATCCTCTAGTCTTTCCTCAATGTCCTCTTTTTTTTTTGACACCCTTTCCCCCCTCCATCTCCCCCCCCCCCGCCCCATCCTGTCTTCAGCCCTGGGTTTGATATGGCCTGTTGTAGCGGATGTGTGGGGTTTCTTGAGTGCGTGTTGGTGGTTGCTAGAGACAGCAGGTCCAGTCCAGCAGCAGGCATTTAGAGTGCTCAGCCTTACCTGATAACGCATTTGTAACTGAATACGGTGTTTTCAATTTGTACAGAATAGTTAGAATATTCTATTAAAGGTGTGAAACATGAGCCAGCACTGAGTTCTGAGTTGTCTTTGTCTGTGCAGTACTTACCTGGGTTCTGGCAGCAGGTGGTAGCCTGTCTTTTTGGTTGGTTTGGAGTTTGAAAGCTCATTTTAGGAAGTGGCTGCGTGTAATTTGCCCTCGCCTCAGTGTTGCCCTTGCCGGTGCCCCCCCACCACACACAACACAAACACACACACACTCCACCCCACCGCCCCAAGCAGGCTGTCTCACTAGGCGTGGGCCTAGGAGCTCTTTGCAAACTGCGAGAGGCCTTGAGAATGAGACCTGGGTAAATCAGAACCCCCAAGAAACTTTCCCTAAGAGAGTCACCTGCAGTCACCTGCTCACCCCACCCCTCAAGGCCTGCTGTTGACTGTCTCACCAGGATGAGCCTGGGATCCAGAAGCAGCAGCCTGGAGCTGATTCTTCAGTGGCCAGCAGCAGACCTTGCCTTCCCACCTAGGAGTGGAGGGCTTGGAAGTGGGCTTGGGCCATCAGAGCCAGGTAGCTCGCTCTGAGCCCAAGAAGCTTACAAGGCCAGGCCTCCTGGCTGGCTTCAGCTGCTCCAGCCTCCCCCATCCTAGGAAGGTTCTGGTCTCACCCAGCTGCCCCACGGGGTTGGCCTGCTTCCAGAGACGGCCCAGCATGCAAGTGGCACTGGTGGGCAGTCACTGGAAAGGATGGAAGTCTCCCCAGCTCTAAGTGTCACTAACGTGTCCATAACATGGCCACAAACATGTGGTTCAAGGGTAATGTGAAGACCGGTCGTGACAGCATAAAAACTGCCTGTGCAGTTTCCAGAATATTCACAGGGACGGTCGTCAGTGGGTAGCCATGGACTTTTCTTTTTTTTCTCCCAATACTGAGGCTTGAACTCAAGGCTGGTACTGAACCACTTGAGCCACTGTTCACATCTAGTGCACCAAGTTGTGTCGGGCCTGCTCGCAGGGCCTGTAACCACCCCCACCCAGCAGCTCCACGTCATGTAGGTCTGTGGAGCACAGCACAAGTGGCCATGTCTGGGTAAACTGGACCTGGCACCAAAAAAATAAAATCGGGATATTTGCTTGTTGTGTACGTTAGACCTCTAAGCTGACTTTTTTTTTTTTTTTTTTTTGCCAGTCCTGAGCACTGTCCTTGGACTTTCTCAAGGCTAGAGCTCTACCACTTGAGCCTCAGCCCCATTTCTGGCTTTTTTCTATGTATGTGGTACTGAGGAAACAAACCTGGGTCTTTGTGCACGCCAGGCAAGCACTCCACCACTAGACCACACTCCCAGCCTGAAGCGGACTTCTTAAAAGTTCCCCTAAGTGGGTAACTACTTAGGACTGTGGCTTCTTCCTAGTCGGTAGTTTTGCCGTCACCCCAGCAGATTGCAGTGGTCTGACCTGGGTTTTGTCGTGGCTGTGGGCCTTGGACCCAGCTCTACCAGGGGTGGGTCTCCGAGGTTGCCCTGCTTCAGTGGCCAGGCTGTCCTGTAGACTCATGACCTGTTTGCCCAGGGCAGGGCCAAGCGGAAGTGTGCCCCACTGCCCCTGCAGCTCCTACCACCCTAAGACGGTCTGGGCCTAAGGAACCTTCCAAGGCCAAGCCCCCGGCCTGGTGCCAGCTGCTCCAGCCTTCTGATCCAGAGCTCCAAGGGCTGTGCTGCCAGTGTCAGCGCAAGTAGGGTCCCTGGGGTTCTGACCTCTGGTCTCCTTGTGGCTCCATCTTAGCTGCCACTCCCCCCAGGCGTCTAAATACTGCTCAGGGCTGGACACGATAGGTGTGGGGACAGGCCCTTGGCCTGCAGAGCTCTGGGAGAGGCCCTGGCTCCCTGCCAGCCTCCCATATCTTGAGGACCTTTGGCCCTTCCTCGATCTTCACAAGTGAGTCCACCCACTTCCACCCAGCTCCTGGGCAGCCCTTGGACCCGGTCCTCGAGCACAAGCTGTCCAGGCCCTCGGGCCCATCTTTTGTTTTTTAAAAATCTATGCATTTAGAGTAAATTCCAGGTTCTCTGAGATCTTAAAGCCACTGTCCTGTAGGCCCCGTGCTGACCTGGACACTCTTAGCTGGGCATACCTGCCCAGTCACCTTGGTGTATGTGGGGGCGATGCCCCAAAGTCTGCCACCTCTGCTCCAGTGTGCCCAACCTGCTGAGTCACCTCCAGGGCAGCAGCCGGATGTTACTTTCCATGACGACTGGGCACAGCACGGGGCAGTTTCCCATCCCATTCCTCCAGGAGTCTCCAGAAAGCGGGGAGACGCCCCTCCTCAGACCCCAGTGAGGCCAGACAGGCTGCCCACACCACCTCCCACTTCCTGCGGGGAGACAGCCCCTGCTTCTCACCAAGACTGGAACAGAAACTGCCGGACAGTCCAGAAGGCCTTTGGGTGGCAAACTCCCCAGCCATGGCAGGACCAGGCCTCTGGGGGGCCTGATGGGTTGCAGCAGAGGGCGGGGGGGCTGTGGGTGGCTTTGGCTGGCTGTGATGTGCGCAGGCCCCACCCCCACGGGCTGCCATTCCTACCTCCGCTATGAGGGGCACAAGGAGAGCTGTTAGAATCCCTTTCTAGGAGAAGGGCTGGACACTCAGGCCCCTGTGCCCGGCTGTTCTGTGAGTGCGAAGGTGGATACAGACGGACAGAGGCCCACATCCTGTGCCCAGAAGTATTCTTTTGTTATGAGGGGCTCTGCCAGGTGAGGGGACCTTGAGGTCTGGGGTGGGCCAGGTGTGACCAGGGCCTTCAGAGGCAGGTGGGGCAGCAGAGACCAGCACAGCCTGAGTGGTATGGCCTGCCCTATCTGTGCCCTGACTGAGGCCCCGGGGCCTGCTCTTCCCACGGCTCCCCCGCCTCTACCGCCTTCCCAGAATGCCTGTGTCCCAAACCTGGGATCAACCAAGAGCTCCCCAGCGGAGCTTTCCCTATGCCTCATCTATGGGGTTCCAGGTCCCAGGCCAGGAAAAGTGCCTGACTGGGGCGGAGGCCCCTCCTCAGCCTGGAAACCCCACTCCCCAGGGTTCCCGGAGGCCTTCCCTCAACTACTACAGCAGTCCTCTGGCCCAGCTGCTCGAGGTGTGTGCGTGTGTACATGTGTGTGTACATGTATGTGCGCACACGGCCACCAGCGCTGCCTGCTCTGCCTGGGCTTTCTGACTCAGGAATGGCGCTCTGCCACTTGAGCCATCGACAATATCTCATAGACAATAGTCTTCCTGGGCTGGCTTCACACTGACCCTCGGATCTCAGCCTCGTCCTGAGTAGCTAGGATTACAGCACCTGGCCGGGGGTCCAGACCTCTAGATTCGCAAACAGCGTAGGGGACCTTCTAGCCTCTTTGTGGATTTCCTGAGTGACTAGACTGGCTCACACTGCATTCCAAGGCTTCTGAGAAAGACACGAGAGGTGACGAGGAGTTCACCAGTGGCAGGGGAAGGGGAAGGTGGGTGTTGAGTAGCATTGCTGTTTCAGTCCCCATCCACTTACAGGGCAGGGTCCCCTAAGACTCCAGCTAAGGGGCTCAGGGCAATGAGGATGCAGCCCTGTGAGGCCAACACTGGGCCCAACGTGGGTGCCTGAAACCAGGAGAGGCAGGCCAAGCTGCCTCCACCTGTGCCTCGCACTTTTCTCAGGCTGCAACTGGGAAGACAGGAACCCACCGCTGGCCTGAGTCACAGGCCCTGGCCCATGGGCCGGTGACATGTGGGTGCCCCTCCAGCCACCCCCCCCCCCAGATCCTGCGGTGGGATGCGGGGACCTCAGCCCCAGGCAGCTTTGTGTCTGGGGGGAGGTGATCTCCCTGGCAATCCCAAGGGCTTCCTGAAGGAGGAGCCAGGGCATCCAGGCCCTCCAGCCTCCGTGAGCACAGCCCACAGGAAGAGGGTGGTGCCAAGGCCCAGGCATCCTGCCAGCTCAGTGACACAAGGCTTCCTCACAGGCTGCTGGCCTTGCCCAGCTGGTTGGACAAGTGCCTTGGGGAAGTGACCTCACTTCAAAGAGGTTACCTACTCTCCCTCCAGAGAGAGCCTCACAGGGCTGGGCCCCGGGCCAAAGGCCGACATGAGTGTCCAGGCCTGATGTCTGGTTCCCTTGTCACTGTCAGCCCGGAGGCAGGACCCCTCTGCCCGCGCTCCCTGGGAACCCCAGATGCAGACCCTTGGTAAATATTAGAACACTTGGCCAGGACTGGCGCAAACTGACGTCACAACCTGAGGCCCTGCCCAGCGCCTCCCTCTCTCAGAACCATGACCTGTCCCAACCCAGCAGCCTCTGGCAGGGCCCCAGGCCCTTTGAATCCCAATGCCATGGTTTGCTCTGTAACACTGGCTAGGCCACTGCACCACTCTGAGCCCCCACTTCCTGAGTGACCATGGAGAGAGACTGAGCCTCCATGAGGCCACACTAGCCTTGGCCTGACTTCCAGGATTCATCTTTCTAGCCCAGAAACCCCCCTTCCCCCCACACCTGTCCTAGAACCCTGACGCCATGCCAAAGGGTCCTCTGCCTCTTGGCTACCTAAGGCTTTGGTCCCCAAAGCTCCTCACCTGAGCTGTTGAGTCAGAGCTCTGCTTCTCCTTCTTGCTGACCTCAGCTACCCAGAAGTAAGGTGCCCCCATCCCCCTGCCAGCCCAGGGGATGGAATGGTGTCTTCTTGGCAGTGGGACTCGGCATGTGACGTGTCCTCTGAGCATCTGGACCATCTCTGGGGTGTCACCAGAGAAGCAGATCCTAGCCAGGTCCTGCAGCTGTGGGGCCAGCCAAGAGTTCATGTGGCCTCTGGTATGCCAGTGGCCCTGGGGCAGGCACCACTGGTGATGAGTCTGGCCGAGGCCACCCCACCCTTCTGGAAGGGGAGCCCAGAGGACTCTGTCTCCCTTCCCCTCCTCCCCCCCAACCAGTCTTGACCTTGTATAAGGGGAACAGTGGCGGAGGGGTGCAGGAGCCTCTGAGGAGACTCTCCCTGTCCAGTGCCTGGTCTCACCTTCCCCCAGGCTGGCATCTGGAACTTGGGAGCAGAGCAGGTCAGTGGCTGGGGGAGTGGCCTCGGGTACCTGTCCCCTGGGCCTCTCTTCCGCCTTCCTGCACCTTGGTCTTCACTTTCTGTCTCATACTTCCTGCCACTCCTGTGCTTTCCCTGCCAGCCCTTTTTCCCAGGGCCTGCATCTGACCTGGCAGACGGGTGGATCCCAGTGCCAGCTTCTCTGGGCCCTGCCAGGAATCCCTGGCAGCCCTTCCCAGCCCCCCTCCTCCAAACCCTGCTTGGCCTTCTGCTCTCTGTGCTCCGAGGGGAAATGGCCCCTCCCCCCGTCTTTCTTCTGCGATCCCAGCACCAGCCAGGCCAGCAGGTGCACCCTAGGTAGTTAGGCAATACCAAGCGTCTACACCAGGAGCTGAGCCTCCACTGACTAGCCTCTGATGGGGACTCAGGTGGCTCTGGGCTCCCACAGCAGCAGTAGAGAACCCTGCCCCTTTGCCTCTGGTCTTGCTGGTCTCTCCTCTGTACTCCATAGAGCAGCCTGTTAGCCAGGCCCCGGTGCCCACAGCCCAGGGCAGGGAGCATTCTCTCAGTCCCACCAGCCTGGTGCTGGGCTCCCTTCACCTGGCCAGTCAGCTAGGATGCCTTTAGTGACAGGAAACCCACGGAGCTCTTTGCCAAGGGTCCCTGAGGGGTCCCGTTCACCCTATAGCCTGCTCTCCCACGGGTGGCAGGCAAGACTTACTTGTCCAGCTGACCCTAGACGGCTGCCTCCTTCCTCCTAAGGTCAGCCTCTGACCTCTCCCCCAGCTCCCTGGCCCTTCACCGCCCTCCCGGGCCCCTGGGCATGTGGTGGGCAGCCAGGCCTAAAGCCTGGTCCAGGTCCTCAGTGACTGCGCAGGCCGGGGGTTGAGGCTGCAGCGGGGAGGGGCTCACTGGCCACAGTGAGGGCGGGCAGGGGGTCCAGGACTTGGTTTGAAGTTCTCAGGAGGCTGACAGGATCCTGACAGGATCAATGCTTTCCGGACCAAGGCACTCATTTTGCTCGTGGCCTTTCAATGCAGCAGCGGGGCTGGTTCTCTCCTAGGCCTGGGGTGTCAGTGCTGTTCCCCGGGGCCCTGACCCTCCCCTCCCCACCCCTGGGAACCCAGGAGAAGCCAGCGCCCGCTTCCTGCTCCTATTAAACCCTTTAAAGGCAGAGGACCGACCAGACAGGGCGCTGATTCACCCAGCCGCCCTCCCCCCAGGCCGCCCTCCCCCCCCCCCCCCCCCGAGGCCAGCCTCTCCCCCCCAGGCCGCCCTCCCTCCCCAGGCTGCCCTCACCCCCAGGCCGCCCTCCCCCCCAGGCTACCCTCCCCCCGCCAGGCCGCCCTCCCCCCGAGGCCGCCCTCCCCCCCCCCCCCCGGCCACCCTCCCTCCCCCCGCCGCCCTCCCCGCCTGCTGCGCCCGAGGCCTCCGCCTGGCTGTGTGGGCGCAGCCGGAGGCGTCCGTACCCCAGGTGCGGACATGGAGGACGGGCCCCCCACTCGGCCCCAGGCGCTGCCTGCTCTAACCAGAGGCGCCAATCCCGGTACGGGCTGGGGTCCGCGCGGCTCAGCCCCGCCGGGAAGGTGGCTCGGGGAGAGGCCCTGAGCGGGCCGGGGCGGCCGGGGTGCGGCGGGACGAGGGGCGCCCCGCCTTTCCTGCCCCCGGAGCGGCGGCTGGGGCCGAGTCTGGGCCCCGGGAGGGGGCACGGGGCTCCCCGCGGGTGAGTCACCGCCCGCGCAGCCGGCTGCGGCGCATTCCTCCACCTGCTGGCCGCAGAGGGCGGGCTCGGGGCAGGGTGGGGGCCGCGAGTCAGCGCAACACCCCACCGGGCCAGGCAGCTGCGGAAACGGAGGGGGCGGCGGCGGCCTCGGCCTCGGGGACTCCCGGGCAGGACCGGGCCTCTGGGCGTGGCCGGGCGGGGGCGGGGCCAACCGGGGGCGGGGCCAGCGGGGCGGGGCGCATATAAGCCGCGCTCCGGCCCGCGGCGTGCAGAGCCGGCTCGGCCCCCACCTTGGCCGCTCGCGGGACATGAAGACCCCCGGCGAGGTGCTGCGCGAAGGCGAGCTGGAGAAGCGCAGCGACAGCCTGTTCCAGCTGTGGAAGAAGAAGCGCGGCGTACTCACCCCCGACCGCCTGCGCCTCTTCCCCGCGGGCCCCGGCGCGCGCCCCAAGGAGCTGCGCTTCCACTCCATCCTCAAGGTGGACTGCGTGGAGCGCACGGGCAAGTACATCTACTTCACCATCGTCACCACCGACCGCAAGGAGATCGACTTCCGCTGCCCGGGCGAGAGCTGCTGGAACGCGGCCATCACGCTGGCGCTCATCGACTTCCAGAACCGCCGCGCGCTGGAGGACTTCCGCAGCCGCCAGGAGCGCGCGGCGCCCGCCGCGCAGCCCGAGTCCCGGGCGGCCCGCGCGTCCTGACCCGCCCGCGCCGCGGTGAGTGCTGGGCCCCGCCGGGCGGAGCCCCTGGGGCGCGGCGGCGGGAGCCACGGTGTCTGGGTGTGGGGGGTCCGCAGCCTGCGCCCGGCCGCCCGGCACGGCCCCCCTGACCCCGTCCTCTCCTCACAGAACCACACACTGGACCAGACCGAGCCGAACCGGCCGTACGGGCCGTGCCGGGCAGCAGCCCCGGGGATGCCTGGGAGGTAGGGAGTCCAGGCGGGCTTCCCCCCGCCGACCTCGCAGGACCAGCGGAGGATCTCCCGGGAGCCGACCCCGCCCCGCTGTGCGGGTGCTTTAACTTATTGGACTATTTATTTTGTTGTTACATCGTTCTGTCTTAATATTTAGTTTTTGCATCCTTGTGCCCATTCCAAATAAATGTTTCCATATGTGCTCTTTTTTACTACTCAACAGCTGTGACCAGTGAGCTTCTTCCCGGGAGGCTTGGGGAGGGACACCCCCCCCTACCCCCGCCCCGCGTCCCAGGGGAAAAGCTCGGCAGCCAGCTTTAAATGAATGGAGTCATTCCCTGGGCAAGGTCCCCAGCCTCCCAGCACGCCCAGGAAGTGTCCTGGGTGTGGCTTGGCTACTTTCTGCTCCTGGGTGTGGTCTGGAGCCAGGCTGGGGTGGCGATGCCTGGAAGTTAACTCACTGACCCATCTGAGGCCAGCACACCTCCCCCAGCCAAAAGTGCCATGCTGCCTGTGGAGTGGCTTCCTCGAGTGCCTCCTCCTGCCCTCACGCCACCTGTCTAGCTGCTGACCAAAGTCTCTTTAGTGGCTTGCCTCCATGGGCTCTTGACCCCACCCTGGGCTGAACCCAGAGTGTCTCCAGTCCAGCTGCCTGCCAGCCCTCCCAACCATTGCCAGGGGTGTGGGGAGCTAACAGATGGGGGCGGGCCTGGGTCTCTCCCTTGGGCCAGCCTGGGACAGTGACATGGTCTGAGAGCTCACCAAAACACCTGCTGGGCGGCAGGTGCCTCCTCACCTGCTTCGACCTGGGGCTGAGCCCGGAGTCCCTGGCAAGCGGGCCTAGCAGGGAAGATGGCTGGCCCTTCCCCCACCCTGGGGAACTGGATGGCAGAATCTGGGGACTGGGCCACCACTCTCCCTCCAGGGAGCATGCATCCTTCCAAGGCCTTCCTGCCACAGGGACACCAGTGGGGAGGCCAGGGTCCTAGTCTCTGTCACGTATCCACAGGGGGCAGGGTTTTGTCCCAGACATTCCAGCCGGGTCTCCATCTACCCTGAAGCGAGGACTGCCCCTTACTGGGTCCAGACCAGAGGACATTCTGTGCAAGCTACTGTCACCTGTGAAGTCCCTGTGTCCTTGGAGCAGAGGCTCCTGCAAACAGCAAGAAACAGTGGCTGGGGCCCTGAGGCCCAGGCCTCTCCCACACCATTAGGGGTTACTCTTGGGTCTTAGATCTGGAGCGAGGTTGGGTCTTGGCTGTCTAAGGCCCCTCGCCTTCTGGTTTGGGGTACATGGGACTCTGGAATTGGTGGATTGCTACTCCTAGGAGCTCCAGGGCTTCCCCTTGTCACCTTGATCCCTCCTGTCCAGAGCTGGAGGTCGGGGTGCCCAACCCCCATGAAGGCCATGGTGACATTGGGGTTACCTCCTGGGCCCTCAGCTTCTTGCCAGGCCTTGCTCCCCTATCTTTGTGTGTGTGTGGGGGGGGGGGTGGGAAGTACTAGGGCTTGAACTCAGGGGGGAACTGGTCCTAACCTTTTCCACTCAAGACTGATACTTTACCACTTCAGCCTCAGCTTCACTCCTGGCTTTTTGGTGGTTGATTGGAGCTAAGAGTCTCAGGACTTTGCTGCCTGGGCTGGCTTTGGGCTGGGATTCCCTCGTCTGCCATGTTAGCTGACTCAAGGGCTGGGCCAGTGGTTTGAAACAACGCTAAGTGATTCAGCTGCACCCCTTGCCCAGGAAGCCTCTGGCCTTCAGCTCCATCCCTCCCACCCAGGCCTCCCGCCACAGACACAGGAGAAACCTGCCAAAATCCCAGGCCATTTATTGTCATCTGAGCGTGGGGCAGTGGTTACTGGGCTTTGTCCCTGTTCTGGGACACAGGCGTCCTGCAGAGGATCAGGAAAATGAGGGCATTGACGGCGAGCTGCACGTGGCCAAAGACAGGGACCCCGAAGCTTCGGTACAGGAGTCCGCCCAAAGTGGGCCCCACCGTGCGGGTCAGCGGCTGCACAGAGGCACTGATGCCCAGCATGGTCCCTGGGGAAGCACATGGTAGGGAGGTGTGGGCTGCCCGCCGTCCGGATGCAGCCTGCTCCCCTCCCCCTCTCCACCACACCACATGCGCAGGTACTTCCCCAACGTGGGCCTCAGCATCCTCTCTGTCTAGAAAGTTCTTGAGCATGAGAGGAGCCTGGGAATGGGGTCACAGGTCAGGGTGCGGGCCACGCCCTCCAGCGCTTGCCACGAGATCCTATCATACTTGGGCTCTCACCAAGGACATCTGGGGTGCAGGCTCTCCTGTTCTTCCAGTACCTAGGGCCCCGGGGAAGCCGGGGGCTGGAGCTAACATGGCTCATTGAAGATGGGTGGACAGAGGGGAGCAGCATTCACCTCCACCGGCCAGAGCTGCCTCCTGGCTCCCCGGTGGGGTCTCTACAGGTGACATAGACCAGCCTCCCACTTCCCAGAAGATCCTGGTTCTGGGGCTTCCACACTCAGGCCTGTGAGCCCCCACCCATGATCAGGGTGGCTGTAGGGCAACTTGGTAGTGGCCTCTCTCACTGCCCACACAGCCCAGAGACTGGCCCCTCTGTGGCTGTGGTTCCCAGAGGATCAGGCCCCACACCTTCCTAGCTGAGGCCTGGGGCCTCCTCCCTGCCGGGCCCCACCCGCCTCCCCATCCTTTCCCCCACTCCCAGCACGGGCTGCCGGCTGGGCTGTCTGGAGGCCTGCCATCTCAGCCCCACGGACTCCCCAGCACACCCTTTCCTGCTCTGTGCCACCCAGCCAGCAAGTGATGAAGGGCTGGCCCAGCCTCTGGAGGATCTGGCTCATGAAAAAGCCCCAAGTGCTTATTTCTCCCTCAGCCTCAGAAAGCCCCTGGATATGCCAGCAAGCACGTGAGTTGTGCCCAGGACAAGGCAGCAGGGCCTGGGGCAGAAGTCCTGCCTGAGCCCACCTTCTGCCCCAGGCTCCTCACCCCATCCCAGCGGGGGGAGACACGCCCTCACCTGTGTCTGCGGCAGAGACAGACTTGGTGAGCATGCTGTCTGTCACTACGTTCAGGGTACACAGGCTGAACACCAGGCCGGGCATCAGAAGGCAGTAGTGGAAAACACTGGACATCAGTACCTGGCAGACGCCATGGGGGTCGTGGTGAGCCAGGCCATGCAGGCTGCACTGGCCACAGGGGGCCACGCAGGGCCAGGGAGAGCCGCCCCCCCCTCCAGCTCTTCCACTCCTGAATGGGGGCTGAGAAGGCCAGGTCAGAGGCAGGCCAGTGAATCAGCATCCAGGGCCCGAGGATGGTTCTGCACCCCAGCTCTGCGGGGTGGGGGCCCCTTCTCACCATGCCCAGTCCCACCATGGTGAAGACGAGCACACTGGCTCGCAGCAAGGCATCCTCCGAGAAGTAGCGGCTCAGCCGCCCGATGACCAGACCCTGGACCACCTAGGTGAGGGAGGGCAGGCTCAGGCTCGGGGCTGGACTACGGCTGGCCCCACTGAGGTGAGATGCCCCTGACTCCGGGAAGCCCCTGGGGGAGGGTCTCACGTTCAGCTGCAAGGACAGAGGCTAGGAGCACCTTACGATCCCTGGGGAGACAGACGCCTGTCCATAAGGGTGGAGAGCCCACACCAGGGACGCTGGGGGACAGGGGGAACAGTGACTCAGCAGGTCAGGCCCAGTCCACAGGCTACTCCCAGGCCAGGGTGAGGCTCCCTATCTGATCATGTAGGGTAATCAGGAAGTGCCACCTCCACCAGACAGGAAGTGCCTGGGCCAAACGCCAGGAGTGGCGCAGCCCCAGGCTACTGGGGGCAGGGTTGGAGGGGCAGGGCTAGGCCTGCCCAACCAGCCAGGCCACTTTCCTCCTGTGCTTGGCAGAACCCCACTGCTTCCAGCTAAGCCTTCAGTGTCTCAAAAAATAGCCAGGCACTATAATTCTGGCTATTAAGGAGGCTGAGATCTGAAGACCACAGTTCAAAGCCTGCCCAGGCAGTGAAGTCCCTGAGTTGCCTATCTCCAGTGGACCACCAAAAGCTGTAAGTGGAGCTATGGCTCAAGCGGTAGAGTACCATCCTTGAGCAAGAAAGCCTCAGGACCAGCAGAAAAATAGCCCTACTCCGTTTTGGGCACCTGTGGCTCATACCCATAAAGAATTAGTCCTGGCCAAAAAAAAAAAGCCAAACAAGAGTACAAGGCCCTCCTGCGTTCAAACCTTAATACACACACACTAATAATAATAATAATACTCTTAGAATTGTGTTGGCTTTTTTTCCCCCACTTTTTTTTTTTTTTTTTTTTTTTTTGCCAGTCCTGGGCTTGAGCTCAGGGCCTGAGCACTGTCCTTGGACTTTCTCAAGGCTAGAGCTCTACCACTTGAGCCTCAGCACCACTTCCAGCTTTTTTCTATGTATGTGGTACCATGGAATCGAACCCGGGTCTTCGTGCATGCTAGGCAAGCACTTTAACCACTAGGCCAAACTCCCGGCCCCGTTTTCCCCCACTTTCTATTGTTTTCTTTTTCTTTTTCCCAGCTTGCACTCTGCCTCCTGAGCTAGATCTCTAGCCTGGCTTTTTGCTGGTTATTTTCGAGGTGGAAGCTTGCAGGCTTTTCTGCGCAGGCTGGCTTTGCATGTTCACCTTCTGGGTCTCAGCCTCCTGAGTAGCTAGGATCGCAGACACTGGTGCCATCTGCCCTTGGCTGGCACAGCGGAAGTGGCAGCATGAGAGGAGATGGAACCCTGCCTGGGCATCGCCGGCGGCAGCCCTCCACCTGCACCCCATCTCTACCTCCCACAAACTCCAAAGGAAGCTTCAGCATAACCACCAGGCCAGGCTCGCCTCTCTCCTCAAGCCTCCCTGCTACCCCTACCCTAGGCACCCCTGCTCTGTATCTGCCCCTCTCCCACCAGGCAGCCCCGGCCTAGGGGCCCCTCCTCCACTGAGACCCCCCTCCCTCCACCAAGCAAGCTAGGAGACCCCCCCAGAAATGTTGCTGCAGCCTAGTCCTGTCCCCTTGGCCCCCCGATCCCATGGCTCCCTCAGCCCTGGCCCCAAATACCATCATCACTGCATTGCCACCTCTGGCGGCTCTTCCCTGTGGGACTGGACGGTGACCTGAGCCGCACTGGAGGACAGGTGGGTCTTTCCCATTAGAGGGTCTTGCTCAGCATCCCAGGGGCTCTGGGGTTCTGCCATTCAGAACAACTCTGAAGATGGCCCAGTGGCCTGTCCACCACAGGCGTCTTTTTTCTGTAGGTACTGGGTGGGTCCTGTGCTCCCTGACCCCTTCCCTCAGGGCTGGCACTCCACCCCTCGAGCACCTCCACTCCTGGCTTTTGGTGGTTTATTAGCCATAAGCCTCACAGACGTTTCTGCTGGGATGGCTTCAAACCCAATCCTCAGATCCCTGCCCCTGAGTAGCCAGGATGCCAAGCATGAGCCGCTGGCGCCTGGCTTCCATTCTCTCCCCATTGGGAGGGCCCTCCCTGGCTGGCTGCCCCGCAGAGGCCGTCCTTGTCCAGTGTCTCCCTGGAGCAGCTATTTGAGCACCAGGTCTAGGCTGGTCGGGGCTGAGCACAGGAGCAGGTGGCAGGAATGCCTCGAACTTCTGGAGAGCTCAGCGCCCCTCCCCCAGGCTCCCACAATAGCCCACCGGAGCGGCCAGGCAGCCGCCCTGGGCCTGGGGACACGCCACCACCTGTTTCTGCCACCCAGGGTCAGATTCCAGGAAGAGCAGGGATAGGCCAGGAAGCCAGGAGGTCCTAGGGCACGGCAGAGAGGAGGCCCACCCAACCCACTTCACTGTGTCCCCAACACCTGACCCGGAGGAGCTGTCTGCGGTGCTGGCACCCGTGGGGCCAGCCCCGGGTCCTTGTTGGGGCTCCCTGATGTCTGATGCTTTGCCTTTCTACCTCACTGCATTTGCCCGAGACCCCTGGGTAGACATGGTACAGGGAAGGAAGTCACATGGCGGGGGGGGGGGGGGGCGCGGAGGCAGGAGGCAGCCAGGCTCGCCACCCACACCGAGGCCCCACTCTAGGGTCTGCAGAACCCAACCCAGCACCCACGTGTACCCTTGCTGACGGCAGCTCCCCCTCTCCCACTGGGGTGCGCCTTCCTGGGCATTCCTCCTCTATCAGAAAGGACTGTCAGGTAGAAGGTTGGCCATCTGCCTGGGGCCCTTAGGTGGCCTGAAGGCAGATGGTGCCTAGTGCCGGGGCCAAGGGCAGGGAGCTGAAGGAGAAGCTCAGCGAGGAGGCAAGGCCCGAGGCCGGCTGAGCCGGGGTCCTGAGGGCGGAGTGAGGCACCTCCTGACCGAGACCCCTCATTGCCCCGCCCCACTCACCATCTGGAGAACCCCAAAGAAGGACATGAGGTAGCCAGTCTGCGCGGCCTCCAGCTGGAAGAAGTCCATGGAGATGATGGAGAACATGATCATGAACAGCCCTGGGTGCGGAGGCAGAGGGCGGGTGAATGCAGCTCAGCTGTCGCCCCTGGAGGTGGCGGGGCCACTGAGTGACCAGAGGCTCCTTTGTCTCTCCACTTAGTGTCTTTGCCTCTGAAGCCAAGCGTGGTTAGAGTGGAAGATGCTGGAGCCTGTGCCGGAGCCTGTGCCAGAGCCACCTCCCCCACCCCCAACCTGGTGCTACAAGGACTGCGATTTGGTGAAGCCAGAGGGTACCTGCAGCACCTGCCCGCCCTCACCCCCTCCCCTCCCCCGTGCACAGGTGTGCCAGGCTTGGCCCAGGCCAGGGAACTCCCGGTGGGCGGAGGGCAGGGGTGGTGCAGCAGGTCCTCGGGGCAGGGTGTGGACTCACCCGAGGGGAGGCTGGAGACGACTTTGATGAGGAGCACGCGCAGAACACCGGGCAGCCGCAGCAGGCGGGAGATGGCCTTCACATCAAACACACTGCCCTCGGGCCCAGCTGGCGCCGTGGGGAGGCCTCAGCCCGGCTGCGGGCCTTGCCCCGCCACACGAGGGAGCTGGCTGCCCCCCAGCCTGCCTCCCCATGCCCCCAGGAGGGCACTGGACCATCGGTCACAGTCCCGCAGCTCTGGGAGCCCTGTGTCAGGACCCAGTGCACCTCATTGGGGACCCTGTGGACTCGTGGTCAGGGAGGCCCTAGACCTCCGCCCTTGCGTAAAGTGTATAAGCCTAGCTAGGCTGGAAGCTGAGAGCTGAGGATGGCAGTTCAAAGTCAGCCTGGACAGAAAAGTCAGAGACTCTTACCTCCAAGTAACTATCAAAGAGCTAAAGTGGGAAGCATGGCTCAAGTGGGACAAAAAATTTCGCTTGGCTCAAAACCAACCAACCAAGTCACCCGAAAACCCTCAAACAAATAAACAAAAACACCTAGGGTTGGGGGCTCATGCTTATAATCCTGGCTACTTAGGAGACTGAAATCCAAGGATGGTGGTTTGAAACCAACCCCAGGAGGAAAGTCTGTGAGGCTCTTACCTTCGATAATCACACACACACACACACACACACACACACACACACACACACACACACACAATCCACAAGTGGTGCTGTGACTCAAGCAATAGCTCCCCTTGAACCAAAAACACTCTGTGACAGCACCCAGGCCCTGAGTTCGAGCCTCAGCATCAACACCACCACCACCAACCCAAACAAACAAACAAAAAGGCCAGAGGGTGCCAACAGCCAGAAGGCATGCCCTGACCCCTGGTCACTTTCACCTCTGATGGTACAGGCCTACCCCCTCCCCTGCGTGGCTATCCCCTCAGGCACTCTCCCACGTGACTCTCAGGTAAGTGTCCATCTCAGCCACTGGACAGAGGTACAGAGTCCCGCCATGTGCCAGGCACATGGGCTAGGGTCAAGTGGGGCCTTCCTGGAGAAGACTTAGGAGGAACAGAGCTGGCCATCCTGCTCGGCCTTGGTGACGCTCGCTATGTCATGTTCACTGGCCAGCTGGAGATTTGGGGCCCTGGGAATTCTGTCCCCTATCCCATTTCATCCTCCCTCCTGCCCCCTGTCCCAGGTACACCCCCAGCTCACTCCTGGGGCGTCTGCAGCCAAGAGGGGCTCAGGGGATGAGAGGGGTGGCTTCCAGGTGTTTCCTGGGTCCCTAAGCCTCGGGGCACTGGCTTGGCCGAGAGGGACTTACCTGGCGGGGGGCCCTGCGCCTCTTTGGTGGTGCTGGGAATGTAGGTGAGACTGAGGACAACTCCCAGGAGGTTGGCCACGAGGGCCACGATGGTGGGACAAAGAATCCTGGGGACAAAACCTGGGATTCAGGTTGTGGTCCCAGGGGTGGCATGTCTGTAGCCCTTGCCCCACAGACTCGCACGCCATGTTCACATGCACGCACACTCTAGCACACGCATGCACATGTCACTCTCCCCAGAACTCTGGCGGGAAGCCAGGTGCAGGACAGGTCTAGGGAAGCCAGTGGGGCCAGGAGCTGCCAGGACCTCGGTGGCTCTGGGTCCCCGGCACACCCTCCCATCACCCAGGTCGGAGCATTCATGTGGTGTGTCCTTTCAGTCCCTGCCGCCATGGCTCTGGCCCTCACACCCACTGACCACGACGCTGGCTAGTGGGCCCTGGTCCCCAGTGAGACCTCTTTGGACCTCAGGGGACTGGGAGAGGTGTGCTGTCACCCCACCCCCACCCAAAGCAGTCCCGGGAGAGAAAGGCCTTTCTTCTGTCCTCTGAGCCCCAAAGATCCCTGCCAGGGCCTGACCGGGCTGAGACAAAACCTGCTTTCTTTGCCAGATGGTCCGGAAGTGCACAAGGCAAGGGCTATTTTGGGACAAGTGAGGTGGGTGTCAGGGTGCCAGGCCCCTTCTCCTGGATCCTGAGTGATCCAGAATGAATGGTGACCAGCCAGCCAAAAGCCAGGATACCTCAGGGATATGGGACCCTGGAGACTTCTCTTCCCCACGCAGGACTCTGACTCCCCCAGAACCTAACACCCAAAGGGAAACCAGAATGGGAAGGAAATTCCATAGAGCAGAGGCTCCTAAGAAGTCCCATCAGCCCCTGTCACAAATCCCTCCTGCCATCTGGAAGCTAGCTGGGGGTGTCAGGGTCCCCCTTTGTGTTGTGTGAGGGTGGACACAGCACACAGAATCACTAGAGCTGACATTTGGGGCTCTGACATGTGGGGGTCACCTGTCCTACCTGCTGCTGTGTCCTGCCCGGATCATGTTCTGAAAACCAAACTTGGGGGGCGGTCCGTGACAGTACCTTACAGCTCCCAGAACCCCCAGAGAAGTCCCAAGCCCTCCGTGGCCGAACCCTGCCTGGCCCCAAGGGGTCTCTTGATGATCCAGCCTTTCAACAAACCACCAGCCCTCCCTGCGGGCTCCACACTGTTCCTGCAGCCCACCCGGGCACCTGTCTCCCAGGCCAGCCCCACTCCAGCCTCTCCCGCCTGTTCAGGTGTCCAGAACACCAGGGTCTACCTGCTCTTCCATGCCAGGGCTCTGGGGAGGTGCCCAGTGGACAGGCTGTCCTGTGGGTCCAGGAGTCACTTTGTCCCAGACAGCTCATGAGACAGACTTCATTAACTTCCCCAGGTCACGGGGGAGGGGGCTTCTGGAGAGAAGGCTGCGCCCTCACCCAGGTCACAAGCTCGGCCTGGGCAGCCCCGGGGCGGACAGGCTGTGGAGTGAGTGTGATGAGCTGAGCCAGGGCAGGCCAGGCTCGGGGCACTGGCCACGTGATGCCCAGGAGGGACAGAGGTGACCTGTTATCTCAGGGGACAGCCTGACCTCCAGGGGCTGTGGCTAGACCCTCCCCCACCCAGATCTTGGACTCACTCCAGGTCTGGTGGCATGGGTTTCAATCCTGGGCACTCAAGAACCGGGGGTCCTGGCTTGGAAGACATGAGTAGAGCTTTGTGACTGGCTAGCTGGACTGCTCCTCCCTCCTCCTCCTCCTCCCCTCCTCCTCCTCCTCTTTCCTTCCTTCCTTCCCCCTCCCCCTCCCCCTCCCCCTCCCCCTCCTCAGTGCCATCCCCCACCTCTCAGCTCCACTGGCCCCTCTGGCCCTGGCTCTTGCAGGCCTGGCTCCCCTTCGAGTCTTCCTCCAGTACCCCAGCATGTCCCACCCGCAGGGCTGTGCCCAGCTGACAAGGACCCCTCTTCCTGCATGCTGCAGGAATCTGCCCACCACAGGCAGGGGCCCGTGAAGCCCCAGGATGTGCCCAGACTCCAGCTACACAGCAGGCCTCCAGATACCTCGGTGGGTCTGGCAGGCCTGTCTGGCCTTGGCCTCTGCCCCATCTCCAGGCTATGTAGTGCGATGCTTGGGGTCACAAGCCAGTGACGTGACCCCCTCCAGCTGTCTGAGGATGGACCAGGCAGACAGGCCGGAGCTCTCCAGGGACATCAGGCCTCTCAGCATGGGGCTCTGGGCTAGAGGAAACCAGTTCTACCAGTGTCCACCCCCTCAAGCCCAATGCCAAGGCCACTTCCTCCTCCTACCTGCCTCCCAGCAGCAGGGTCAGCATGCTGGGACTTTTCCTGGGGACAGGATACCCAGGGTTGGGCAGAGGGCAGAGGCTAGGGAGACCCCACAGAAGGCTTTGGTTTGAATCCAGGAAGGGGAAGGAAGGCGGGGTGTGGCCTCTGCTGGGCTATACCAGGAGTAGGGCAGGTCTGGGATGACAGGCTGCCTGAGCAGGGACAGAGGGAGTGCTGAGCCCAGTTTGGGGCCTATAGGTCCTGCAGCCAGGCCTCTGAATGCCATGGCAGTGAAGGGGTCACCACCCAGGCAAGCATGTGGGGTACAAGCTGTGTGGACCATGCTGGATAGCGAGGCTCCCATACAAAGGGCCAAAGGCAGATTTGTCAGCCCCAGGTCTCCAAATCCCAGCCCTGCCCTCTCACTACTGTGGGCAGCCACCATGCAGGACTGGCGGTCAGCTTTGGCCACCAAGGCTCCTTAAGCACCCCTGGATCTTCCATGCAAAGACCCCAAGGGAGAGCCTCCCACCATGGACAGCCCTAGCCATGTGCCTCAGTTTCCCCAACCACCAAAGAAATGGCTCAGTATAGGGCCAGGAGCATAGTCTAGTGATAGAGTGCTCACCTAGGATACAAGAGGCCCTGGGTTCGATTCCTCGGTACCACATACTCAAAAAAAAAATTCAGAAGTAGTGCTGTGGTTCAAGTGGCAGAGCACTAGTCTTAAGCAAGACAAAACAAGAACAACAACAACAACAAAATAGTGCCCAGGTCCTGAGTTCAAGTCTCAGGACTGGGAAAAAAATAAAAAAAGAAAGAAAATGCTCAGTGTATACACATGTCAAGGTTATAGACGGCCCGAAATATTCTGATGAAAGGATGCAGAAGGAATGAAAGATTCTGGATGGTGTGTCAAGGGAAAGAAAGGAGAACAGTGTTTTCTGGGTCCCTGGGAGGCAAAGGGCAGGTGAAAAGAGCAGAGGCCGTGCGTGGGGTTGGGAAGGCCGGCGGGCCAGCTGGCCAGCAGGATGCGTGAGTTGGCTCTGGCCCACCAGAGCTCCTCAGCACGCATGCGCCCGACACCCTGCAGCCATAGGAAGACCAGCGGGCACAGCCCACAGTGCAGAGAGCCTGGCAGCAGAAGGCAAGGAAGCCTTGCCCTCAGCAGCTGGTCTGTGGGCCTCAGGTGACTGCGTCCCTCTGAGCCCACAGAATCCTGGGGGCCCTCTACCCATTACCCATGCCTGCTACTGCCCCTCCATCCCTGCACCCTCTCCAGCTGCTTCTCACTCTAGCTGCCCTGGAGGGGCCAGCTCCCCAGCCTCTGCCTCAACCTCCCCCATCGTCTGGCCTCCTGTGGCCAGCCAAGCCTGCAAGACCCACACCTGCCTTCTTCCCGCCCTCACAACTCAGCTGCCCGTCCTCATAACCCTTGCTCCTTTCTCATCCTAAACACAACTCCTCCAAGCTAGGCTTATGTCCTAGCTACTCAGAAGGCTGAGATGGAGGGCTGACGTTTGAGGCCAGCCCAGGCAGAAATATCCTTGAGACATAGCTTCAAAATAACCAGCGAAAAGCAGGGGGAGGGATTTAGCTCCAGTGGCAGAGTAAGCAAACCCTGCAAGCAGGAGGCCCTGAGTTCAAACCTTGGTTGCACCAAAAAGGAAGAGGAGGAGGAAGAGGAGGGGGAAGGAAGGGAGGAGTGGGGGGGAAGGAGTGGGGGAGGAGGTGGCTCTGCCCTCCAGCTCTCACTGGGCTGGTCTATAGTTAAGCTCTTCTCCCATAAGGCACATCCTGCTGCTGGTATGGACAGCTGGGTCCAAGCCCAGGCCAGGGACTCAGGCAGGACCCAGCCTGGGAAAGCTCAGCCAGAGTGGTGCCCGACATGGGTCTTGAACACAGTCATGCAGGCTCAGATTTCTCAGGACGTGCTCTCAGGCAAGCGGGATGGAAGAGGGAGCGGGCTGTTTTTGAGAAAGTGCTGAAAAGTGACACTGAGCTGGCAGGCGGGCCTGAGTGCCCAGGCCTTGAGCCCTTCTCCACCCCACTGCCGGCAGGCGGCTGGGCGGGGCGACGGCGCCCCCTGCTGGCTGCCCACACCGCACTGCCCGGCCACTCACCCGAACGCCGTGCTCAGGGTCCCGCCCAGCAGGGAGCCGAGGATAACACCCACGCCGAAGCAGAGCCCCAGCCGGCCCAGCGCCTCGGGCCGCTCCGAAGGTGCCGTCAGGTCCGTGACCACCATCTGTGCGGCTGGGGGCAGAGCGGGTCTGAGCCTCGGGCCTGGGCCACAGAGGCCCTCAGAGACCCCCTCCCCCTCAGACCACTCCCTATCCCCCCCCTCCACCGACACCTCCCCCAGGCCATGCCTCGTGGCTTCTCCACCCAGATCCCCCAGACCACGGCTCACGTGGCCCTCCCCACCCATCTTCTTGCCATGGACTCTGGCCTCCTCTTCCGGTGACTCTCCCTTTCTTGAAATCTGCTCCCCGACCCCTCCACCCGCCAGCACCGTGCCTACCTGGCATGGAATGCATGAACACGGCCGGCAGGCGAGAGGCGAAGAGCAGGAGGATGCCGGGCAGGGCCGGGACGCAGGCGGCCGCCAGGAGCAGGTAGAATGCCGAGGCCGCCAGGAAGGACAGGGACAGCGCTGCCCGCGCTCCGCACTTGTCTGCAAACCTGGGACGGGGCCATCAGCCTCAGGAGGCCTGCGGGCAGCTGCCCCTTCCCTCCTGCCCCGGGGGCACCCAAACAGCTGGTGGGGAGGCCGGGCCCCGGAAGGGCTCAGCCAGGCACCTGTGAGAGGACTCCAGTCTCCCACCAGGCAGAGCTCCTCCCTCACATCCAGGGCACGGAGGGGGCACTGGGCGCCGTGGGTGGACACTGAGGCCCTCGGGGCCAGAGCCCTCCCGCACCTTGGTTGCTTTTCTATGGAGTGGGTCGGTCGCCTCAGGGAGCCCGCAGGAGCCACCCTGCGGCCTCTCATGGGGGTCCAGGCAGCTGAGGGCGGGGGACCCACACTCCTCCCACTGTACCTGCCGAACATGGGCCCCCCCAGCAGCTGGAGCACCCCGAAGGTCGTCTGCAGGTAGCCGAAACCGACGGAATCCAGGCCTAGCCTCCGAGACAGATACTGAAACACACGTGGGGCCTTGGGAAGGGTCGGGAAGGGCCTGGGGCCTGGAGTCTGGATCCGCAGGGGACCAGAGGGTGGGAGAGGGTGGAGGCCTGGTCCACTCCTGGCCGCTGGCCCCGGAGGGCTCTTCCCGGAGGACCGTCCCTGCTGCCCCTCCCTTGGGAGCTCGGATGTCCACGCTCAGCTTCAGTGCCCCCTTCAGTGGTACCTGGCCGGTGGCTGCTTCCCTCCGCTGAGCGTGCTTTGCTCTGTCCAGGGCCCCCTTCGTGCTCTGCCATCCCTGCCTGTCCTCTTGCTCACCTGACCTCAGCCTCCCTTCACCCCACTGGTGGTGCAGGAGTCAGAGTCCCGACCCCTGACCCACGACTCCAGGCGACTCCTCTGGGGTCCACCACACCTGAGGCCTCTGGAGCCCTTCCCTGCAACACCGCTTCCTCATCACCCTTTCTCCACTGCCAATACTCTGTCCTGTCCTCACCAGGCCTGGACCCCATCCCCTGGGGTGTCCCCACCCTGCTGGGATGGCAGCAGACACCTCCCTGGTCCCACCTCCCAGCAGCTCCCAGAGCAAATGCCTGTCTCCATTCACCCTGCCCATCTGCACCGCCTCCCCGCCTCCCCACCTCCCCGCCTCCCCAGGGCCTCTGGCCCCGCTCCTGGCCCTCATCAGTGTCCCTCTCCTGTCCCTTCACGCCTCTGAGCCAGTCCTCTTGCCAGGTGCTCCGTGCTTAGCCCTCACTCTGCCCACTGCTCCCTCTCCCCCTCCACTGAGGCTAACCCTCTGCGGTGGTGGTGCCAGTCCATCATCACGATCAGGAGTGAGGATTTCCCAATCTGCTGGGAGGAGGCCTGTGCGGTGGGGAGGGGTCCTAGGCTGGGAGTGCACGCAGACATGAGGGTGACAAAGGCCAGTGCTAACCCCAGTCCCCATCCCCAGGCCAGGGGTGAGGGCCAGGGGGATCACAGCAGGCTCTGGGCCCAGCCGGATTGCTGGGCCCAGAAACGGGGTGGCCCTGGGCCTTGGCCATGTGTGACTTTTTTCCAAGTGTTCTTAGGCCTCTGACTTGGGGGTAATATAAGAAAGACCACGGGTCAGTCGAGGCCTGTGTGAGCCTCAGGGCCTCAGTTCTGGCCTGTTGGACACTCCAGGGCGATAGGAACGCCCTCTGAGTAGACCCCACATCCAGCGTGAAGCCACTACTGTCCACCCCCTGTTGTCTCTGAACACCTCCAGAGCATCTTAGTGTTTCTGAGTGTCTCCACTTGGTTGAAGTCAGTGCCCGGGGGCTGGGCTTGAGCTTTTTCTACTCAGAGCTGGTGCTCTACTACATGAGTCACTTCTGGCTTTTGCTGGTTCACTGGAGATAAGAGTCTCATAAACTTGCCCGCCTAGATTGGCGTCAAACTACAACCCTCATATCTTGGCCTCCTGAATAGCTAGGATTATAGGTGTGAGCCACCAGCGCCTGGGTTCCTCCCAACCAGACAGAAAGGTCTACGTGGAGAGGCCTTCTTCCCGATGGTCCAGCTCCCTTGTGGCCGTGGAGGGCAGAGCCAGGGCCATCCAGCCTTGGGCTCCACTCCTCCTCCCCACTGCCTCCTCAGATGGCAGCAGGGGCACAGGCAGGGCCTCCAGGGCGCGGGTTACTCACCGGCAGGACGGAGAACTGCATGAAGAGTGTGGTGAGCTCCAGAGCGGTGAGCACATAGGCGAGTCTGATGACCCAGGCCTGGCCCGCGGCCGCCCGGGCTCCCTGCATCCTGGACCGGCGCTCAGGGCACTCTGGGAGGGATGGGCGCGGGAGCTGCTCGGCCTGCAGTGGGAAAGGGGCTGAAGTCCGGCTGCTCTGGGCGGGGTGGCGGGGTGCTGAGTCACCTGGTTGGCAGTGGAGCCAGTGGCCTGTGGGAGAGAACACACTGCAGCCTGCAGGCCCCACCGAGGCTCCCTGGAGCATGGGACCACTCCGGGCTGGGGCACAGACCTCCCCAGGGGGCAGGGGCACAGGCCTCCCCAGGGGCCAGGGGCACAGGCCTCCCCAGGGGCCAGGGGCACAGGCCTCCCCAGGGGGCTGGGGCCCTGCCAGCACGTGCCAGGCTCCCGCAGGGAGCAGGTGCAGGGCCCAGGCTCCCCGCCCAGGGCCCGCGGCGGGCGCGGGGCGGCGATTCGGGGACCCGGGCAGCGGAACCCCACTACCGCCGGAGCCCGGGGGGCCCAGGAGGCGGCGCGGGGAGTGGGGAGCCTGGGGCGGGACGGCGGCGCCCGGCCCTCCGCTCTGCCCGGTAAGCGGGGCGTGCGGCTGCCGGCGCGCACGTCTGGGCGCCCCGCGGGCCCCACGGGCTCGACGCTGCGCGAGTCCGGGACTCGGGGCAGGAGCTCACGCCACTCGGGTACCTGCCTTCGCCGGGCGAGGCTGGGCTCCGCTCCCGGTGAGTGGGCCCTGCGTCCCGGGGGTGTCGGGGACGCCCGCGCTTCTGGGGCCACCCGGGAAGCTCCGTCGGCGCCGAGCGGGCCCCGCCCCGTCCCGCCCGGTCCCGCCCCTCGCCGCGCAGACCCGCCCACCCCAGGTCCCGCCGCACCAGGCCACGCCCCCGGACACGCCCCCGAGCGCTCATTGGCCTGGTGGACACTCCTCCCACGCGCTCATTGGCCGGGATGGACACGCCCCTAGACGCCCCGCCCACGGCAGTGCCAGCCAGACGACCGCCGCCGGCTCGAGGCTCCAGGGCGCCGCCTTGCGGGAGACCCGCGCCTCGCAGCCTGGGCCGCGGGAGGGAAGGTGAACCGGGAGGAAGAGGGGAGGACTCGGGGGAAGGGTAGGAGGGTCTTGCTTGCCTGGGCCCCAGGCAGGCGGGGTGCTCTTCACGGGTGTGTGCCCTGGGAGTGAACAGGGCACACAGGGGAATGAATGAGATGGAGTCAGAGCAGACCCCCGGGGCCCCCACACGGCTGAGCCTATAGAGCCTGCCAGGGCTCCCTGGAAAGATGCAGGAAGGGCTGGCCTGGGAAGGGGGTGAGGCTGGAGAAAGCGATCTGCAGGGGGTTTGGATTCTGGGCCCTTGGGGGGGAGGACTGGAGTCCACAGGGGCTCGTGGGGCTGGGATGAAGGACCCTCTCCAGGAATTCCTCGACCCCCACAACCAAAGGCTAGGGCTGGCTCCAAGGCCTGGCTATTTCTCACGGACCTGGAAGGAGAGGACAACACCTTGTCTCCTGGGCTCTCCAGGCAGGCCACGGTGGGGACAGCATCTGAAGGGCCCCAGCTGGAAGGGGAGGGGGCTCTGAAGGTCCTCGGAGACACAGCATAGGCAGGAGGGACAATCACTCACCTTGCAGAAGTAATCCTGGCTTTTGTATTTGTCCTGAACTGGCTCAGGGTGGGGAAGCTTCCTGGTTTCCAGGGAGTGTGGGAAAATCGCTGCAGAGATTAGAAGAGGAAATGAAGCCCAGGGAACCCTATATTCTTGGACCTCCCCTTCAGAGGAAGCAGCTGTGGCTGGGTTGATGGGGCGCCCTGCTCACCACAAGCTCTCCTCTCTGCCTAGGAAGAGACATAGCGGCAGGTCTGTCGGGAGACTCATCCAGGCTGATTTCAGGAAGGATGGGCCTGGGAGAGCCTCCTGAGTGGAGGTGACATGGCAGCAGGGTCCCACTGAGGAGTACTGAGGGCCCTGGGGTGGAAGAGCGTTCCAGGCAGGAGGAGCAGATGGTAGAGGCTTAGAGGTGATTCCAGGGAGACTGAGCGCCTGCTGGAACAGGCCATGAAGTCTGTGGTGGGTTGAGGGGACAGAAGTCCATGTGGAGGAGGGGTGGCCCAGATGTCTCGAAGAGCAGAAGGCCTTGTCCACCCCTCTTGCCTGGACTGCAGTGTCCACCCCACGCGCCTGGACCCCACAGTAGGGCTGCAAGGCAGGGATAACCTAGCCCCACAAACACGCAGGGCTGCCGCATGCACTCAGCTTTGTGCCTTGAATCAGGGGCCTCTGTGAGTGGGATCAGGCTGGTGGTCAGTCTCAGACCTGGTGGGTCATCCTTGGGCACACAGCCTGCGAGGGGCCCTGGCTTCCGTCCCTCTGTGCCATGTGGGAGGCAGTCAGTGAGTCTGGAAGGGTGGGTTCAAAGTCCTCCCTGGAGAGCTCACTCAAGTCCTTGGGGCCTGGGAAGGGGGTGGCAGCTCCTAGTTCAAGGTAGGGGAGCAGCCACGCAGCCCTGGGGATGGAGCCTGGACGGGCTTCCAGGAGGAGGGGCAGGGCCGGCAGCGATGTCCATCCTGGCTCACCCCTGGCGGATGTATGCCTTTATAGCCAAAGAGCCGGTGCTTCCCGTGGGGGCTGAGTGCCCCCACGCCTGCAGGAACCCAGGGCCATTCAAAAGGGACCGGTGCCAAAGTGAGGAGGTCCACGCCACAGCTGCAAGGAGGAGGTGTCACAGCGAGGGGCCTGAACTGCAGATTCTGGGGCCCTCATGTGACAGGTCGGGTGTGGCTGGGGGTGCATCCCCCTTTCCGCACTACAGGCAGAGTGACCAGAGCCCAGGGCTGGCGTGTGCTCTGCTGGGGGGTCACCTGGCTGGCTGTCTCTGGAGGGGCTTCGCTGTGTCACGACCTGTGTGCCGGGTCTGGCTGTCCTGGGCTGTCCTGAGAGCTGTTTTAGGGAGCCTGGCTGGCTGGCTTTCACTGGGGAAGCACCCTGACTTCTCAGTGGAGCTCTGGGCCCTGCTGGGAGAGCTGTGAGTTCTTCCCTCCCTCTCTCTGTCCTTTCCTTCCTTTTTTTTTTTGTGCTGGTAGTAGGATTTGAACTCAGGTCCTCACACTCTTACTCAGCTTTTTTTCTCAAGGCTGGTATTCTACCACTTGAACCACCCTTACTTTCAGTGTTTTGCTAATTGACTGGAAATAAACCTTTTGTGCCTGGGGTGACTTTGACTCACAATCCTCAGATCCTTAGTCTCCTGAGTGGTGAGGATTACGGGTGTGGGGGTGCTGAGTGATTTCTGAGGTCTGGGGACCTGTTCATGAGGGAGGGAGATGCTGTGGTCCCCACCAGCTCCCAAAGGAGTTCGGGGCACTGAGACTCTGCACGCACCTGCTTTTCCTATGTTTCTCTGGTGAGCTGGGGGGATGGTGGAAGGCGCCAGACAGAGCTTCCCGCAGGTTTCAGACCCCCACCCGTTGAGGTTAGGTGTCAGAGGACACCTTGATTTGCTAAATGACAGCCAGTGAGGACAGAACAACTGGGAGGACAGACAAGGACCCAAACCAGCCCAGGACCAGCCTGGAAGTGTCAGGTCCAGTGGCCACCAGAGCCAGGGCATCCTGTGCCCTCGGTAATGCCCAGGGTCTGGCCAATGCCAAGTGCAGAGAAGGCCCCGCTGCGGCCTGGTCACTGCTTCCTTTAAATCAGGAGGGGCTGCAAGGAGGCTTCAAGAGCTGGGGCTCAGCAGAGAGGCCCCGGTCCTGAAACCCCGGCTGATGATGTGTTTGCTGGGACCCAGGGTCTGCCTGCTATGGTGGACCCTGGATGCTGGTAGGTTAGCCCCGTGGGGCCGACATCCTCACACATTACCAGGCTGAGACCAGGGGCACCCCTGGAACCTCAGTTTCCCTGTCCAGTAACAGGATGACCCTATTCTCTGCTTGCACACGAGCTTGCTGCATGAGATGGCTGGACACGGGCTGGGCTGTCAGCAAGACTCTGCATGTGTGCAGGGGCAGGGGAAATGGGCCCGGCCCAAGGGCTAACCCAGGGCCTTTGTGAACGCATCTTGGGGGCCCCCGAGCTTGGCTGGGGGCGGGCCGAGCAGTTGCAGCTGGTCAGCGTTTCCTTGAGCTGATTGTTGATTGAGGTCGTGGCTGTTGGTAGGAATGCCTCTGCTGAGTCAAGGCTCCCCTTGGTCCTTGGCCTGGGCTTGGAGGCCATGTCCACTCTGTGCTGCACCTCAGCAGAGGACATTAGTGAGGGCCTCCCCCCAGGTCCCCCGGCTCAGGGAGACGTGTGACTCTGCTCTCCCCCTGCTTCCTGGGGCTTGCTGTTCTTGGCACACAGGCCTTCATGGCCTCTAAGACTCAACAGGGGCCTCACAGATAAAGAAGCAGAGGCACAGAGACATGAACCAAGCTGCTCAAGGTCGCACAGCCAACCAGAGGCACTAGCCTTGAGCAAAGGAAGCTAAGGGGGAGCCTTTGGTCCTGAGTTCAAGCCCCAGTACACACACACACACACACACACACACCAGACACACACCCTGCTGAGCAAGGCATCAGCCTGCTCTGGTGGCTGCTGGCCCCTGTGTGTGCACAGAGAGCCCCAGCTTGCAGCGGAGACAACCCGTGGACAGGCGGGGCAGTTTTGTCCTGGTCTTCAGGGCATCTGGGCCACCCCTCCTCCACCTGGATTTCTGTGCTGATGTAGCCAAGGGCAGGGGCCTGTCCCAGCACACAGGGGTGTTGTGGGGTTTGGGGAATTGACACGTTGGCTTCCACACTGCTGATTGGCTACATGGGACCAGAGCTCCATCTAAGACCAGCAGCACAAGGCTCCTGAGAGATGCAGAGGCTTGAGCTGGGGTCCCCTCCCCTGCACTGCCTCCGCCAGACACCAGAGGGCAGCAGGCGCCCTCCTCTGACCACAGGGCTCCCAGCACTGGCAGGCCGGAGGCCCTGGCATCTTGGCTGCTCATTGTTGCCCTGCTGAAGCCCCTGGCCCCCAAGCAGCTAGGGTAGGGGGGATGACCCTGCTCTTGGTCCCCTGCCTTGAGCAGCCTGCAGGGAGCCCCGGAGCCTACAAGGGCTCCCTGGCTCCCACCTCCCCACTGCCAACTCTTCGACGCCTTCCATGCCCTCCCTCCTTTCCTCCCTCCCTCCCTCCCCCCTCCCTCCCAGTGGCACTGTGCTTCTTCATTCTTCTTCTCTTCTGGGGTGGGCTCTGCACAGGGCACCCCACCTCTCTTACCTGAGTTTCCCCACTGGGATGTCACAGAGTGGCTGAGGGGCCTAAGCCTATAGCAGGTGCCTGGCAGGCCTGCTTTACCTCTGAGGGCCTAGGCAACTGTGTGTGTGTGTGTGTGTGTGTGTGTGTGTGTGTGTGTGTGTGTGTGTGTGTGTGTGAGAGTGTGTGTGTGTGTATGCACGTGTGAGTGTGTGTGTGCATGCACATGTGTGTATGCATGTGTGTGTGTGTGTGTGTGTGTGTGTGTGTGTGTGTGTGTGTGTGTGTGTGTGTACTTCCTGGGCCTCTGTGAGGGGCCAGGTCTGGCTCCACCTTCCCGCAGTGGAGGGGCCTGGGATGTGGATGGGGTCTGCGGCCCCGCTCTCCTCGGGCCTTCTGGGCAGGTCCTGGAGGCCCGTGGTCCCGAGGGCCGGATGGCTGCACCCCAGCTCCCACGGAGGGGGGGTGGCAGAGCTGGGGCCGCTGCACTGTTTCCCTCGGCTTCTCTGGCAGGTGAAGTGAGCTGGGGAATCCGGAAGCTTGGAGCTGGCGGGGACCCGGCTGGACAGGGCTTCCCGCAGGCTTCAGACGCCCACCGGCCCCGGCGAGGGGAGCCCCCGCCACGCGCCCTCTGCATCGAGGGCCCCACCTGGCCGTGCCCCGCGCCCCCTCCCGTCCCCCGCGCGGGCCGCCCGCGCCTCTCGCCCCTTCCCGGGGTGCGCGGACCCCTGGCCCGGACCCCAGCACGAGGTGGCCCTGTAATCCGAGCCTGTGGGCCGCATCCCTGCCGCCCCGCCGGCACCTGCGGGAGACAGGACGCGTCTGGCAGCGCCGAGAACAGCGCGTCCTGGGGCAGGAGGGCAAGGGAGGGGAGGGGAGGGAGGGAGGGAGGGAACTGGGGAAGGGGGCCCAGGGGTGAGGGGCGGCTGCGCTTCGGTCAGTCCAAGTCTCTCTGACCCTGGGGCCAGGGGGGAGAGGCGGGGAGGGGTGGGGAGGGCCCCCCACCGCGGGAATGGGGTCCAGGCCGCCACCCTGCAGCCTGCGCCCGCCCAGGGCTGGCCTGGGTTTGCCCAGGACCCCGGCCCACCGGGGCAGCGAGGGACTCAGAACACCAGCACCACGGATCTCGCCTTGGTCGTGGGCCCCGACTGCAGGGCAATGGCAGGCAGGTGGCTGGCTCTGCCAGCCTCCGTGCCCTCCCCTGTCTCTCGCAGTCGGGGGCCTGGGGCTCACACCTGTAATCCTAGCTACTCAGGATCCTGCTCTTGGTTGGAAGCCAGCTGGGCAGGACAGTCCGTGAGACTCTTATCTCTGATGAACCAGCAAAGAAGCCAGAGCTGGAGCTGTGGCTCAAGTGGTAGGGAACCAGACTTGAGGGAAAAGCTGAAGTACAGTCCCTAGACCCCAAGTTCCAGCCACCATACCAGCACACACACACACACACACACACAGGACAAGAAAAGGGCTCCGTCTCTAGGCTGTTAGAAGACCCCATGGAGATAAAGAGTCCATTCTCAGGGCAGGGGAGAGCTCTGAGCAGGCACAGGGTAGACAGGCCAGAGGGGCCTGGGCCTTTATCCCAGGATGGGGATGGAGGATGGAAAGTTCAAGGCTGGCCTGGGCTATGGAGAAAGCCCATGAGCTGCCAATGCAAGGATCCCACAGCAAGTTGTCCTTTGGAATAGGGGGCCCCTCCGGAGAGCTGTCCCCTGGGAGGGGAGCTGCAGGAAGTCACTTTCTGCCCATGTGTGGCCCCCTGCTTCAAGGCCTCCCCCTCTGACCCGGGTCTGTAGACTGCAATTTACGTCTTTCATCATGGATGGGTCTTAATGGAAAATACTTCAAGGCTTTCATTTCTTTGGAAAGGCAGCCCAGGGTCTCAATCCAGGGAGGCAGCCTTGCACAAGCTGACCAAGGGTCAGAGGCGAGGGTTCCCTGCCCCACCCTCTGTTGCCCCCTGAGAAGGGTCCATGTTCCTGACTTCGGGCTTCTTGGGGATTTGGGTTGCGCTGGGCCTCTTGTCCCCAGGAAGCCACTGCAGTCCCTAACACTGCAGGAGAAGGAGCTGCTGGGGGGGGGTAGAGCTGGTACTGGGCCTCAGGGCTGCTGGCCTGGGCCGCAGTGGTCACAGCTGTGGAATGGCTCACAGGGGGGGTGATGGGGGAGGGGCCCTGAGGAACGGAGCTGGGAAGGAAGCTCCAGGAGCCTGGGTCCAGATATGCCATTCCTTCTGCATCTTTCCTTAGAGGTCAGGAGCAGACCTTGGCTGTGGAACTGAGGAGCTGAAGTGAGCAGTTTAACTCTGTTCTGACCACTGGGGAAAGGGACCACACTTTGTGTGTGTGTGTGCGCGTGTGCACGCGCGCACGCACAAATCTGCGTGGCTTTTCTCCTCAGGTCGGCACTCTACCATTGAACCACACGTCCTCTTCTGGCTTTTTGGTGGCTCATTGGAGATAAGAATCTCATGGACTTTCCCGCTCTGGCCCTGGCTGGCTTCTGACAGCGAGCCTCAGATCTTAGACTCCTCAGTGGCTAGGATTGCAGGTGTGAGCTGCTGGCGTATGGCTGTGGGATCACACTTTTAATCTTTCCCAACCTGCTTCCTCTAGCCCTAGTGCCAGCTGACATAGACCCCTGTCACACATATCAGGCAGTCAGCAGTGCCACCCAGCCACTGGGAGCGTCAACCCCACATGTAGCAGCTTAGGACACAACGCTTATTTTTCTTGCCCTGCTAGGGGTCTGGAGCACTGGGCATGCTCGAAAAGTGCCCTGCCACTGAGCCACACCCTGGCCTGGCAAACTTCTCTTATCATCTGCAATGTGGCCAGGCCTGGTCGCTGGCACTGCCACCTTGTCCCCACGCTGCGCTGGGAAGCCACTGCTGGGTCACCGCATGGCCAGCAGGGGGCGCAGAAGGACCGCTGGAGTCCCGTGCCTGGGGCGCCTGCTCCTGCCAACGTTTTGTGGCCAAAAGGGTCTCCTGGCTCCACCTGGATGGGGAAGGGCGGGGGCAGTGTGGGGTTCCTGTGTGCTGGGAGGAAAGAGTAAAGGGGGGGCACTCGGAGGCTGCAGGGGACCGGTATGGGATTAGATAAACAGCACACTGCTGGGGGGCCTCGCAGGGGGTCCCTGTCCACCACTCCCATGAGTGCCCCCTCCTACTCCTCACTAGCAGATTTGGGGCCCGGGAGCAGCCGGGAAACCGGTCCCTGCTGAGTGCAGCCAGCCAACCAGCCAGCTGGAACCACCACCAACACACACTGCTGCTGTCTGTAGCAACACCCAGTACAGATAGTGTTCTTTTTGTTTCTTTTTCCTTTGGATGTAGTTTTAATGATAAAAATGGGACCTAACTGTTGTACCTAGGCAGATGTTTGCTTGCTCGCAGGCTCCTTGGGGTGGAGACCCAGCCCCCAGCTTGGGAGTAGGGGTCCAGCTGGTCCCCTAGCTCAGGTAATGGAGGTGGTGGTGATGGGGTGTGTGTGTGGGGGGGCTCAGTTGTGCTCTATTGAAGGGACACAGAGCCAGCCAGACTGAGTTACTTCCCCAACAAAGGAGCCCCCAAGACGGGACCCCACACTTAGGGTGATCAAGTGGACAGCAAACCAGAAGGATAGGTAGTCCAGGAGGTGGGGTCCAGCATCCCATCCCGGCCATGCTCCCCGAAGTAGGGAGCAGGAGGGTCCAGGGCAGGAAGGGACCACCCCACCCCAGAGACCCTGGCACAGGCATGCTCAGGTCTGAAGCCTGGGCACCTGGAGCCTTGGGGGCCACGTGGACACTCCCCACGTGTGGCTCCAACCCCCAGGGTTCCTGGGAGGTTGGGGGTGGACAAGGCCCTGCTTCCTTCAGACTCAGTCCAGTCAGCACCAACCAGCCCTGCTCAAGGGATTCCCGGAGCCTGGCGAAGCCTTGGGCATCTCTTAAGATGCACTGGTGATGACCTATGTGATTGTGTTGAGAATGCTGGGATGGTGTCCAGAGGAAACTCACAGCCTCACGTAGCACAGCGAAGCACAACCTTTGATCCTGCCAAGAGCAGTAGGGCAGTAGGCCACCCTGTCCCTCACCCATTCCTGTCCAGCTGACCTCTTCACTCCAGACTCTGGCTGTCCCAACCCATCTGACCCACAGGGGCAGTACTTTCCCCGCTTTCCAGAGGTGCTTTTTGTCCGGGGCTGGGAGCTCAGGGCTCTGCAGGTCCCGTGCTTGGCCCTGGGCTACAAGGCGCATGAAGACTCTCCTGACCTCCCCGCCCCACCAAGGCCAAGCTGGCCAGGGCACTGGGACAGGAGGCACGGGGCGTTTGTGCGCCTCCGGGCCCTCATCAAGAGGCCCTGGCCTGGGGGTGGGCAGGCGCTTTGTGAGTCCTTCTGTGTCCGTGGCAGGGCAGCTGCCAGCCAGCCAGGCCAGGGCAGAGCCCCGCCCGAGGAGGCTGGGCGGCCGTCGGCGCGTGGGCGCAGCCCCGGCGGGCTCAGGGTGTCCACTGGGCAGGTGGGCCCCCGGATCAGGCTCAGGCCGTCCAGGCGTCCCCCGTGTTGCCTCTCTGGGAAAGCGAACCTGGGTCCCTTGCCTGTCCTCCCGAGGGTCTCATCCCAGTCAGCTCCAGGTGCGCAGCCCCCTCGCAGGCAGACGCAGGCCCGGTCCCGGTCCCGCCCCAGCCCCGGACGAGCGGCGGTGGCGGGCTAACGCCCCATCAGAAGACGCGTGAAGCCCAGTTGGCGACCCCGGGCGACGGGGACCGGGCGAGCCAGGCTGGCCGCGGGGACGGCCGGGGGCCGAGGGGGGCGCTCGCGCCGCGGGCCCGGAGCCCCCGCCTGCAGACAAAGGAGCCGGAGGGGGGCGGGGGGCGGGGCGGGGGCGGGGGGGAGTGGGGCGAGGGGGCGGGGCGTCGCGGTGTCACGTTACCGCCCGCAGCGCCCTTTAACTCCCGCCCCGCCCCGCGCCCCGCTCGGGCGCGCCGGCCGCGCGGCCGCCAATCAGCCGGCGCGGGCCGCGGGCCCCGCCCGGCCCCGGGGGTGTGTGCGCGCGGCCAATGCGCGGCCGGCGGGGGCCGGGCCGGGGCCGGGCCGGGGGCGGGGCGGCGCGGCGCGGCCAATGGGCGCGGTGTTGTCGAAACTGAAAATACTACATTATGCTAATCGCGGCGGGGCCCGCGCGCTCGGGGGTGGGGCCCGCGCGTATAAAGGGGGCGCCGGCGGGTCGGGCGGTCCGCAGGCCGAGTGCGCTGTGCTCGAGGGGTGCCCGCTAGGCCGGAGCGAGCCAGGGGACAGGCAGACCTCGTCGAGGGGGCGCGGCCACCGCTGGGCTGGACGGGATAAGCGATCCGGACTCGAGAGCCAATCTCCGCCAGACACCCAGGTAGCCGCCACGCCCGCCGCGTCCCCTCGCCGTCGCGGACTCGCGGGGTCTCCCCGGTGCCCAGCCTTCCTGCGCCCCGCGCCTCCCGCTCCCCGCTCCCCGCTCCTCCTCCTCCTCCCTCCCCCGCGCTCCTCTCTGTCCTCCCGGCGCCCCGGTCCGCGCAGCCCCCCGACTAGGTCCGACGTGTGTCTCCGCAGCAGACCCGCGATGGAGCGTCTGGCGCCCAATGGAAACTTCCCGGTGACGGCGCGCACCAGCGCCTGCCGCAGTCTCTTCGGGCCCGTGGACCACGAGGAGTTGGGCCGCGAGCTGCGGATGCGCCTGGCGGAGCTGAGCGCCGAGGACCAGAACCGCTGGGACTTCAACTTCCAGCAGGACGTGCCCCTGCGGGGCCCCGGGCGCCTGCAGTGGACGGAGGTGGACAGCGAGTCGGTGCCCGCCTTCTACCGCGAGACGGTGCAGGTGGGGCGCTGCCGCCTGCTGGTGGGCCCGCGGCCGCCGCCGGTGACCCTGGCTGTCATCTCGCGCCCCATCGAGCCGCCGCCCGGTGAGTCCTTCGACGACTTCGAGGAGGAGGGGCCCGCGGAGCCGCCCAGCGGCCCGGAGCCGGAGCCCACCCCGCCCCCGGCCGCTGCCCGGGCCCGGGCTCGGGCCCCGGAGGAGGGCCGGGTCTCCGCCCCGCTGGCGGACCCGGGCCTGGTCCCGTACGTGGCTCTGCCCGCGGCGGCTGCGGCGGCGGTGCCAGCGGCGGTCCCGGACGCGGCCCCCGCTGCGGCCCCCGAGGTGGCCCCGGCGGCGGCGGCGGCGGCCCCGGCGGCGCCCCCGGCGGTGCCTCCCGCCGCGGCCCCGGCGGAGCCCCAGCCCGTGGCCCCGGCGGCGCCCGCGGCGGTGGCCCCGGCCGCATCCTCCGCCGCCGAGCCCCAGCCCGTGGCCCCGGCGGCGCCCCCGGCGGCGGCCCCGGCCTCAGACGTGGCCGCGGACGCGGACCCAGACGCGGACGCGGCGCCCGCGAGCGGCGTGGATCTGGACGCTAACCAGGCGGCGCAGCGCGGCCAGGAGCCGCCGGCGGACCCGGCGCAGGCGGGGATCCCGGGACGTCCCGCGGCCGGCACCGCGGCCGCCGGCGCCAACGGCGGCGCAGCGGCGAAGAAGCTGTCGGGGCCTCTCATCTCGGGTAAGCACCGCACAGCCCCGCCCCGGCCCGGCCCCGCTTTGTCCGGCCGGCCTGGCTCCCCGGAGCCCACGGGGGCCTCGCTCCGTCCCCGTCCCCGCCTCCTCTCGTGCCATTAAAGGGCCCGCAGCGCGCAGGGCGCGGCAGCTCCCGCACCCCTCCCGGCTGGGCGGCGGGGCTCCCCGGGCCCCCCCCCGGGCGCGGGGCGCGCGGCCGAGCTTGGCCGGGCCCCCGGGGAGGGCTGTCCCGGGCCCCGGCGGCGGCGGCGGCGGGAGCCCCTCCCGGGCGCGGCGGGCGCGCGGCGGGCGCGGCGCGCAGGGGGTTAAGCGCGGCGCGGCCCCGGGGGGCTTGGCCGCGGGACCGGGGGAAACGCTTACACAGCACATTGCGCGGCGACGTAAACAAAGCTGACCCGCCGCGGACCTCGGCGCGGGCGGGGACGGCGCCCGGCCTCGGCCCCGCGCCCCGCGCCCGCTCCCGGCGCAGTCCCGCTCTGACCGGCCGTGTGGGGATCTGTCGCCAGCAGATTTCTTTGCCAAGCGCAAGAGATCGGCCGAGAACAAGCCGAACGACGCGCCCGCCGCCCCGGCCGCCGCCCCGGCTCCCGGCCCCGCTCCCGCCGTGGCAGGGGCGGAGCAGACCCCTCGCAAGCGCCTGCGATGAGCGAGGTGAGTCCGCGGCCCGGCCCGCGGGTCGGGGCCCCGCGCGCCGCCGCCGGGGGCTCTCGGCTCACCGCCCTCTCTCCCCGCAGCTCAAGGAGCCCTCGGAGCCCTTGGGGACGGCTGGGCAGCGGACTAAGGAAGAGCTTTGGACCTCGGCTGGGACCGTCATGTAGCATCTGCGGCCGCTGGCTGCGCGAGCAGCCATGGATCTCCTTAACTAATTGGAAACTGTGCAATGAATCAGTACCTATATATGCTGCACGAGCATTTGGGTGGTCCCAAGGTGCAAAGCTTTAAGAGTCATTTATATAAAGTGTTTAATCTCTGCTGAAACTCAGTGCAAGGAAAAAAAAAAGGAAAAAGAAAAAAAAAAGGAAAAAAAAGACAAAAACCATGTATATTTGTACAAAAAAAACTTAAAAAAAGTTATACTAACTTATATTTTCTATTTATGTCCAGACGTGGCTCTCTCTCTGCCACGCAAAGTTTCGGTTATTGGTTATGCCAAAGGCACAACTTTCCTCAACCCCAACCCCCCCCCCCAAAAAAAAACAAATCAGATTCTTGACACTTTCCTTCTCGTAGCAGACTCTAGGGAAGGCTCCCCCACACGTAGCTGCAGTTCTGTGCGTCCCGCTTGCAACCTCTGCGCTTTCTGCTCTCTTGCTATTGTTACTCGTATGAACTTGAAGACAAATGTGTTAAAAAAGATGGTTCCTGAGCCGCCTGCACCACTGCTCCGGCTCCTTGTCCGCCGGGTTCTAAATAAAGAGGCCAAAAAAAAAAAAGAGTTGTGGTTTCAGACTGATTGTGCACTGCACCCCCAAACTGGGATGCTGGAGGGAAGGGGAGCAGGGGGAGGGGGGCCCCAGGGTGCTGCCCCACCTGAGCAGTGGCCTGAAGTGAGCCAGGGAGGGTGACCCCCACTCCTGGGGTGAGAGCTTGGGCCTAGGTTGCTGGCTCCACTCCACCCCCCACCCCCACTGCTCAGGAGCTCCTTTCCAGTCATGGACACCTGCAGGGCTTGGGGGGACACACTGCCTTGCACCCAGGGACTTGGGGGCCTATCCATGAAGACAGAACCCAGAGGTCCCAGTTGTGGGGCTAGGATACCCAGGAGCAGGTCACATCACCGCCTGGAGGGGGGAGGGGAAGGGGACCACTGTGGGCAGGTGCCTTGGGGGCCACTGGACCCAGCTCAGTGGAAGGATGACCTTGAGGCTCTACTCTGCCATCCAGACCCCAAGTGCCCCATTTTCATAAGGAGGAGAGGTTTAATTTTTAATAGCTGAAAGCTAGAAAGCTCTGGAAATGAGGGATGGCAGTGGGGCTTCAGGGGCTGGGTGACGGGACGTGGGCAGCCAGGTCTGTGGGCAGCGCATGTGCGGGGGGCCTCAGGTCTGCAGAAGGGGGCGGGCTGTGGACATTATCCGCTGTACAGAGCCGGGCAAGACAGAGATTTTTGAGATCTGTGGATGTATAATTAACTTAACCTCCCCCCCCACTGGCCTGAGAGGCCCAGCTGGGGTCAGTGCTGAGAAACGCTCCCACCCTGCAGAGAGAGAGAGAAAGAGAGAGAGAGAGAGAGGCCGGCAAGCAAGAGTGTAGGGCCTGCTGTGGTCAGCAGGGTTAGGGTGGGGGTGGGGCAGCCAGGACAGAGCCCTGCCTCTGGGCCTGGAGGGCCAGGCTGACACCCTGGGCACATAGGTAAAGTGGGCACAGCAGGGCGCTGGGCTCACCCCCAGGGGGGTGAGGGAGGGTTCTCATGGACCCCAGACATGCCTGTCTCATGAGTGGCCTCAGTTTCCCTATCTAGGCTGACAAATGTCTGAAGCACCTTCCAGCTTGCCCAGGAGAGTCATAGCACAATGAAGCACCCAGGGACCTGCTGACAAACTCCAGCCTGTGCTGTTGGTGTGAGCAGGCTGGCTGTGGGGGTGAGAGACCCCCACTACATCCCTTGTGTGGGCGGGGGCTGGGGCCAGGCCTCTGGATATCCTGGACAGAACCTTTGCACTGTCATGTTCCAGGGCCCAGGCTGAGCAGATCTGTTGACAAAGGAACGGCCACAGAGTGCCGTGGGGGGAGGGGTTGCCCCAGGCATGGGTGAGCCATCTAGAGCTGGGGTACTCCAGGGAGGAGTTGGGGGTCCAACTGAGATGGGCTGGGCGGTCCCTGTGGCCTGCTGGTGGGTGTGGGGCTAGCATAGGGGCCAGCGTCACATGGCGAAAGCTCATTCACTGTGGTCCACCTTCCAGGCCCCTCTGCCTTCCATGTCCTCTCCTGGTCTCCTGTCCCTTCCTGGGCTGGGCCAAAGGTTGGGCCCCTGGAGAGTGGAAGCAAAGTGAGGGGCTGCAGGGCTTCTGGCTGGAGAAGAGGGGAGTCTGTAGAGTGGAGGGCGGGGCAGGGCAGCAGACACTGTCGTCAAGGAGGCCTGTGTGTGTGTGTGTGTGTGTGTGTGTGTGTGTGTGTACATGTGTGCACGTGCCTGGGACTGAGGGGGGGAGGGAGAGTCCAAAAGCCCAGCTTCTGTAGATACAGAGACACACACCTCCGTGTTCCCAGAGTCCTCTAAGCAGGGGTGACGCTAGAAACACAGTAACTCAGCTGCCAAGCACAGGGGATCCATGCAGACAGACAGGAGGCCGCCCCCACCCCAGCTCCTAGTGGGAAACCGATACCACAGATTGGGTGACTGGGGTTGATGGAGGAAACAGTCAGTGCAAAGGCCCTTGGGTTTGGGTGTTCCTGAAATGATGAACCACAGGGGCTGGGCGGCTGAGAGGTCTGTGCAGTGGGAGACCCTTCCGGGCTGTGGCTGGGCTGGAGGGGTGGGCGACGCAGAGCCTCTGGTTTCTGGAGTGGCACAGGTGCGCCCGCCAGCTGCATGGAGACCTTCCTGCCCTGGACACCTCCTCTCAGGATGGAGCACTGGGGGTCCCCGGAGCCCTGGGCCCAAGGTGATCCTCACCACAACACTGCCTGCAGGGCTGGACACTCAGGCCTCTGGGACAGGCCACGAGGCTGGCAGACCGGAGGCCAGGCCTGCCACCCCTTCCTGGGATGCCCCTTCCCCTCCTCCTCCCCCTCCCCACTCGGGCCAGCCCACTCTCAGGGTCTCCCTGTCCTCCAATGCCATCCCAGAAGACCTGTGGGGGAGCCTGTTTGCATGGACATGCCCATACAAACATGTCCTCGTTTTTCCGTGGCCCGGAGGCTCCTTTCCTTTTAGCACAGTCAGTCCTGTTCCACGGAGCAGTACCTAGCCGCTCCTTACCCACCCCCACCCGCCGAAGACCAGAGGTTGCTTCCGGGTTTGGACCCTTATGCACAGAGCTGAGATAAATATCCCAAGTATCTTTTAAATCCATTTTTTCTCTTCCTTTGTGCCAGTACTAGGCCTTGAACTTGGGCCCTGAGTGACATCATTTCTTCACTCAAGGTTAACACTCAAGCACTTGAACCACAGCTCCACTTCTGACTTTTTTTTAATTGAAGAATTTATTAACGATTTTCCACTTCTGACTTTTTGATGGCTAATTGGAGATAAGAGTCTTCCAACCTTTCTTCCTGGGCTAGCTTTGAACCTTGAGCCTCAAATCTCGGCCTCTTGAGTAGCTAGATTATAGGTGTGAACCACTAACTTCTGGCTCAGAGCAAGGTTTTGTGTGAATGTAACTTTTCTTTCCACTTTGGTAAATACTGAGGCTCAGGAATGCAGGATCCATGGTAAGAGTGTTTCGCTTTGCCAGCTGGGCTGGGCATGTGGTTCACGCCTGCATCCTAGCTACTCCCAAGAGGAGATCAGGAGTTTTCAGGTTTGAGGCCAGCATGGGTAAAACGTTCTTATGACCCAATTAATAGGTAGGCACACTGGGAAAAAGCCAACTCTATTTAATAAACCATCAAAACAAAAAGAGTTGCAGGAGAGAGCCTGCAGAGCAAGAGCAAGGCCCTGAGTTCACACCCCAGTACTATGAGAGAGAAAGGGGGGGTGGAGATATCACCAAACTGGTGTGTGTGTGTGTGTGTGTGTGTGTGTGTGTGTGTGTGATGTGTGTGTGTGTAGGTACTGGGGTTGAACTAAAGACTTCATAACTGTTGCTTAGTTTTCTGCCTACTCAGGTCTGGTGCTCTCACACTTGAATCATAACCCCATTTCTAACATTTTCCTGGTTAATTGCAGATAAGAGTCTTTTAGCTTTTCCTACCTAGGCTGGCTTTGAACCAGGATCTTCAGATCTCAGCCTCCTGAGTAGCTAGGATTACAGGCAGGAGCTCTGGGCACTGGGCCAAACTATCTCTTAAAGTGACAAAGCCACTGTGCATCTCCTTGCAGTGATGGAGTCTTCTGCTGCAGAGCTCTGGTTTTTCCACTGCGCCTCCTCTGTAGACCATACCAGTACCAATTTTCAGTGAACTGGAGGCAAAAATCTGGAGCCAGGAGTGGTAGTGCCTGTCTGGGGTCCCCACGACTCAAGAATATGAGTCTGTCTCCCAAAAGAAACAGACAACCACAAAGGCAGAGCCCCCAGCACAGTCTGGATGAGATAGGCCAAACCACAATCAAAAGTTACCATTGTGCTGCTGGGCGCGGCGGCTCTCGCCTGGCATCCCAGCTACTCAGGAGGCTGAGGATCTGAGGCTCGTGGTTCAGAGCCAGCCCGGGAGACTCTTATCTCCAATTAATCACCAGAAAACTGGAAGTGGCACTGTGGCTCAAGGGGTAGGGTGGTAGCCTTGAGCTGAAGAGCTCAGGCACAGTACCCAGGCCCCAGAGGTCAAGCCCCATCACAGATGAAAAAAATAAATAAAACAGAATATCACTGTGGTGGCTCATGCCTGCAATCCTATTCTGGACCCTGAGATTTGAGAATCACAGTTCAAAGCCAGCCCAGGAAAGTCTGTGAGACTTTTTTTTTCTAGTCTGGGGCTTGAGCTCAGGGCCTGAGCACTGTCTTTGGGTTTCCTCAAGGCTAGAGCTCTACCACTTGAGCCACAGCACCACTTCTGGCTTTTTTTTTTTTTTTTCCTACGTATGTGGTACTGAGGAACTGAATCGAAACCAGGTCTTTGTGCATGTTAGGCAAACACCGCCAGTAAGCCAAACTCCAGGCCCATCTGAGACTCTTATTTCCATTTAACCACCAAAAAAACCCATAAGTGGAGCTATGGCTCAAGTGGTGGAGCACTAGCCTTGAGCAAAAAAAACACAGGGACAGTGTGCAGGCCCCAAATTCAAACCCTATGTGTAGTGCGCGCATGCGCGCGCGCGCACACACACACACACACACACACACACACACACACACACACACACAGAAAAAGAAAGGGGAAAAAAAAGAATTGTGGCTCTTAGTACCCCTTGTTGTTTGTTTGTTTGTTTTTGCCAGTCCTGGGCTTGGGCTCAGGGCCTGAGCACTGTCCTTGGACTTTCTCAAGGCTGGAGCTCTGCCACTTGAGCCTCAGCACCACTTCCGGCTTTTTTCTATGTATGTGGTACTGAGGAATCAAACCTGAGTCTTCATGCATGCTAGGCAAGCACTCTACCACTAGGCCAAACTCCCAGCCAGTGGCCTTTGTTTGATCTGGCTGGGGATGAGGTGACTGAGTCAAGGGTCAGTCCCTCATCTAGGTGGCCCCAAGGTAGATTTCATTATTGTCCAGTGTTTTCTGCCCAGCCCTTCTCGAGGCTTCTGCCTCCCCTGTGCTGTGCTTCGACAGGTATGACCTCGCTGGTCAGTGGTGTGTGAGGAGCACGGGTGTACGTAAGCAGAGCTGTGAGGCCTGGTCCCTGCTGTCTGTCATGGACAGGGCTGTTCCCTCCTGGAAGATGAGGCCAGCCAGAGATGCAACCTGCCAGCCCCTGTGCTGTCCAGCCAGGGCTAGTGTCCCTGGGAATCAGGGCCTGTGTGTTAGCCACCATGACAAGGCCAGACCTGACCAATACAGTTCCTTGTTTGGTGTCCGTTTCTCACTCTGGGGATGACAGCTGGAGTCCCATGACACCATGCAGTCCTGTGACACCATGCAGTCCTCTGGGGGAACCTGGTCCCCAGTGTCACAGGCAGGGGGACCTTCAACAGGTGGGGCCTCGCAGGAGCCCCTCCTCATGTGTGGTGTGGCATCAGAAGGTACTGGGACCTCAGTCTCTCCCTGGCCCTTTCCTGTGCCATGGCTTCCTCCTCTGTCTGTCATCAGGGCCTCACCAGAGCCAGGCAGGATCCATCACTGTGCCCTTGACCCTCCAGAATAGGGAGCTAAGCAGACGTCGCTTTAGAAACTCACCCGGCCCCCAACATTTTGTTACAGTGACAGAATGTTGACTAAGACACCTGGACGGGTGTCTAGAAATTATGCTGCCGCTCCTGCAGCAGCTAGAACAAGCCTGTCATGTTTACAGAGGCTGGAGGCTGGCTGTCTCCACCTGTTCTCCCTCCCTCCCTTCCTCTCTCCCTCTTTTCTTCTTCCTCTTTTGCTGGTCATGGGACTTGAACTCTGGGCCTGGGTGCTGTCCCTGAGCTCTTCTGCCCAAGGCTACTGCCCTACCCCTGAGACACAGCACCACTTCTGGTTGTCTGGAGGTTGATTGGATATGAAAGTCTCACGGACTTTAGTGCCCGGGCTGGCTTTGAACCAGGATCCTCAGATCTCAGCCTCCTGAGTCGCTAGGATGACAGGTGTGAGCCACGATGCCTGGCTTTCTTTTCTCTTCTTCCCTTTCCTTTTCTCTCTCCCTTCCTTCTTCCCTTCCTCCCCCCTTTCCCCACCTTCCTCCAGTGAGGGTGGGTGTGGCTCAGTGGTGGATCCCTTGCTTAGCAGGTGCCCAGCGCTGGGCTTCAGCCCTGTCCCAGCCCAGGAAGATAATCACCCTGTCTTGGGAGAGGACAGGAGTTTCAGAGGCTGAACTGTCAGCCCATTTGAGATTCCCAGTCACTCATTCTGACATGGAGCCGTGCTCTGCGGCCCTGGGTTTGGGAGCAGGCGTCTGTGGACGCCCCAGGGTGGGCTACGTGGACAAGAGCAGAGTGGAAGTGGTCCAACCTCCTGCTTCCTTCTCCACAGGCCTCACCTCACATGAAGTCTTCTTCTTCTTCTTTTGCCAGTCCTGGGCTCGGGCTCAGGGCCTGAGTCTGTCTTTGGACTTTCTCAAGGCTAGAGCTCTACCACTTGAGCCTCAGCACCACCTCCAGCTGCTGCTGCTGCTGCTGCTGCTGCTTCTTCTTCTTCTTCTTCTTCTTCTTCTTCTTCTTCTTCTTCTTCTTCTTCTTCTTCTTCTTCTTCTTCTTCTTCTATATATGTGGTACTGAGGAATTGAACCCGGGCCTTCGTGCATACTAGGCAAGCACTCTACCACTAGGCCAACTCCCAGCCCCTCACATGAATTCTTAAACAGGTCTTCCAGGCATGGCCTTGGCCACTTTTCTCCCACGGTGTCTCACCTGCTCCAGTTATCTCTTGCCAGATCAAAACCATCCTGGAGCTTTGTGGTTGACAAGAGTGGCTCCATTTAGCCCTCTGATTACCAGTTGGGGATTTGGGGAGAGGTGGTGGGTGGCTTGGCTCAGCAAGGGTGGGGTCACTGGGCTGGGGTCCACGCCAAGATGGCTCTGCCACAGCTGGCAGAGGCGAGCACTGCCAGCCAGGCCCTTGGCAGCTTCCATGTGGTTTCCTTTCTTTCTTTTTGTGCTGCTACCAGGACTCGAGTTCTTGCTTAGTCTTTTCACACGAGGCTGGAGCGCTACCACTGGAGCCACAGGTTCCCCGGAGCGAACAGTCTTACAGATTCCTCTGCCCAGGCTGACTTCCCACCTCGACCCTCAGATCTCAGTCTTGAGTAGCTGGCACTGTAGGTGTGATCACGGTGCCTGGCTCCACTCTTCCCCAGGTCAGCCTGTCCTTACAGTGTGGCACAAGCTGGGATCCTCACAGGTCCTCTCTGGGGTCCCTAGAGGACACCACTCCTGCAGGCCTAGTCCAGGGTGGCAATGTCATCTTGTCAAGGGAGACTCCTGAGCAGGCTTCTGAGTGCACCCCAGATTCTAGGGAGGGAATTTGGGGTGCTTCACTAGCATTGGGGGTTGCTGGACAGCGGGACTCATGCAATGGTCTGTACATTCAAGATGGAGACTGCTGGTCTTCCTGGAGCATGACAACTGCATCCCATGGGTGACTCCCGGCTTGACCCGTGAGGAAAGGGAAGACTGCGGCGGCAGGCAGAGGGCCTGGGGCACGAGTCTGTGCTCTCCTGCTGTGTGTCTGGTGAGAATATACATTGTATACCATGCCCATGTTATGGACATAGCCTGTGTACTCTGGCACAACAGCTACTTTGTGAACTTTGTATCTGCTTTGTATCTGCCAGAAAGAGTTCTTCTGGAACCTGCAGACACAGAAGGAGGTTAAGGCGCCAGTGAGGGCCTGTGGCTTAGCTCTGCCACCGTGGCCACATCTCTCCCTCTCTTGGATTGCTTCCCCTCTGCCCATGTGTCCTGGTTTGTAGTTTTTTTAAATCGGCTTTCTTTCTGTTGTTCTTGTTGTTGTTGTTGAGCTCCTTGGGTTGGAACGCAGGGCTTTGTGTATGCTGGGTAGTTATTCTGCTGCGTGAGCCATGCCCCGGGCCTTCTCGTTTTGGTCATTTTCAGGACAGAGCCTTCCGTGTAGCCCTGGCTCACTTGCGGCTTCCTGCCGAGGCTCAGTCTGCAGGCATGCAGCATCACACTGAACCTCTTCGGTGCGGGCAGGGTCTTGGGACATTTTCCCTGGGTCGGCCTCTAGCTGCGTCTTCCCAGCCTCAGCCTCCTGTCCATCCCTAAGATGACAGGCGCACACCACCATACCCGGACCGCCCTGTTTGTGTCCTGTCACCAGACTCTTATCCTGGGCGCCCAGAGCCAGGTCTGCACCAGGAGTCCAGTCCGGACAGCGGACGGGTGAGGCAGGCCGGGGGTCCCCCACGCTGCCCTGCCTCCACCAGCACTGTCCACAGCATCACTCCCCACTTACAGATGGCCTCCAGTGAAGACCCTGGGATTTCTGTGCCACTTTGGGGTCTGATCAAAGAGCCTCAACTGTGGAAGAGTCCATTAATTACCCTGCTTCATTTGGAGGACTGTCCCACCCAGGGGCTACCCTTACTTATCCTATATGCTTTCCTTCCCCCCCCCCCGCACCTCATCTTGTATGTTCCGGTTTTGGGGCTTGAACTCAGGGCCTACGCACTTTCCCTTAGCCTTTTCACTTAAGGCTGGCACTCTACCATTTAAACCACAGCTCCACTTCAGGCTTTTTACTGGGTCATTGGACATAAGAGACGCACAGATTTTCCTGCACCTCCAGCCCCCCTCTGCACTGGTTACTTTCCAGACAGGTGTCTGTCTGTGCCTGGACTGCCATCCTCCTTCTTATGCATTCCCACTCCCGCCCCGCGTTCCAGACATTGGTTGAGTCCCAGTCTCCCAAGCTTTCATGATTGTGCTGGCTCCAAACTGCCACCTCCTTGTCTCTGCTTCTTCCCCAGTAGCTGGGATTACAGGCGTGAGCCCCAGTGCCCAGCTGGGGGAGGGGGTTCCTTCTGATGGTTGCATGGGGCTTCCAGCCAACCCCAGGGTGCCACTCTCAGTTCTGCAAAACAATCAAACAAAAAGTCTAAGGCCAGACAGCAAGGTTACAAACCTGAGGCCACAGGGAAGCCAGAACTGGAGGCCACAGGATGCGCCTGGTGGGGCTGGGGTGGGGCGGGGATAAGAATGAGTGCATACAGGCTGGGAGTGTGGCCTAGTGGTAGAGTGTTTGCCTAGCATGCACGAAGACCCAGGTTCGATTCCTCAGTACCACATAGGAAAAAGTCAGAAGTGGTGCTGAGGCTCAAGTGGTAGAGCTCAAAAGCCCAAGGACAGTGCTCAGGCCCTGAGCTCAAGCCCAAGACTGGCCAAAAAAAAAAAAAAAAGAAAGAAAAAGAAAGAAAGAATGAGCGCACGCAGGCACCGCCTCCCCCATGGTTCCTTTGTGGTCCAGGACACCACGAGGTAAGGGAATTTGGGGTTCTCCTTTCTATATCTCCAGGTCCTGGCCCTCAGTTCAAGGGCTGTGAGATCCTTGTGTTGCTGAAGCTTTCCATCCAGAGCCACGTGTCTGACTAAATGTGGAGAAGAGAGGAAGGAGAGAGCGGGAAGGGGAGGAGGAGAGGAGGAGGAAGGAAGGAATACCAGTTAAATTCAGTCAGATGACTCTGCTTTTCTTCGGCCTTGTCTTTTGGTGGCTCACTTTAAGGGGTTTCTTTCCATTTTCTGCCTTCCATTTTGGGAAGCCAGGCCTGGGCAATGCCCCAGCCTTGTTGCTGCTTTGCTGGGCTCTGCCACCTTCCCCAGTGCCACAGGGTGAGAACAGCTTCCATGTGAGACCCGGCATCCCCGCTCCCTGCCTAGGTCCCTCCCAGAAGCAGCACGAGCAGATGCTACCTCTGAGGGGAAAAGTACTGGACACAGAGTAGTGGACAGGCGAAACACACAGGGGAGGCCAGGCCCTAGAGAAGGTGACTCCTCCAGCAGGGACAGCCCTGTCTCTGGTAGAGAGCTCCAGGAAGGTGGAAGGAAGTGGAGGTGGTGAGGGAATTGCACAGAAAGGACAGAACCCTCTGAACTGGCCTCAGGGTGCGGTACTAGGAAACCAGCCACGCAGCCACACCACACGGCCACGGCAGGCAGCCACGGCAGACAGCCACGGCACATGGCCACGGCACACAGCCACGGCAAGCGTCCTGGGTTGGAGTCACTGGAGGTCAGAAATACCCAAGCAGGAAATGAGATGCAAGTTGTAAAAGACATCAAAGGAAATGGAAAAACATTCTTCTAATATGTCAGGGAGGGAGAGGCGGGTTGGCCTTTTATTAGGGATGGGGGAGGTGAGGTTAGAGATGGCACTCCATGCCAGCCACAGCCACAGTCCAGGACACCTCGGGCGAGAGGCTGCCCTCAGGCCTCTGCTGTCCAGCCGGTTGCTGCAGGCAGGGCACTCGGGGACCAGTGAGTGTGCGGCGGGCAGCCAGCTTGAGGCTGGTGTTGGCAGGACCCTGGGAACTGAATGCAGCCTTTTCCTGGAAGAAAATCCCAGCAGGCTCCGGGTGCCAACACGTGAAGAGACGGAGGGCACAGGGCTGCCAAGCTCTGCTCTCTCCAGTGCAGGCTGCAAGAGGAGGAGGGTGGCTGCATTTCTGTCCACAGTCCCGTCCCTCTGCTCTGCCACCCGTTCCCACCTCCCCTCTCCCCCCTTCTCCCCTCTTTCTCCTCCCCTCTCCCTTCTCTCCTCCCTCTCTCCCTCTCCTCTCACTTCCCTCTTCCCTCTCCTCTCCTCTGTCCTCCCTTTTCCCCTCCCAGCTTGCACCCGTGCTGGGTTTGGAACGCAGAGTCTTGGTGCTATCCCTGAGCTTTTTTCTCAAAGCTGGTCTCTACCACTTGAGCCACAGCTCTGCTTCCTGCCTTTTGCTTGCTCATTGGCGATAAGAGTCTCACAGCTTTCCTGGCAGGCTGACTTCAAAGCTTGACCCTCAGATCTCAGCCTCCTGAGTAGTTGGGGTTACAGGTGTGTGCCACTGGCGCTGGCCTCACCCTTCTCTCTTGCCCACCGGAGCTTAACTGTTTAACTATGGCCCTTCTCCCTGTGCCTGAAAAGGGCACCTTAGTGTTGGTGGCTCTGGGTGGCACCTGCCCACTTTCTGCCCACTCTGCCCACTAGGGAGCTCCTTGGCCATCCAGTTTGGGGATCTAGACTACCAGGGACCAGAGCCCTCACCTCGGCCTCGGGAGATCTGCAGGACAGGAGTGGGTCCAGCCTCCCTCCCCCTCCCCCATGGCCTCGAGGCTCCCCAGGCTGAACTCTGGGAGCCAGTGGACAGGGAGGAGTGGGAGCCCGGGGGCTGGACCCCAGACAGGGAGGGCAGTTTCAGCTCCACTGCAGGGCTGTTCCCTCGGGGCTCTGTGCCAAGGCAGCCCTGGCCCGCGCAGGTGGGTGGCGCTGTGTTCCCCAGCCTGGGGGGGGGCGAGGGGCTGAGGGGAGACCCGGTTGCTTGGAGGGGGGGGGGTCAGTTGCTTTTTGCAGGCTCCTAACACTATAAACAGCAGGGGCAGGAACGACTTGGGTTCAAAGTTCAAGAATCTGCTTCACAGGAAGCCCAGTGCCACCCCCCCCTCCCGCGGGTCCAGCGATGCCCGAAGCTGTGGGGGGTGGAGTGGGGGGTGGCAAGGCAGCCTGGGGACCCTGTGCCTGGCCAGGGCCATGGAGGGCGCGCTGGCGCTGTGGCCAGCCACCTTGCCTGGACAGACGGACGCAGGGGCAGAGAGGAGATGGACAGGAGATAAGCCGAGCCACCCCTGCCAGTGGCCGTGGCCGCGCTGAGACCCGGGCCTGCAGGGAGGGGCGGGAAGGCAGCTGGACTCGCGGCGATTTATGGGCCTTTCAGGCGAGCAGGTGCCGCCGCCATTGTCCCTCCGGCTTCACAATGGGGCTGCTGCAGCCGCAGAGCCGGCCCCCGCCGCGCCCGAGGCCTGCCTGGGCGCGATGGCCCCGGGGCGGCCGGGCCAGGCTGGGGGCTGTGGGCCGGAGCTGCCCACTGCGCGTCCCGGCCGTGCGCCCGCGTCTGCGGGGAGCTGCCGTCCCGGTCCCGTGCGCCCCAGCCCGGCGGAACGGCCGGCGCCCCGAGGGTGCGCCTGCCTGCTCCTCCGGGCCGTTGGGCACCCGGGTCCGCCAGGCTGGCACGGCCCGCGCCGCCGCGTCCCGGTCGCACACACAGGAGCCCATTCTTCCCGGCTCCGCGCAACCATATGGCAAATCCCCGACGCCACAGCAGCCCCGCCCAGGCAGCCCCAGAATGTCCCGCAACGGGGAACAATCGCAACAGTGTTCCTGGCCATTACCGATGCGGACGGGCGAGAAAAAAATCATTTAACTCCGAGAGATAGCCAGCTAATTCCCAACCATATGTGAGCCCGAATTCAAAGCCGAGCCGGCCGGAGTTCATTCTGAGTCCCGGCGACTTTATTAGGTACAGAGGAGACAGATGTCCCGACACACACGCATCACAGAAAGTCGTGTCCCGGAGTTCTTGAAAACCAGGGGAGAGATCTTTAAACATTAAAGACCCAGCCCCCTGATGGACTGGGCCGGGGTCCCTCTGGGAGCAGGAAGCAGGAATTAGCCAGCCGGCAAGGCCAGCCCCCATCAGGCCTGGCTGGCTGGGGAGGGGCTGCCCTCCCCTCCCCTCCCCTCCCTCTGGACTCAGGTGCTCAGAACCGGGGAGCAACAAAGGGCTTGCCTCTGCTGCTGCCCCTGTGGCCTCCTCCGTGGGCTCACAGGGCCCCTCTGCTTTATGGCTCCTCCAGGGCTGAGTGCTGTGGCTCTCGTGATTACCCCAGGGCACCAGTGTGGAGGGGCTGTCTGGTTACCCTGGTCGGCTCAGCAAGCCTGGCACACAATAGGTCTTCCTTTGGTTTGACTGAATGAATGACTCAGTGAATGAATGAATGAATGAATGAGCCACCATGGCAGCCTAAGGAAGGATAAAAAGGAAAATCCCCTGGGGTGATGGTGGGCTGGGACAATGGCAGAGGTGGTTTCTTTACCAGAAAAGAGCCTCTGGCCACGAGCCTCCAATTCTTTGCGAGGACAGAAAAGGAGAAAGCTCGTTAGAGGGACTGGAAAAAAAACTTTCTGTTTTCCCTGCAATGCAATTATGTTCCAGCTTTTCCTCCTTGTTATTCTTTTAAGCCAAATGTCTGAATAAAAGGATTATTCCCCCCCCCCCGCCCTCTCCTCCCCCTACCTCAGGACTGACCGTGGGGCTATTAGCAGGCGGGGGCCATGGCTAGATTAACTGTGGCTCGTGGTTTCCGAGTTTCTTCTGTGTATGTAAGTGAGGTCAGCTGCTGTTCAATTGTCGCAGCATATATGTTTGAAAATTTAAATATTTCAATCAAAGGAAAAAGGGCGGATTTGCATTTTTGCCCAACCAGCAGCAGGCCACAGCCCCCAGCAGCCCCCCCCCCATGGGGACATTTATTTCAATCAGAATGAATTGTCTCCTGGCCTCTCTGGAGGAGGGGTGTGCAGGGAAAGGCAGTCCCAGGTCTCCCTTTTGTTTCTTCTGCTTTTGTTTTCAGCCAGCCCCCACGAGGGAGGGTGTTTTCGGAAGCTTAGGGACTGACTTTGGTTTGAAGGATATAAAGAAACTCCCAGAAACCTCTCTGGCACAAAAGGGAAATTTAATTGAACGTGGGCCGGTGACAGAACAGATAGGAGGGAGGCCTGATGCCATGTACAGGGCCAAAGCTCTATCTCCAGCTGGTGTGGGCCAGGTGGTGTTGTGGGGGAGGCGGGGACGTGGCTTGTCCTTCAGACAGGGCCCTGTCTGCGCCCGCCTGGCTTTGGAAGGTAGCGTTTTGGGATTCCCAACTTTTTTGCTTCAGGCTTAGGTGTTGGCATGACGTGTGTGTGTGTGCTGGTCCTGGGGACTTGAACTCTGGGCTGGGCACTGTCCCTGAGCTGTTTTGCTCAAGGCTAGTGCTCTATTTGAGCCACAGGGCCATGCTCCCGGGCCTGAGGTGGGAGGTGAGACCATGGCGTCACAGGCTGGCTTCCTCGGACTGCTCCTGTGCCATGCAAGGTGTGTCTTCTCTCCATGTCCTTAGGTGGTTGCCTTTGATGTGTCTTTGTCTGCATCTCCTCTTTGTATACGTCCCCAGTTAGAGCTAGCTGGGTGTTCGGTAACCCTAGCAACTCAGGAGGCTGAGACCTGAGGACCACGATTCAAAGCTACATAGGCCAGAAAAGTCTGAGACCCTTATTTCCAAGTAAGCACCAAAAAGCTGGATGGGGAGCTGTGGCCCAAGTGGTCGAGCTCCCAGGCCCTGAGGTCAAGCCCTGAGTCCAGCAGAACACAGTCAGATCCCATGAGGGCCCAATCGGGTGACCTCATGAAAATACACTTTCCAAATACACGCCCTCTTTCCACTCCTGCTCTGAGCAACTGGGCTCAGGGAGCAACTCAGCTGATGCAGAGGCAGTGGGCTTCCAACTTGGGGCTCCTGTCCTGTGGCCTAGGATGTCCAGTGCGGAGCTTGGCTGTCCAGCCCGGGGCCTGGCTGTGCAGGTCAGAGGGGGCCAGGATATGGTTCCTGCTGTGGTGTGCACTGCCCATCACCTTGGGATTCTTGCCCTCCTCACTCATGTCCCCTCCTCTTTGGGCATGCTGATCTCCAAAGGCCAGAGCAAGTCAGGCAATGGTGGCTGAATCCCAGCTACTCAGGAGGCTGAGGTCTGAGGAGTCTGGTTCAAAGCCAGCATGTGGAGAGAAGTCTGTGAGATTCCTATCTCCAGTGAACCAGCGAGAAGCCAGAAATGGAGCTGTGCCTCAAGTGGTAGAGTGCCAGCCTTGAGGGAGAAAGCTAAGGAAAACAGGAGGCCCTGAGTTCAAACCCGAGTACTGCTAGTACGGCCACACACACACACACACACACACACACACACACACACACACACACACACACACACAGAGAGAGGCACTTGAAGATCTTTTGAAAGTGGCCACAGAATTGAGAGAGGAAAGCAACAGAGGTATCTTCAGGCTAGTGTCTCTTTATCCTGTCTGATTCTCCCTCCTCTTTCCTGCACCTTCCTTCTCTTCCCTCTCTTTACCATTTTAGTTCTCCTTCCCAGTCCTTCTCCCCTAGTGACAAGTTCCTAAATCCAAGGAAGGGCCTTGCAGGGACTGAGGAAACTGCCACTGCCCTGCTCTCTGCGTTGTTGGGCTGCCGTCTGGGTATGGGGCTAGCCTCCCGAGCCTTTGTCTGCCTGCGTCATGGTAAGCAAAATGCTGACCCATCTCTCCAGCAAGGCAAGAAGGAGCTAATGAAAGTGGCTGGAAAAACACCCCAGGCATTTAAAAAATGTCACGTAATTGCAAAATAATAACGATAACAACAATCTACCTTGGAAGTTTGCTGGGAATGAGAGCAGGCCCGAGTGGAATCCGTCCAAGCCGGTTTAGTTACTGAGGTGCCCCAGGACTCTGTTCTGAGGGGGCCCTCTCTGAGGCATCCAGGCACTGGACTTCGGGGCTGGGCTGGGGCTGGGGGCTCCACTGAGGGCTGGGGTCCAACTCAGAGCATGGATGCTGTGAGCTGCAGATCAAACTCCTGGCAAGAGAAGGGTGGTTATTATTATTATTTTTTTAATTCTCCAAGTGGAAATATGTGCACAACAAAAAGAAAAAGGCAACACAGAGATGCAAAGTAAAAAGCCCAAGGTAGACACGTCCACAGAGAGCCAGGGCAGCCGGGCGCCTGCACAGTGTCACATTGTGAGATTTTCACTTTTTAGGTCAAAAGCACATATTTTGAAGCACCAAGACACGTGTGCACAGACTCATGGGTGTGTAACACAGAACTGCTTTGCCTTTCGAAGTGGTCACGTCTTTATAAACCCACTATAAATTGAGAATAAAACATCAGAAGCCTCCAACACCTGATACGCCTGACCTACAGAATGCCTTAGCTTTGTCTCACCTGTCTTATTTCTTTTCTTAAATTTAGGCCTGAGACCAGAACTTGAACTGGGTACCTGATGCTTTTGCTCATTGGTTGGCATTCTACCAATCTGAGCCATGCCTCCAACTTCAAAGGTTTGGTTATTTCTTTTCTGTCATTCTGTCTTATTTCATTCACCTACCTTAGATGTGTTCAGAAGGCTCAAGTAAGCTCATAGTTGGGTAAAATCACCTCACACAAATCTTTTTATAATTAGGTGTTGCTCCTCATCTCCAGTACTGGAGACAGTCCTGAAGGCGTGAGGTGGCATGGTTGAAAGCTCAAAACCCAGAGTTCAGTGCTATTGAATGGGCCTGGCTTTCCTCTCCTGTTGTCGCGTGTGTCAAGAGCCACCTTGCCACAGTGGTAACTGGGATTCCATCTCAGGATCTCATGTTTGGGCCACATCTCCACCTGGTTGTCATTATTTTGAGCCTGTACTGGGGCTTGAACTCAGGGCCTCCTGCTCTCCCTTAACCTTTTCCACCCAAGGCTCATGCTTGAGCTGCACACAGCTCCATTTCTAGCTTTTTTACTGGTTAATTGCACATAAGAGTCTCTCAGATTTGTCTGCTGAGGCTGACTTCAAACTTCAGTACTCAGGGCTCAGCCTACAGAGCAGCCAGGATTACAGGAGGGGAACACTGGTGCAGGGCTTTGATTGGCTATTTTTTTTTTTTTTTTGCCAGTCCTGAGCTTGAGGTCAGGGCCTGAGCACTGTCCTTGGACTTTCTCAAAGCTAGAGCTCTACCACTTGAGCCTCAGCACCACTTCTGGCTTTTTTCTATGTTTGTGGTACCGAGGAATCGAACCTGGGTCTTCGTGCATGCTAGGCAAGCACTCTACCACTAGGCCAAACTCCCGGCCCCTGGCTGGCTATTTTTGAGGTAGAAGCGTACTCGGGCCTCCATATGATAACTTTGTGCTTGTGTTGTGGCTGGGATAAAGACATGTGCAAGTGTGTCTACTTCCCCATCCGTGGAGATGAATTCTCAAAGATATTTCTGTCTGGGATTGGCCTGGAACCACATTCCTCACCATCTCAGTTTTCCTTTAGGATGGGGATGTTGTACTCTGCCTGACTCTGGGTCTCTTGAACTTTTCTGGCCCTGAATTACAATTCTCCAGTTCTCATCCTCCCAAGTAGAAGGATTACAGGCATGAGCTACAGAGCCTGGCTCTGTGCGTTGTTTTAGTTGAAGATACTTAACCAGAATAGGAGGTTGAAGAGATCCACAGAGCGTAAGGTTAGCAAAGAAACAGCTGGAAGGCAGCTCAGCCCAGCAAGCGTCTGGTGCAGGCTGCCGTGGCAGAAGATGCCGATGTCTTGGGGTGTGGGCAGGTTGCAGGGGTTGGAAGGTGGGTGAAGAAGTGATGGCACGAAAAGGAGGATTGTTCAGATGCTCTCAAAAACCACATCCAAGCTGGGCGCTGGCTAAGAGTCTCCTCCATGAGACTCATCTTCAATTGACTACCATATCAAAAAAGAAGCTGGAGGAGGAGCTAGCTGTGGGTCAAAGTGGTAGAGCACCAATCTTAAACACAAAAGCTCAGGGACGATGTTCAGGCTCTGAATTCAAACTCCAGGAGGAAAACAACAACAACAACAAGGGCAGCAACAAAACACCACACTGGGGGAGGGGGTGTGGGGGGGGAGTGGCTCGCGCCTGTGATGCTAGCTACTCAGAAGGTCCATGAGAATTTTATCTCTATCGGATCAGCAAATGGCTGGAAGTGGAGCTGTGGTTCAGGTGTTAGACTGCCAGCTTTGAAGGAGAATGCTCAGGGACAGCACTCAGGCCCTGAGGTCAAGCCCCAGTACTGGCACCAAAACCCCAAAGCAAACCACCAATCCAGCTCCTGCCTTGGCGGGGTGGGGGTGGGGCTTCAGTGGAAGCTGCCCTTCTGTGCTTCCAGGCCCAGCTGAGTGTGGGGGGCAGCTCTTCTCCAGGAAGATGGAGAGCTCGGGTCTGTGAAGGGGTGGCATGAGGTGACATCATGTCTCAAATGTGGGAGTGGGGAGCTGGGCAAGAGAGGTCGAGAGTGAGGAAACCCCTTCCACCAGAGACCATAGAAACTTCTAGGGAATGTCACCCCAGATCAGCTGGTCCAGACCAGCAGCCGTGCCCGAAGTCTGGGCAGGCTAGATTCTGAGGGTCTGCTGAGTCCCCTCCCCCCTCAATTGCCCTGTGGTGAGCCGCTGGCTGTGGGCAACGCTTCCCTCAAGGAGTATTTGCTCTCCAATAGGGGCAGGGGGAGGGAGGGAGGTCCTGGGATGGTACCAGAGCCAAGCAGCCTGAGGGCCTCTGGGAGCTGGTGCTGGTGCAAGCTCAAGCATGGAGAAACCTGCCCGGAGCATGCCAGGGGCCGAGGCCCTGGCCAACTGGGCTACAATGGTGGAGGGATGGGAGGGGGGCTTTCTGGTTTCCTGGAGGCTGACTTCGAAGCCTGCCGGCCTGTGCATGGCAGATGGTAAAAACTCAAGCTCACGCCTGTGATCCTAGTGACTCAGGAGACTGAGCTGTGAGGATGGAGGCGGGAACTCCGGGACAGTTCCCAGACCCTGAGTTCAAGGCCCACAACGGACCCCAAAACGCAAGTCCAAGGAACGCACAGTGATCCCCGCGGGGCGTCTTGGCTGCCCCACCCCAGCATGGCCTGGTCTGTCCAGCGTGGGTGCTGCAGGCCGGGCTGGCAGCGCACCGTCGAGGGGTGGCCGGGCTGACCTGGAGACCGCGCGGCCCAGGTGGCCAGAGCCAGCGGCCCGGGCGCCGGGCTCCGGGGAGGAGACCCACTCCGCGGGGCGGCGGCCGGCGCGGACGCAGGCCCCCCACCGCCGCGGCGCGCGCCCGCGCCCGCGCCCCCCGCGCCAGGCGTCTGTGCGGAGAAGAAAGCGCACCAATTTGTTGTCATTCAGAATCACTTAAGATCCCATTTTGGAGAAATGAAAAGAGAAAAGCGCACTTCCCGCGCCCGGCCCGCTGGGTGCTCGCCCGTGCCCGGCGGCGCGCAGGGGGGTGGGGTGGGGCGGGGCGGCGCGGGGTGGCGCCCTCCCTCCCCCTCCCCCGCCCCTCTCCTCCCCCCTCCCCCTCCCCTCCCCCCCCACCGGGGTCCCTGCCGCTCATCTACATGAAGCGCACACTCGCGGCCCATCTGCAAAGGCGCAATTAAACGCGGGGGGCGGGGGCGCCCTAAATTAGCATTTCCGCGGCCATCTGGCGCGAGGAGCGGGCGCGGCCGGACAAAGGGCGCCGGGCGAGGGGAGAGGCGAGTGTGCCGCGGCATTGACCTGCAAATGAGCCTTTGTCCGCGCGTTAAAGCTCTCCGGACCCCGACCCCGGCCCCGCCCTCGGCCCCTCGCGGCCGGGCCGGACCGGGCACCCGAGCCTCGCGCTGGCCCGTGCGGGGCCGGCGGGCAGCGCCCCGGGGTCGGCCGGCTGCGTCCCGGGCTTGGCCGGCCAGCTCGCAGGGCCCTCCCCGGCCAGGCCTGCAGGACAGGGGCGCTGTCCTCCAGGGGGCTAGACGGGGCTGAGACCCGCAGGGCGGCCCATGGGACGGGGTTCCCCGTTTGCCATGAATGGCCTGCAGCCTTGAAAACGAGGTTGGGGGGTAGGAGGGGGGCTGGTGACCTTCAACCTCAGGGCAGGAGAGACCCGAGCCCCTTAGGGACTCCTGCCAGCCCCCGGGACTTTCTAAGTGTGATCCGGACTGGACACCGTTAAGAGGAGCCCCCAGTAGCCCCCGGAAGCCCAGAGGCGTGGGGGGAGCAGTATCAGACTCACCTCGGGCCTCAGACTCAGGGTGGGCAAATTCGAGCATGGCTACTGTCGTCCCTCCTCACGTTGGGGGTCAGTACATCTTGGGGCCAAGAGGGGTCTGGGGGGAGGAAGCCTGCGTGGGGCTTGGGAAGGCCAGCAGAGGCCAGGCTGGGGAAGCAGGTGGGGGCTGGGCACCGCCTGAGGCTGAGCTGTGATTGGACAGCAGGGCAGGGAGGCAGGCTGGATGTTAGGATCAGTTATACTGGAATGAGTTACCTGTCAACTGGTTTCCTCGGAAACTGGAGTCCAGCATGGGTGTGGAACCCAGGACCTGCCCTGCCTGCCAAGTCCCCAGAGCAGCATCCCGGCATAGCGCGGGGTGGCAGAGGGGGCAGGTGGAGGCTCTTGTGGGAGGGGACGTGCCCTTGGCCCCAGCCCAGGCCTTGCCCACTGTCCCACGCACCCGGGTTTGGCTACCTGCAATGCGGGTAGGCCCTGGGCCACCTGAGCCTGGGGCAGAGGTGTCTTGCCTGAGCAGGGTGGGCTTGAGAGGGAGAGGCCTCTAGTCAGGCCTTGTGTTTCTCTTTGCACACAGGGCCCAGAGGCCCAGAGGGCCCTGTTCCAGGGAGTGGGGAGATGGGCACCTGGCAGAACTGGTTCTGTCCAGCCAGGTTATGCGTTTGAGATGCTAGACCAACACAGGGCACAGGAGCTGACACCAGCCAGAACAGAGGGAGTCTCCTGTCCTGTTTGCCCTAAAGAGAGATGGCTGCTGGCCCCTGGAGGGCAGAGCTGCCTCAGAGCCTGGCCTGGATACCCCGGCGAGATCAAGATGACTGTAGCACTGGACCCCAGGGCCTGGCTGCAGATGGAACGTGTGTCCTGCTTGCCCTGGCTGGCAGCCTCTGGACTGTGGTGCAAGCCATTCCAGCCCTCTCTTCCTGCTGGACACCTCAAGGTGGATGCCAGTAAGAGAGAAATGGCCTCTTTTTGCCCAGTGGGGCTGGGGATAAGTGTCATCTGGTCATGGGTTTTGTCCCCTTCTGCAGCCTTGGGGCTGTGAGGCCACACCCTTGGCCTTTCTCCTCAGGGGGCCTGGAAGGCTTGGCACAGCCAGGGCTGGAAACGCAGACCCCTTCTTTGAGCATGGGGCCATGGCTAAGGTTGGTGGAGCAGGGGACAGCAGTGAGAGCAGAGGGACTGTGCCTGGTGGTTTGAGGACCGGGTGTCTAGAGGGAGCTGACTCAGTGCTGCTGTCTGCTCAGATCCAGTGGCTCATCTGTGAAATGGGCCCAAGGACTGTGAGCTCTGGTCCACTTTAGCTTAGAATCTGGGCAGGTGGGCACAGGCCCCTCGGTTTGGGCATCTCATGTACAGACAGGGCAGCACAAGGTCCAGGCAGGAAAGTCTCTGTGATTGCTGGCTCCCCAGGCCAGCCCCTGGGTCCATCTGTGCTGGTCAGTCCTGGTAGGAGTTACCTTTGCAACCCATCTTTGCACTTGTCCTGAGTCCCAGTGCAAGTGCCCCAACCCTCTGTCTCCCCTGGTGTGGGCTCCTGGGCCGGGCCAGGGCCCAGGTGGGAGGCAGCCACCCGGTCTGCCAGGGCCCATCCCTGAGGCTGAATGGACGCTGTGTCCCATAAAGCCCTCGGCTGTCATCTGCTGTGGAGATTTGGTTTCCTGGCTGCAGGTGGATTCTGGAAGTGGGGTAACCTCCAGTCCAGAGCCTCGCTGTCTCCTGAGCCAGGAGGAACAATGAGGCCTATTTCTGAGGGAATGGGGCCCAGGCAACAGTGGAGAAACAGTCTGCCTGCAGCGACAAGGCCGCTGGGGCTGGCTGGGCACAAGGGTGCGAGGCCTTGGCAGGTCTGACTAGCTGGGTGCCTGGTAACTGAAGCTGCCAGGCCGCATGCAGGGCTGGCAGTTGGGGGTGGTGGCAGGAGCCGTGGTAGGGATGGGAATTGGAGAGTGGATGCAGGGGCCACTGGATGGGGTGACAGAAGCTCCCCAGGGGAGGGGGAGCTGGGGGAGGGTTGCCTGTGCACCTGAAGGCCAGAGCAAAATGCCCTTGATAGAGACTTGGAGAAGGGGGAGATGACTGGGCTCTGGGGTCCTGGGGCTGTGTGGGGAGGCGCTGTGCAGGGAGTGTGCTTCTACTTTTGGGCATGCAGATCTGTAGTTGGAAAGCCACCAGGGAGGCACTGGCAGCTCACACCTGTAATCCTGAGACCTAAAGACTGCAGTTCAAAGTCCACCCAGGCTGGAAAGTCTGTGAGATGCTTACCTTCAACCAGACACCAAAAAGCTAGACAAGGAGTGGTGGTTCAGATTGCAGAGGGCCAGGCTGGAGTGAAAAAAATTCAGGCTCTGAGTTTAAGCTCCACTGCTGGTGTGCAGTGTATGTGCACACGCACCTGCAGGCACACACCTACACACACATGCTACCTGGGGAGGAAAACAGGTGACCCTCCACAGGGCTGGCGTGGAAGCTCCCCTCAGCCTCTGTTCCTTGGCCTTTTGGAATGACTTGCACTCTGGAGAATGACTGGGGAGGCAACTCTTGCTTCCTTTGGCTTCTGGGGGAGTGAGGGGCTTTGCTCTGCTTTTGGGTTGATGGAGCTTGCAGGGGTGGAGAATGCCCTGACTCTGTGTGGCAAATGCTTAAGGACTCAGAGTTTCCTGCCCTCCCAGGTCCAGGGGGACCCCGGGTTCCTGGGCTGCTCCCCAACTCCACCAAGAATGAGTTCTGCTACTTCCTGGGCTTCCCCGGGCTTGCCACTCACTCCCTATCTCCCTGGCCAGAGTCAGAATGGGCGCTGGGTCTCAGGGACCTCTGAGCAGCCCCCAGCTCTGAGACCACAAATCTGTCTCCCTGGTGACAAACCCAGGGGACAATGAGTCAGGGCACCACTGCTGGGGAGCTCTGTGCACCTGTCCAGGAGCGGCTGGACATGTGGGAAGCAGCAGTGGAGGCCAGTTCTGACTAGGCCCTGGGCAATGGGGGCACTGGAGCCCCACTTCCCCATCTGTGGACTTGGATGTTGAGGAGTGCCCAGCAGGTTCCATCTTCATTTCAACAAGCAGTGCTATGATCAACGGGATGCCCGCGGACCCGAGGCTGGAAGGCAGGGAGCACTGGCCATCCCTGAGAGAGGGGTGAGGGAGGGGCCCAGGACCCAGTGGGAGGGCAGAAGCGTGTCTCAGTTTCTCCTCCTGCACTGATGAAGGCGTGGAGGGGTGGGACAGGCATTGCATGGGGTCCACAGGTCTGTCCCCAAGTGTAGGCCTGTCCCAAGGTGAAACTTAGAGGGTTCTGGGCAGGGTTGCACCCCGCTCAGGCTGGCCAGTCAAGTGGAAGACCACGCCCATTGTCTGTGCTCTGCCTCTCCCGTCCTTTGACCCGACCCTGTGGACAGGAAAGGGATTTGATTGAGACCCTTTGAAATCACTTAATGGCATTACCCCCCCCCCCCAACTGCCTTGACAAGGCCTGATGGGGCCTCCAGCGTCCCCGGGAGAAGCCCTTCTTCTGGAACATGCTGGAGTCCAGTTCCTGGGCCTCTGCTGGGCTCCTGTGGCCTTGCCTGGGCCTGGTCTGTCATCTCAGGTTGGGCATCCCTTGTGCTGGGGGACCCTGCCTGGCTGCGGCTTCCCTAGCTTGTGCAGCTTTTCCAGGAGTCGGTGGGTCCATCTCTGCATTGGTGCCCCTGTCCTGAGCAGAAGCTGTGGCCAGAAAGGCCTCCCCAGACCCTGCCTGTCCAAGGTCACGTTGAGGTTTTCCCCACTGGGGGGTTGCTTTGGGGGATGTCAGGCTGCACTTGGCCTCCATGGTTCAGCAAACAATGGTGTTTGAGACCCTGCCAGGTCTCCTGCTGGAGCAGGTGCCAGCTCAGCTCTGCTGGGAGAAGCCCCGCCCTGGCGTGCTGCCCTTGGAAGGGAACAGGGTGCCTGGGTGTGTCTGCTTCTGCTCCATCTCTGGCGTGGGTCTCTGGGCCGGCTTTAGTGCCAGCCTCTCAATGCTCCAGGTCCAGGCTGCAATGGCCAGCTCTGCTAGCCGCACAATGGACTGGCTGAGGCAGGAGGGGAGGAGACCGTGATGTTATTTCAGTTCTTCCTCTACCTACAGTAAAGGCGGCTCTTCCACTTTGTGTGTCTGTGCTCATGTGCTCATGTATGTGTACACACACATTCTCACCACACACCTCCTACCCCTCCTCACTGGTGTATGTGTTTGCCAGGACTTGAATTTGGGACTTCACACTCTCCCTTGGCTTTGTGTTCAAGGCTGGCTGGCACTTTCACTTGAGCCACAGCTCCACTTGCAGCTTTTATTTTTTTGCTAGTCCTGGGGCTTGAACTCAGGCCTGGGCATTGTCCTTGGGCTTTCTCAAGGCTAGAGCTCCACCACTTGAGCCACAGTACCATTCCAGCTTTTTCTGTGTATATAGTACTGAGGAATCGAACCTAGGTCTTCATGTATTCTAGGCAAGCGCTCTACCACCAGGCCACACTCTCAGCCCTGGTTGCAGCTTTTTGGTAAGAGGCTCATGGACTTTTCTGCCGGGACTGGATTCGAGCCCCAGTCTGCCCCAGTCCTCAGATCTCAGCCTCCTCAGCCGTGAAGGTTGTAGGTGAGAGTGGACACCCAGCTTCTGCTTTGTGTTGTGTGGCTGCTGCTGGCTGCATGGCCACCCCGTCCCCTACCTGGCCCACAAGGCCAGGGGCTGCTGGGGCCAGAAACAGGGCTCACTGGGGTCATGTGTGACCCTCTGATCCCTGTCCACTGTGCATTTCAGGAGCAGGAAGTACGTGGGGTGAACCCCTCCACAGTGGCTGTGCTGGGGCTGTGGGGGCTCTGTGGATGGGGGTTCTGGGCTCTGTCCTCCCCGGGGTCAAGTGAGTGGGTTGAGAGCAGAGGTGGGAGTGTCAAGGGGTGGGGGTGCCTGAGTTCCAGGGCTGTCCCAGGTGGGTCCCCACTTCCTCCCCCTTTGCCCCCCTGAGGTGCCATGGTCACCGGTTGCAGAGAGGAGGGTCAGGTCACAGACCCTGCAGACGGGACCCCATCTCCACCCTCGGCCAGCACCGGGGTCTGTCAGGGAGGGCATGCCTGGCCTCAGAGGCCTTGCGGCAGAGGTGGTAGCCCTTGATTTGACGGGCCGTTTCACCCGTTCTCTCTGAGCCCTGCTCTCCCCCCCCCCCCCCCCCCGGACAGAGGTCCTGGCTGGCCGGGGCAGAGCTGGGCGGGTGGGCGCACGCAGGTCCTCTCGGCTTGCCTACCAGTGCTGTGTGGCAGGACGGACTTGGCCCAGCCTGGTGGGCGCTGTGCCCAGAGGCCTGTGGCACAGAAGCAGTTTCCTTAGCGGGGACTGTCCTAAGCACGTCTCAGGCTCCGCTGGGGCTCAGGACCATGGCGACAGACAGTCCTCTACGCTATAGCCACGGGGGAGCGAGTCTCAGGGTCCCTGAAGCCTTGGGTCCTGGGGGGCCGGGGGGGAGGGCAGTGTGGGAGGGGCTGGAGTTTTTGGGGAGATGGCTTGGGCTAAGCTGGGGGAAGTCTCAGAATCTGCTTTTGCCTCCACGCGCCCAGCCACGTGGCCACAACAGGTGCAGAGTCTGGATCAGATTCCTTCTTCGGGGCGCAGGTGGAGCCCCTCTCCTGGGGTGTCCCAGATGGGCCCCGCAGCCTTGGTACCGTTCCCTGTCTTCAGTTCATCTCGTGCGTACTTCCTGAGCACCTAGCAGGCCAGACCCATGCCAGGCCTCCCCTCCCTAACCTCCTGCCTCTCTCTTGCTGCTGGACAGGTGACTGCCAAAAGACACTCCACGGAGGTCCTGAGGGGGAGGGTGCTGGGGCTGGGAGCCAAGTGGCCTGAGCAGGGCAGCTGGTTCCTAAGCAGAGGTGCTGGGCCAGGGGGCAGGGTGGGCACGGCAGTGGAAGCCATGGCCAGGGTTGGGCCACAGCCTGCTCTGAGGGAGAGGGATGAAGCTGGATCCAGGAGGGGCTGGGAAAGGGGTGAGGCTGGATCCAGGAGGGACTGGTGTGGGGGAGGGGAGAGGCTGGATCCAAGAAGGGCTGGGAAAGGGGTGAGGCTGGATCCAGGAGGGGCTAGAAAGGGGTGAGGCTGGATCCAGGAAAGGCTGGGGTGGGGTGGAGAGGCTGGATCCAGGAGGGGCTGGGAAAGGGATGAGGCTGGATTCAAGAAGGGCTGGGAAGGGGTGAGGCTAGATCCAGGAAGGGCTGGGAGAGGGGTGAGGCTGGATCCAAGAAGGGATGGGAAAAGGATGAGGCTGGATCCAGAAGAGGCTGGGAAGGGGTGAGGCTGGATTCAAGAAGGGCTGGGAAGGGGTGAGGCTAGATCCAGGAAGGGCTGGGAAAGGGGTGAGGCTGGATCCAGAAGGGGCTGGGAGGGGTGAGGCTGGATCCCTGTCCCAATAGCACAGGCATCTGGGAGATGGGGGCTGAGCCCCACCCCAGTGACTTGGCTGTTTTAGGTTCCTGCGCATGCTGGCTGGGCTGGCTTGTCTATCTCACCACCACCCACCTGGCCGGCTCCTCTGAGGGGCTTTGCAGCCTCTCGGAGGCCCAGGCAGCGGAGGTTGGCAAGTGCCTTGCGTGGGTCTCCTCCTCCTGGCCAGAAGATGGGAGGCTGACTCAGGCCGGAGCCAAGACTGACTTCCTTCCCCAGGGGGGAGCCCGGCATCCCCAGGGCAGGGGAGGGCAGACAGGCAGAGGAGGTGGGTGCTTCTAAGTAGAAACTCCCTACCCCCACCCTCAGGCATCCACTGGCCACGCCGACCTCAATCAGGGAGCCCAATTTGGAGACAAAGGCCCAGCTCTGGGGACAAATAGCCTCAGATAGTGTCAGCCAGGCAGCCGGGCAGCCGAGGCAAGACCCACAGAGGCCGGAAGAAAGGGCGGAGGGCGGGGGCCAGGGATGGGCAGTGGGGGAGCTGGGATGGGCTGGTCGGCTCACCACGGTTGCCCAGACGACGGCCCTCTCACGGAGAGGTCTGCCTGGCCATTGTCCGGGGCCCGCAGGACGTGTCACACACCAGATGGTCGTGTGCTGTCTAGGTCACTTATCGGGGGACAGAGTGAAGGAATGTGGCCAGCGCGGCAGGGCTGGGGCACCATCTGTTTGCTTGGACTGTGGGCACCGGGCGGGCACTGAGCACTGGGCTGGCCAGGCCCACCCTCTCTTTAATTAGCTAATTCTATAATTGGGCTTTATTTCAGGTAAATTGCATTTCACACCCGAGAGGGCCGGAGGGGCCCTTGGGGGGGGGGAGGGGAGCCCTTGGGCGCTGTCTGAGCAGTGAGGTGGTCAGGGGCAGAAGCAGCGCCCTGCCCACTTGAACGGCCCCACCACAGCGCCCAGCCTGGGCATTGCGGAGGGTCCTTTCTTCCAGCCAGCCCCGTTCTGGGCTTGCACAAATATTTACCCAACAAGGAGGCAACAGCTCCCGCCTTCAGCCATTGCTGCTGCCCCCACCCCCACCCTCAGTGCAGCAATGCAGGCTGGGAGGCCTGAGGCTCAGCTGCCCCTGCGCTTTCCTGCAGTACTGACCAGTACCAGTGAGCACCGGTCAGGCCAGGCACCGAGACCCCACGGAGAGAGCCAGAGCTGGACTCGGGGAGCACCAGGGAGGTTCAGGAAGGTGGCACGGATAGACAGCGCAGCCAGGGCCTGGATCTCTAGACTCAAGCCGAGCCATGCTTGAAGCCTCAGATGCCTCCAGCCCCACGGGCTGGGATTCGAGGGGCCTTTGGAAGGACAGACAAGTTCACAGAGGAAGCAAGGTGAGTGGACTGAGCACTGCCTGATTCTTCTCCTCTGAGCTGGGCACGGTGTCTATACACAGGCAGGTGGACACCAGCCAGGCAGGAGAGTCCAGCAGGTATCACCTGGACAGGTGGGTGAGCACTGTGTTATGAAAGGGGAGCTTGAGGCATACTCTGTGTGGCTCTCCTGCGCCCTGGAGTAGAGGTCAGCTGGCCTTGCCCTGTGGGGGGTCGGGGGGGGCCTGGCACTTGTGGAGAGGGAGACAAGGTCGTTCTTGAGAACCTAGGCTCTAGATCCACACCAAGATGAACCACGGAACTCCATGTTTATTAGAAAAAGCCTGCAGAGTGATTAATCACAACCACACCGCGAACCTCATTAGCACACAGATTCCCAATCACCACACATTATCCTGATTCCTTGGGGACGTGAGGCAGGGAGGGCGTCATTCTGGGGACATGGTGACAGCCGCTAGTCCACTTCTGCTTAGCCCCTGGCCAGTGCAGCTCCTATTGGTGCCACTGTCCATCTGTCCTGTCGCTGGGACTGGCAGTCTGTTGGGGGTGGGAGGGGCTCAGAAAAGTGGGGGGGTGGAGTCTGCTGTCCAGAGTGAGGAGGACATGCCTGTCCTGAGTGGGGGTGGAGGGGTGGGGTGGGGGTCTTGTCCAGCAGGATACTCTGTGGAAGCTGGGGCACCCACATCCCGCTGCCTGTGGGGGCTGCACCTCTAAGCGGGGAGGGGGGCAGGTCCTCCTGACAGGGCACCAGGCCCTCCTGTTGTCGGTGGGGCTGGGCCACCCCGCCCTGCATATTCTCTCAGTCTAGACTGGGCTGGGCCCCCGATGGACCCCTCGGGCCGTTCCTTGGTCTCCCCTCGGGAAGTGCCTGGATGAGCCTTCCTCAGGGTGACACTGGCTGGGCCAGGTGGCCCAGATACAACTGACCACTGCCCCAACTGCCGTTCGGCATGGACAATGGACGTGGGGAGACGGGTGGACGTGCACCCCGAGCTGAGTTCTGGCACCACTGATGGGGTCAGGAAGCCCTCACTGGGCTCAGCCAGGCGCTAGGCCCATGGCCTGGTGCCAGTCTGGTCTCAGGGCCTCTGAGGAGGTGGACGTGGGTGCCATGCCCGGGTGAGAGGGAGGTTGGCAGGTCTGCCAGGCTGCCCTGGGCTCCCCTCCTAGGATCCCCGTCCTCCTCCGGAGCTGGGGCTGGGGTCCCGGGGGGGCACGGTCAGCTGTTCGTAGGTAGGCAGGGCGTTGCAGGGCAGGAAGAGCTCAGGGCGGATGGCGCCGTCTTCGCCGCTGGCCTGGAGTGCGCGGGCCGGGCTGCTGCGGGCGGGCCCAGCTTGGTGTGCGGACAGCAGCTGGTGGAGCATGTCTGTGATGAGCGCCAGCTTCTGGTCCAGCTGTGTCACCTGGGGACAGGAAGAGCCGGTGTACCAGAGGACAGTCTGGAGCCACCTCAGTGGCCAGGCCAGGGAGATCCCCTGGGGGAGGGTGGGCCAAGGGCCTCAGGAGCTATCGTAGGGGTCAGGTCTGGCAGTGGCGAGCCAGCCTGGACAGGAAGGCAGAAGAGCACAGGCCCTTTCTGGGAAGGCCCAAGCCCCCTGCAGGGCTCCACCGAGCAGGCGCCGCTGGTGGCTGCTTCTGCCCGGGGGTAGAAGCATGGGGGCAGGGGTCCTGGCATAAGGAGGTCCAGGGAGAGGCATAGTCCTGCTGCTGATCTCTGATGGGCACAGGTTGCCCTTGGCCTTAGGCAGTTGCTGCTCTGAGGTCCCTGGAGCACTGGAAAGACCAGATACAGGGGGTGGGGGTGGGGCGTGGCCGACAGACACCAGGTGAGACTCGAGGTGAGGCCACAGAGGGACAGCCCACATGCGTGGCTTGAGCTACGTCCCCCAGGATGACGCAGCCTCTGCTGACCATGGCCTCAAGGACACCTGCAGGACATCTTTCTATCTGGACTTGTGCGTGTCTCGGTGCACCATGCCCCCCAGGCTAGTGTGGCATGGTGGGGGGAGGGGAGCCCAGCTGGGGGCAGGCTGTCATATGGTGGTGTGGGATGGGGGTGAATCTGCCAGTGTGCCAGGCTTCCAGGTGTCCCTAGCCAGCTTCATGGCATGGATGCTGTGGTTTCCAGACTCTTCTAAGTATCCTACATGGACGGCTGGAGAGCGGAGCCACCGTACTGGCTATGGTGAGGCTGGGTCAAGTCCTGCTGAGTCCTGGGAGATAGGGCCCTGGCCTGGGCCCTGTCCTTAGCCTCAGAGCTCAGCTGCCTAGAAGCCATGCCAGCAGTGCTCCTGAGGTCTCTGGTCCCATTTTTCTCCCCAGGCTTGGGCTGTAGCCAGCCAGGACCCCGACCACCCGGCCATGCCCAGCAGGCAGCCAGACCCGGATGCAGTGAGCGGTATCCCAGTGTGCAGGTGCCGGGAGTGCCATACCCTCCAGAGAGGGGAGAACTTGCTCTGGGCATGGGTCTGGGGCTCCCCAAGGCCACTGGGGCAGATTAGTTTTGGGGATCTCAGATCTTGCTGCTATTTGCAATCTGATAGTGATTGAAAGGGCCAGACAAACAAAAGGCCCTTTTGTGCCCTGCCTCGACACACCAAATTAATAACCAGAGATGACTTCTGCGGCCTCGGAAGAGAAAAAAGCAATTAGAATAACAGCTAGTTAGAAAGCCCGGCGGCGGCTGGCAATCAAACCCAAGGCAACAGAGAGTCCTGTTTGATGTGGTTATGAATTTGTTTTCAAAAGAAAAATTCTTGAAAAAGAGTCTTTCAAGAGACATTTTTGAAGAACCTGCCTAGCCTTGAGCCCCACTTGGGACCTCCAGGCTGGCTGGCAAAGCAGGGGACCCCAGGGCCCAGGCTGGAAGGCAGGGTCCTGCCCTTGCTCGTCCCCTCTACATCTCATCGGTGGCTCCTGGTGGGGGGGCAGCACCCACCCTTCCCTGGAGTCCTTATTATTATTATTATTATTATTATTATTACTATTATTTTTGTGTGTGTGTGTGTGTGTGTGTGTGTGTGTGTGTGTGTGTGTGTGTGTGTGTGCTGGTACTATACTAGAGCTTGACCTTAGGGCCTGGGCACTGTCCCTTTATTTTTTTCAGTCAAGGCTGGCGCTCTATCATTACAGCCACAGCTCTGCTTCTAGATTTTTGCTGGTTAATTGGAGATGAGTCTCATGGATTGTACTGCCCAGGCTGGCTTTGAACCATGATCCTCGGATCTCAGCCTCCTCAGTGACTGAGATTGCAGGTGTGAGGTCATTGCACCCCCGACCTTGTTTCTTGCTGGGACTGGTGCGGTAACCCATTGAGGTGCTGGCTTCCCTTCCCATCCCAAAAGCTGCCCACATGGAGATCCTTCCAGAACCCAAACCGGGTCACCTCACGGTCCTGCTGGCCCAGGACATGCCCAAGCCTGTCTTGCGGCTGTGGGCCACAGCCCCATTTTTCACATGGTCTCTTCTTCCTCATCCGTCCCAGGCCCCCACGCATCCTTCCACGCATATGTGTCCCAGTCTCTGCCGCTCAGCGCTGCCTGACCAGGGGCTGCCCCCTCTGCCAGGGTTCCACGCTGCACGCAGACCTGGCACTCCAGTTCTTCCCGTGTCACCGGTTCCTCCCGCCAGCCCCTGGCCTGTGCGTGTCCTTGCTGGGGTGCCCTCAGCCCGGGCCCCGGGGAGGACCAGCTGTTGTTGAATGAGCACCTGCACAGGGCAGAGGTGCCCGGCCCTGCAGTGCGAATGGAGATAGCACCCGTCCATCATCCTGGCTCCTGGTTCATCCCTGCCTTTGAGTTTCCTGTCTGCAGAACCTTGGCCATTCCTTTCACCTCTCTGACCTCAGCTTCCCCAGGGTTAGCAAGAGGACCAGGCCGGAAGCCATCTCCAGGCTGGGCGTGCTGTGTGCATCTCTACACCATCTGACAGGGACCCTGGGGGGACAGCGCCTGGCACCGGAGGAGCGGCCACAGCATCTGACGATAACGGCGACGACGACGACGACCACCCTTACTGCACGTGCTTGGGCTCAGCCCAGGACTGAAGGAGGGGGGCGTGTGCAAGGCGGCGTGCAGGGCACACAAGCCTGTGGCCTTAGAAAGGCGTGGGAGAGGTGATGGAAGCAGCCCAGCTGCCCAGCAGCACGAATGGATAAAGAAGACATGGCGTACGTATACCATGGAAGATTGTATCGTTATGAAGGAAAAGGAAATCATATCATCTGCCGGAAAATGGATGCAGTTGAAAGACACTGTACTGATGAGACAAGCTCAAACCCCAAATCTTACGTGTTTTCACTCGTATATGAAAGGTAGACTACCTGACACAATTTTCCATGAACATCCACATGTGTATATTTACCCATACAATATTTATATGCTATATATTTTATCCATAAATATATGGATGTCCATATATATGAATATATGGATAAACATAAGAACAAGAGATTACTTAGGAAAAGAGGGAAGGGAAAAAATAAAGGTAGGAGGGGCCGGGAGTTTGGCCTACTGGTAGCGTGCTTGCCTAGCATGCACAAAGACCCGGGTTCGATTCCTCGGTACCACATACATAAAAAAAAAAAGCCGGAAGTGGAGCTGAGGCTCAAGTGGTAGAGCTCTAGCCTTGAGGAAGCCAAGGACAGTGCTCAGGCCCTGAGCTCAAGCCCAGGACTGGGGAAAAAAAAATAAAGGTAGGAGATGAATGATTTTGTAATCCATTGTGAAGATATATGAAACCGCTGGGTGCGGGGGGCTCACGCCTATAATCCTAGCTACTCAAGGTGCTGAGTTCTGAGGAGTGCAGTTCAAGGCCGGCCTGGGAGGGAAAGCTGGGAGACTTGGTGGCAGGTGATCAGAGCCTGTCATGACCAACTGCATCTTGGGGTGGGGGCTTGGCCCAGGGCTGCCCAGGAGCTGGGCCTGCTCAGTACCCCCAAGCCTCTTCGTAGGGTCTGAGTAATACCTGCTGGCGCTGCAAAGGGGCACCCGCCAGAGCAGTCCCACACGCTCATCAGTTCTGCTCCCTGGAGAAGGTCTGGGGCCCCAGAGACTCCATTGAAGATGGCGGACTATACAGTTCTGTCCTTCCTCCATATCAGCCATGTCTTCTACACCTCTACTTCCAGGCCCAGCTCTCCTTGGGGGGCCCAATACCCCTTTTTTGAGGCCCTCAAGTCCAGTAGCCTTCCAGTATATGGGCCAAGGAACCAGGTCTCTCCCCCCTCACTGTCCCTACCTCTCACCTTAGAGAATGGGGCAGAGGGTATAGATGAGGCCAGCCACAGGGCCCTGAGGGGCAGCCTGACTGTGGGGCTGGGCAGGGATCAGGGAATGCTACCCCGTGGAGGGGTAGGAGACCCCAGCACAGGATGGGGGCCCCTGACTCCCCCTGGCCAGCCCTGGAGAGTCTGGACCCTTGAGTAGGACCATGGGGCTGGTCCTGCAGCCACTGCCGCTGGGCTGGGTGAGTGGGAATGTAGGGCAGGCTGGAAAAAGAGGCTGGAAGCTGAGAGCCAGTGTTTGTGCTGGCGGCGGGCACAGCCCCACCTGCATTTGATTCTCTGCTGAGCTGGAGTCCAGGAAGCCAGGGGGACGCCGGGCAGAACACTTTGTACCTGAGGCCAGCAAGCTCCGTGGCCTCAGCTGAACCAGGCCAGGCGGGGACCCTCAGCCCAGCTTGAGGAGCAGGTGGAAAGGGCCTCGTGGCTCCCTCTGGCTGCTCTCTGGCTGGCTCACCCCCTCCATGACTCCCTGCCCCCAGCAGGGCTTTCAGCTTGGGGTCTGGGAAATTCAGGGCCCCAAAGTGTATCGGTTCCCAGGACCCTGGCAGGGCCCTTGTGGCACTACAAGCCTGTCCTCTCATCTGCCCCTCCATGTCCGAAGAATGCACAGGCCAACTCTGCTGCTCTGAGCCTGCATCTACATCTATGGCCACTTGATGTCTGCTCAATAGCCCAACCCCCTCCATGTGTCCATCCATCCATCTATTCACCCATCTACCTGCACATCCATCCATCTATCTACCACCCATCCACCCATTTATCATCCATTCATACACCATCCATTCACTCACTCACTCATCCATCCAGCCATCCACTCCCATCTATCCATCCATCATCCATCCATCCATCCACTCATTTATCCATCCACCATCCATTCATATACCATCCATTCACTCACTCACTCACTCATCCATCCACCCATCTACCCATTCATCAATCCATCCATCCATCCATCCATCCATCCATCCATCCACTCATCCATCCATCTACCCATCCACCTACCCATCCATCCATCCATCCAACCATCCATCCATTCATCCTCTAGCCATGCACCCACCCACTATCCATCATCATTCATTCATCCACCAATCTACCTACCCATCCACCCATCTATCCATTCATCATCCATCCATTCACGCATCTACCATCCACTCATACACCATCCATTCACTCATCCATCCATCATCCACCATCTACCCACCCGCTCACCTCTCCACTGGCTCCTCATTTCAGCTGACATTTGTGCTTCTCCCCATGGCAGAGCCTCCATGGATCTGTCCACCTCCCAGTCCCTGCCTCATCCCTCCCCCCCACCCCTCCACAGTGTGGCCCTCTTTGCCTGTGGCTTCTGATCACGGGGTAGCACTTGCCCGTGCAGGCCTTGGCTATGGCAATTGTTCCTGATGCCATCCCACCTCTTAGTCCTCCATGCAGTGGCTCATCCTAGACCTTTTCTGCCTCTGTCTTTCTGGAACATTCTGGAGCACTACTCACACATGGGCCTCTCCTCAGTTCTCATCTTTCCCCTTATCGATTCAGGACAGGCACATTTCTTGGCTATTTCGTGACCCAGGGAGGGGTGTTTTTAGCAGGCTGTCCCTCTTGGTGTGAGGGTCACTGCTTTCCTCCTGTTCTTCCAGACACCCCTGCTTGTCTACCCCGTGACCACTTATCCTGCGTCCTCCCTGAGGGCAGGATATTGCCCGAACTCTGTTCACCACTTAGCATTCACACCAAAACGTCCTCCCTGAAAGCAAAGACATTGCCAAGTAGCATTCCTGCTGGCTGCATCTCCCTCGGGGCCTGGTCTACCAGGTACCTGACATGAGAGCTGTGACTTCTATAGGCAATGTTTCCAGATCTACCCACTGGCGGTCCCAAGCGTTGCCTCGACATTGGGGAACAAGATACTGAACACGGCAGGAGGCCGCCTATGGAACCCCTTCCAGAGAGTGCCCCTGGATGGGCTGTGCACACTGCAGTCTTCTTGTGGGGTCTGGCTGGTAGACAAAAGGCTGAAGGCCCAGGGTAGCTCTCTGAGCCCATGAGTGCCGGTCTGGGGAGACCCCATCTCCTGCCTCCTGTAATTTATCTAGGCTGGCCCCTTGTTCATGGAGAGCTTCTCCCTTCCCCTCCACCTCCTCTTAGTTTATATATTGAGCCACTACCACCAGCTCTACCACTTCTGGCTTTTTGGTGGTTAACTGCAGAAAAGAGTGTCATGGACTTTCCTGCTTTCTGGGTTGGCTTTGAACTGTGATCCTCAGATCTCGGCTTTCTGAGCAGCAGGGCGTGCAGATGAGTGCAGCAGCACCTGGCTCTGCTTCCTTCCTTTTCTGGCTCCATGGAAGTCTGGATCTGCCCTGTCCTCCCCACGTACGCCTGCTGTGGTGCCCACGGTGCAGGGGCTGCCAGGCCACTCTGAGTTCTGCCTTTGTTTTTCAGCTCGTTGGGGCCAAAGAGGAGCTCCTGTCTTGCTGCACTATTGTCTGATACACAGTAGACACTCAATAAAGGCTTCCAGGATGAGATGCACGAGCCACACGCCAGTGACGGAAATGGTTTGGATTGTGGGTGGTGGCGCAGCTGGCGGAGGGGCCTGGTATACATATGTGTCCAGCCAGGGTCGGTGGGCACCCTCAGACAGAGGCTCCCTGTGCTGCGTGTGAGATGGCTGGGTGCCGACCCTGGGGCAGTCTGAGCCAGTAGCAGGGACTTGCGGCAAAGTGTGGGGTACAGGTGGGCCACAACTAGGCATTTCTACAGCTCCAGCCCTGGGCCGTGTGCCTGCATTCCAGGGGCTGGGACATCCGGCCTCCCTGTCATTCTGGCCCCAGGCCGGGCCTGGAGATAGGGGCCCCATGACTCAGCCTCTGGGCTGAGCTGCAGCTGCAGCCCCCAGCCCCGGCCCGCACCCAGGACGGGGCCTCTCTCCCTTCCTGCCTCCCCTCCCGCCCTCCCCCGCTTCCGTCCTGCTCCCAGGACGGATTCCTTGAATGTGGAACCCTTAGCTGGAGCCAGGTTGGGGGCTGGGCCCCGGGCTCAGGCTGGGGTCACAGCCCTGGCTGTGGAGTCCAGCCCTTGTCCCGGCCTGTGGACTCAGTGGGTGGGGACACAGTATGCCTGGCACCACCAAATCACCAGGATGGGTCTGCCCCTGGCAGCTGCTGTCTTGGGGACACTGAGGGGTCGGGTCCAGAGCCCCACTTGACATCTGGTGACAGGCACCACTTCCCAAACCCATCCCTTCTGCCCCTTGAGTCCTAGAACCCCTCAAACAGAAGCCCCCTCTCCAGCCTCCGGCCTTCCAACTTGCCCGGTCTGTGGGGTTAGGAGCTCAAGGCCTTGCTGGAGGCAAGAAGGACAGCAGCTGTCCCGGTGCATAGGGCTCCAAGGCTGTCCCCGAATCATATTAATGGCCACCTCCCGCCTTGCCACCTCTGTCTGCCCTATGGTCTGTCTGCCTCCCTCTCATCCAGTACCTCTCCCTCTATAACCCATCTTGCCTGGACCTGGGGTGCCAGGTGCCTTCCCCTGCCAAGGGGACATGACTGCCAGGAGGGGGCCTGACAAGGCCCTCAGTTCATTGGGTCCCTCGACTGTGAAGCCAAGAACCCGTCTGGCCGAATCCCCAGTGAGGACAGGGCCCTCCCGGCAGTCTGCCCCTTGGAGGCTCATTCCTGCCCTGCCAGGCCCGCTTGGGGCCTCTGGGTCTTTTCTCTCGCTCTGTTTCACCCAGGATGAGGGCTGGTCTTCCTGCCAGCAGCTCTGTTGTGTCCCAGGGAGGTCACTGTGGCTGGATGTCCTCTGGGATGGGAGGGCTGAGGGCACTGTGGCCAGCGCGGGGGTCCTGGGACAGCCCACAATGCTCGCCCGGAAGGTGAGGGGAAGGGAGAGGGGACTTCCACCCAGGAAGGAGGCTCTGGGCTTGCCTGGGCCGCCAGTCCCCACTGACCCTGCCAGCGAATAGGAGGTTGGGGTCTGTCCTGTGGTTCTGGTCCCACCCTTCCTGTGCTTGAGGCCTGGAGGAAGAGCGTGGGACATGGGCACATCAGGACATCACCGGGGGAGGCGCAGGCTGACAAGGAGGGGTGTGTCCTCAGGGTGCCCATTATCGCCTTAGGTCCTGGGGCCTAGGAGACCATTTGTGGTGATAACCAGGTCTGGGGGCCTGTGCGGGTCCCTCTGCCACCCTGTCTAACCAAGAGTCCTTGCTCATCACTGCGCACACAGTGTCAGGAGCCAGCTGTCTGCCTCTTTCCCCAAACTCCTGCCAATCTCACACTCTAGCACACCTTCGCCTTGGCCCCTTCTCCTCCTCACCAGGGCACTGGATTCCGCCGACTGGGCCTGGTGCAGGCCCATTACAGACTCCTTACCACCAGCAAGCAAGCAAAAAACGCAGGAAGCCGAAACTTTGAATGGCGCACCCGCGGTGAAGCCCTCACTCCCCAAATTCTTGCTCCCTACCAATCCTCAATGTTCCCTCCAGTCTCTCAGTTTTCCTTCCGAATTTTTAAGCCTCACAGTTATATTGCCATTTCTCATGTTTGCAGTTTTAGGCATGACAGAATGACACGCTAACATGAAAGATTGAAGAGGAAGGTCGGCTCATTCCTCTTGCCATTCTTGCATCTTTTCAATGTAGTTATATTTCTAGTTTAGGGAGATGGCTTTCATTTTATAGAAACAGTATGCAACTTTTTATTGCTACATGTATCCTATTTTCAGCTGCAGCACATTGGCTATGATTGGCTATGATTATGACTTTTTGTTTTCCCTGGAGTTAAGAATTACCCTTGGGTTTTGCTTAGTTCTTTTAAATACATCTGTCACTAATCTATTCTTGAACTTTCACAAGAGTTGTACAATTTCTATTCAGCTTCTTGAGAACACTTGCTCATCTATCAGCTTCATTATTTGTTTCTTTTCCCTTGGATTTTTAGATAGTGGTTCTCTAGTCTTGCTGAACAATTTTTTTTTGGGGGGGGGAGGGAGGAGGTCGTAAATTCTCCTGGCTCCTAAATTCCACTTCTTGATTTTTCCTCTCATTTTGCTGGCACATACACCCAAGCAACTTTCTGAGAAAAGACAATGTGCGAGCTAAAAATTTTGACTGCGCATATCTGAAAGTAACCTTTATTCTACTCTCATACTCTAGAATTTGATACATTATAGACTTTTTTTTTTTTGCCAGTCCTGGGCTTGAGCTCAGGGCCTGAGCACTGTCCTTGGACTTTCTCAAGGCTGGAGCTCTACCACTTGAGCCTCAGCACCACTTCTGGCTTTTTTCTATATATGTGGTACCGAGGAATCGAACCCGGGTCTTCGTGCATGCTAGGCAAGCACTTTAACCACTAGGCCAAACTCCCGGCCCACATTATAGACTTTTAACTTCTTTCTTCAAAAGTTTGGAGGCAGTTTCCCTTCTTGCTGGTGCCAGCTCCCTGAATTGCTATTGAGAGGTTGGATGCCATCTTGGGTCTCTGTGCGTGACCTACTTTTGTCTGTCTGGAACCCGATGGTATTCTGAAACAGCAATGGTGGCTCACGGGGCATTCCGGGAGTTGAGTCAGGGAGGGATTTCTACTTGCTGGCCCGTAGAATTTGTTGTTTGTGTTCAGGCTGCCCCAAGTTCAGAACTGCCTCTTCAGGGATGGGGCCTCCTGGCTTGGCCAGGCAGGGACAGCCAGTGCCTGCTTCGCTGGCTAGAAGGACCTGGTAAGCCCCCGCTGTGGACCCCAGGAGCCCCTTCTTCTGACCCCTGCCCTTTGTGTCTCCTGAGGCTCCCACCAGTCCTGGCTGGGGGCCTTGGGGGGCTTGGTGTGGATCTTCCTCTTTCCTTGTTGTTGTGCTGGTCCTGGGGCTTGAACTCAGGGCCTGGGCACTGTCCCTGAGCTTTTCTGCTCAAGACTGGTGCTCTACCACTTGAGCCACAGCTCTACTTGTGTCTTTTTTTGTTTGTTTTTGGTGTTTAATTAAAAATAAGAGTCTTACAGACTTTTCTGCTTGGGCTGGCTCTGAACTACAATCCCCAAATCTCAGTCTCCATGTAGCTGGGATTATAAGTGTAAGTCACTGAAGCCAGGCTTTTTTTTTTTTTTGGCTGGTTGTGGGGCTTGAGCTGTGGGCCTGGGCACTGTTCTGAGCTCTTTCGCTCAAGGTAGCCCTCTACCCCTTGAGCCACAGCACTGTTCCTAGTTTTCTGGAGGAGGATTGGAGGTAAGACTCTCAGGTCCTTTTGTGCCTGGGCTGGCACAACTGTGAACCGAGATCCTCGGATCTCCGCCTCCTGAGTGGCTAGGCTGACAGCATGAGCCACTGGCACCTGACTTGTTTTTTTAATCCCATTTTTGGGCCTCCTCTCATCCTTTGCTCCAGTCCTTGTCCTGGATGACTTCTGCCTGGTTTTGCTTTTCTTTTCACCCCCTTGGATGCCTTGCTGGCCATCTTTGTGGCATTTGGAAGGCACAAAGCACGTGTGAGTTTGTCAAGTTCAGCTGGGGGCTGGGCTTCACTCTTCAGCTCCTTGCTCTCTGGCTACCAGTGACTCAATGTTACTGTCTCCAGGTCCCAGGGACTCCTGTGGCCAGGCCAGCCCCTCCGACAAGACCCTCAAGCGTCCCAGAGCCACTGTTCCTGGCTTGCTTTGAGCAGCGCAGCCCTCCTCCTTCAGGGGCCACACGGTGCCACCCATGTGGTCACCCTGTCCCCTACCCTCCGTGGGAAGAGAGGTAGAAGGTCAGGGTCACTGTGGACAGAGAAGTCTGGGGCTGATCGCTGTGTCTGAACACGCCAGGCCTGGCGCTGTGCCGGCCACAGGCGCAAAGCTCTCCAGGCTGGGTCTCCTCTGCCACCATCTCAGCATGGCTGCCAGCTGTGTCCCCTCCCTCAGCTGACCCCAGCCTTCCTCTGATTGCTCCCGGGGCTCCCTCCCCCCAGCTTGACACACCAGCACATGTCACGTCACCTCCGGTACACACCACCTTCACTTCCGGCACACATCGTGTCACTTCTGGCACATGTCACCTCCACCTCCGGGCAGGTGCCAGGAACTTGCCTGTGGTCCACCCCTCACCTGAGAAGTTGGGGCCCAGTGGCTCATCCCACGTCACCCCTGCTCATGGGCATCTACCCCGGCCCTCCCCTGGCCTGGTCCTGCAGTACTCTCCCCACCCCACCCCTGCCAGCGTCTTCCCCGTGCCTGGGCAGGGCACCCCAGGGTGAGGCCCCCACCCTGGTGCCCCCTTGCCTCACGCCTTCCCAGACCTCTGTGCCCTTCTCTGATGAGCCTTCTGTGCCGGGGGCTGCCGGGCTTGGGTGGGCGCTGAGTCGCGGGGCGCGCGTGGGGGAGGATGGACTCGCCTGCCGGCCTGGTGCCCCGCCAGCGCAGCGACTGTCTGTGTGGAACCCCTTTTGGTTTCCATCTGGGCTGCCAAGTGGGGGCTGCGGGCCTGGCTGTGGGCTCTGACCCCGGTGGGTCTGCTGACTGCCAGGCGGCCCTGGGAAGCCAGGGACAGGGAGAGCGGGGGCCCTGCACCCCTTCTCCTCACTCCCTTCGCCTTCCAAGTCATAGCTGGGGCACAGAGCCCTCAACTGCAGCTGACATGGAACCAGCATTCCCTCGGAGAGGTTCTGCGGCAGGCGGAGGCCCCCCGCCCCCCAATAATTACTCAAGACATTGGCATGAGCCAGGCCTGGTTAGGTAACAGGCTGCTCGCTCGCTCGGGAGACTTATAACCCACAGGCAGTTACACATAATCTCCACACACAACAAAATCGTTTCCAGGATGGGGGGGCTCGGGAAGAGGCCATGGGGCAGAGGGGGCTGAGACCATCCAGGGTAGGGGCAGAGGTGGTCTAAGAAAGCGGGCGGTGTAGAGTGGGAGCCAGGGGAGCTGCTGGGCAGGGAAGCTGCCTGGGCCTCTGGGCCTCCTCCCGCCCTTGTCCAAGTTCATGGAGTGGGACGCCCAGGATCTGTCAGTGAGCAGAGCACCGGATAAACTCATTCATACTGGAGTGTGAATGACTGCCTGGAGGTGCTCCCTCCTTCTGCACCCTGGCCTGCAGAACATAATTAATGGTCTGTTTACTGTCCGTGGCGCACTGCACGCGGCTTCCTCAAGGGGAGTGCCACATACTTTCCCCTGGGTTCCCGGTGCCTAGCACATAGCAGACATTCAAAAAATATTTCCTGAGGACCCAAACAACATCTCACCCAAAGAAGGAAGCAAGGAAGCGTCCACGCAGTGGCCTGTAGAGATTTCAGGCCCAGGGCGGGTACCCTGGCAGCCAGCAGAGGCCACGGTGCCTGTCTCCCTTCTTCTGGCCTCCCCACTTCCACCGGGGACCCTCATTTCCCTGGATGGTTGTTGAGCGGGAGGAGGACCGGGAAGGTGAGCATGGTGAGGGCCTTCCTTGCTGCTCCGGGCTGACCCACGGAGTCTGGGGAGCAGAGCCCAGGCCTCTAAGCCTGGGCCACAGAGGCCCATGGGCTCCGCACAAAGGCCCATCAGCGGGCAGCAGCCCAGTCCCTTCTTCTGGCCAGGCTGCCGCTCCCCTTTCTAGACTTTTCTGCCTCTGAGACCCTGACTCCAGGCCCAGGACGCCCCCGTGGCTGTTGAGGCTGAGCACATGGCAGACACTGGTGACTGGACGTGTAACTTGCCTGCTGGCCCCCGGCCTGGGGTCAAGCGGGGCTGTGCTCCTGAGCGCCTGCAAGGTCAGTGTCCGAGCAGCCTGGCTCTGTCCCGTCCCGTGTGGGCATGGCCTCGTGACCACACTGGCAGAGTCAGCCCAACTTCCTGTCCCCAGCTGCCAGCCTCCCTCCCTCTTTCCTCCAGTTAGAGCCGCCAGGCTCAGCTCTAACCCGCCTCCCTGACACGTGGCCTCCCTTCACTGTCCAGTGGTGCCCACAAGGACCGCTGGACACACGGCCTCCCCTCACTGCCCGGCGTTACACACGGCCTCCCCCCATTTTTGATTTCTCCATCTGAGACCTGGTTCATGAGACTCTGTAGGCGAAGAAGGGTTGGGCTATTCTGCTTTCTGCTCCTCCTGGTCTTCTGTACCTGTCTTGCAGCACCAGGACCTTGTAGGGTCAGGATTCCACCATGATGTGTCCTGGCTCAGAGGCCCTGGGCACTGGTCACCTCCCCCTGGCAACAGTGTGTCCTAGGGGTTTGGCACCGCTGGTCCAGGCCTCTTGGGGTGCCCAGTGGGCAGACACCCTGGGGTCTGGGTCCAGGGCTTGCCTGACCTTGTTCTGCAGAGGACTCACACATTTTCAGGCACCCCGCCCCCACAGCCTCCTACGAGCAGATGTGGAGACGCGGCTTCACACATCCTCTGGTGTCTGCGGGCACCTTCAGCAGACACTTGGGCTGGGTATAGAAATCGCATTCTCTTCCAGATGTCCTGCACAGATGTCCTCTCCTGCGAGGCCATCGGTGGCCAGTCACAGCTGGCGACGTCTCGGGCATGCTGCTCTGGGAGGTGAGGTCAGCCCCCACCTGTGGGGGCTGGGGGCCATCCTTCCGCCCCCTTCCTGGGAGCTTTTGGCTGCCAGATGCCATGTTTGTTTATAGCTCAGTACAGATTCAACTTTCTGGGAGATTTACTTCCGTGTTTCACTGAATCGCTCTGCAGCAGACTTGACATTTCTGAGCGCTCCTCTGGAGCTCTTATGGTCCATTTTTGTGCAGCATCCTGATTTAGTGATTGAATTTCTGTGATGTGGAGAGTGTGTATTTCTTTCCCGACTCCCTCCCTCACCTCTGTCCTTCGGCCTCTCTTTGCCTGTGGCTGGCCCCGGACTAGTGCCCTGTCCTCTCTCTGCCCACTCGCTCAGGCCATGCTCAGGCCTCCCCGAGCTAGTTGTGTACCCTCTCGCCTCCGGGCCTTTGCATGGGCCATGGCCCCATCGGGAAGGCTCTCTCCATCCCTTGCACCTAGCTTGGCTAGTTTGCCTGTGTCATTTGTGTTCAGCTCATTAGATGCCCGGGTGATGTCAGTGCCCCGCACTGCGGCTCCCGCGCTGCTCCCACCCCTGCCTCCGCTGACATTTTAGTTTATCATGCCTCATCTCAAGGCCCCTCACCTCATCACTTCTTCAAAGTCTGTTCTGCCACAAGGGCCACACAAGTGGTACCACCGGGGGCCACAACACAGCTACCGTACTCCCCACCTGGCTGAGTGGGCCTAAGGCTGGGCTGTTTAGGGAGGGAAAGGGGTCTCCTGGAGGAAGCAGCCTTCAAGGAGACTCCTCCAGCACCAGGAAGCAGCAGGGCCAAGGTGTGTGCAGGGCCGGGGGTGAGGAGAAAGGGGCCTCTGAGCAGCCTTGGGAAGGGCAGGGGAGAATGGCTGGGGAGGCAGCCAGGGCCTCGTGGATTAGCCCAGGAGAACAGAATGGGCCAGGCCCATGCGTTCACTGAGGGCAGGGGGTGGTTCTGCCTGGGAAAGGCTGTTCAGAGGGCCCACCCAGTGTCCCGCTCCCCACATCATTACACCCACAGCCGTGATGCAGGCCACACAGCATCTTCTGAAGATTTGATGGACACTCACGCAGGAAGGACAGGAGCAAAATGACTCAACTCAGTTCAACTGAGACCTCAGAGAAGACTCCATCAGCATCACTAGTATCACAATCACTGACATTTCACCTAAACAGTGGCCGTGGGCACCAAGGAAAGTTCCGTAAGCTTCTAGAAGCTTGTTCTTGGAAATCAAGTAGGTGATTGGCAATGAAAAACAGCCAGCTGAGGCCCATGGATGTTAAAAAACATACTTTTCTGAATGTGTTTGATTACATGGAAAAATCAGGTACCAAATGCAACCTTAGAATGGACTCCCAAAGACAGTTTTACAAATGGAAACCTGGTGGTGCTACCAAAGCCATATGTAGAGGAACATGGATAGCAGTTTTAGAAAATAAAAAAGACTTACACGTTCCAGCTCTAGAAACTAGAAGAAGAATGCTCAAATAACTAGAAAGGATTAAGAGGGATAAGAAGTCGCTAAAGATAAAGGAGAACAAGTGAGGGGAAAAATAGAATCTGGCAACGACCCACATGCTGGTTCTTCAGAGTCACTAAAATAAACTCAGAGAGGGGAGATGAACAGAGAAAGCGCCAGGGCGCTAAAAGAAGTAACTGGACCCGAACGAAATGGTCTGATTCTAAGCGATGATGCTGCATACTTTAATAAAAATCAAGCTGAAGACTCGCCACGATGGACACGTTTTGAGGTGAATGTGGGATGAACGTCTCTTAAGAAATAGAGCCCTGCAATAAACACAAGTCTGCTGGAGAAGGCACAGTGCCAGGCCTGCGCCCCATCTGCAAAGCCCAGACAGCCCAGATTTTTTTCACAGAACAGATAATATGGGACATGCATAATCAATAACAAAGAGCACCCAGACAGCTTACGCTTCCTTTAGCACAGGCCAACCAGAAGTCGCTCCACTCAAAACCAGGCACAAACACTGAGCAAAGGAACCCAAGAATATTCTTGGCCCAAGCCCTGGAGACACACGGGAGACTGGGCTCACAGCATCATGTGAGGATGTGGGCTGTGGGCGCAACCCAGGTCTCGCAGCACCTGGTGACACCGTGGCTGGCATGGATTGTGTGAGGACAGCTGTGATGTCCACGAACAATGGGTGCCCAGGACACCCTTTGTCACAAAAGGACACACAGCTAGGAGGAGGGAGCGGAGGCCATCTGGGGAGCACGGGGAAGGCTCGAGGAGAGGAAGGCCCCAGGTTCCTGCTCTCTGGGGCTCAGGTGTCTCCCATCCTGGCCTGCTTGGGGCAGGGGGCAGTCAACAGGGGCCATGCCCCCCTCCTCACGCGCTGGGCTGCCTTCCTCCCCGCACCTTGGCATGCAGCTGGGCGTGCCGCGGGCACACATCCATGCGGCACACTCCCTGCAGCGAGCCATCTCGTTCACTTGCAGCCCACGGGGAAGGGCTGTGGTGGTGTGGCCTGCTGTGCTGCTGGAACACAGGGGCAGATGCCATAGGGATGAGGAGAGGAGGGGAGGGGAGGGAAGGGGAGGAGAGAAGAGGGGAGAGGAGAGCCAGGTGCAGACAGGACCAACCGGGGCATCTCCAGTTGATGGTTCAACGGGAGGGCTTGGTCTATCCCAGGCAGGAGCTGGAGTGCCAGGAGGTGGAGGGCCTGGAGGTCCACCGGGGCCGCCTTCCTCCAAAGTGACAAGTGGGGCCTGGGGCGGCAGGAAGGGCAGCCCAGCCAAGTAGTCTGGTTGTTGTGGGGACACCTGTCAGGGAGGGGGGGGCAGGCTGGCAGCTGAGAGCCAGCCTGGCAGCCTGGGCCCGGGGACAGGGGCTCCGGGCAGCTGGTGTGGAGGGCCTGACAGGTGGACAGGGTTGGGGGGAACAGCTGGAGGGGTGGACAGAGGCATGTGTGCAGGAGAGGGACAAAGGGGCGCTCAGCTCCTCAGGGGGGTGGGGAGCCAAGTGGCTCAGGCGCTGACTCCATCCATGGGTCAGAGATGTCTGACTGTCTCTACCCACGAAGACTCCCTGGGCTTTTCCGAGAGCTCTCAGGAACCTGCGCTGTGGACATGGGAGGGTGCCTCCAGGATTGTGGGGTGTCGCCAGAGTATGGACTCCAAGAGGGAAGCTATGGTCTCCCCAGATGGTGCCTAGGGCTTTCTGCTCCTGACCCTTGTCATGCCCTGCCCCTTAGGGGGCCAGAGTCCAGGGCTTCCACGCGTGGGCATGGGAAGGCCGGCGGGCACTGCCCCAGATGGCGAGTGTGGGGCACAGATGGGGTGGGGGGTGGCCATTTGTCTTGCCACTTCCTGTTGGGATCATGGACTTTAATATCAGTAATGGTCTGCTGGAGCAGGAGAGAGATTTGAGGATGGAAGGTGCTGGCACGGTTGGAGGACACGAATGGAGGTTCTCCCTGCAGCCCTCAGGGCGCGGCCTCTGAGGTCTCAGCTCAGGCTCCGTCCCGAATGCTGCCATGGCCTTCAGTCTGGTGCTCTGCCTTTGCCAGGGAAGGGGCGCATGGGCTGGAAGGGGGGTTCGATGGGTTCCCAGGGCTCTGCTAGTGCACGGTCCATGTCCAGTTTGTGTCCACGTGTGCACAACCCTGGTGTGGGGGCAGTGAACCACTGCCGGGGCCCTCACCCTGGGCGCGATGGGGCTTTAAGGTGGTGTTCAGACTGGCTACAGCCACGGAAAGAGCCGGCGTGGGCTCTGTCCAATGTAGTTAAAAACATCTGACTGCGACCACAAAAATGCTGGCACCCGGGCACTGCAGGCACATTTTCATGTCAGCTGCACACGCCGGCGTCTCAGGAGCTGCGCTGTGTTAACCCCTGGGAGGAGCGGGACTGCGGGGTCAGGGCGGCACCACGGCGCCATGGGCGGGTGGGGGGCACAGAAGACCGGGTCCCATGTGTCCTGTGGTCAGGGACACCGCTGAGCCTCACTGCTTGGAGCCTGCCTGTCCACCTGGGCCCAGGCAGAAATTGAGGACAGGGATGGGTGCCGCTTCCTCGGAGGCGCTGACCCCTGGGGCGCAGGAGACCCAGCGGACCATGTGGGGCTCACAGCAGGGCTCCCTCACTTTTTAATTTCTGCCAGTCTGCCTTCCTACCCTTGTCCACCTCATTCTGCACTGCTCACCCCCACCCAGGGCTTTGGTACCAGAGACTGCACAGTCATCTGCACTCCAGCTGTAACCCCGTGAGGTGAGACCCTCTTTCAGAGGGTGGAGGGCTGGAGGCCCTCCTGCCCCCCGATTCTGGCCCCTGGCTCCCATCCCCCTCTTGGGGGCTCGCAGCTGTCCGCATTTGTCTGTAGCGCCCCCGCCCAAGGCTCTGTGCACATTTGGGCTCCCCTGTGTCCCAGACTCGCTTGCCAGAGAACACATCCAGCTGGCCGGGACCCCCGGCCCCTTTCCCCCTCCGATCCAGCAGGTGTGTGGTGACTCAGAGGCATTTAATTCTCAGCAGAGGCAGCTGTTGGACAGTCTGGAGACCCCTGAGTGGCCCGCCAGGAGCTCGGGGGAGCCTCGCAGGAAGGGCAGAGGGGGGAGAGTGGGGGGCTCTGCCCAGGCTGCTCACCCCTCTTCACCTCCACGCCGGACCGAAACAGGGGCCCAGGGCCTCCCACCCCAGCCCCTGCTTGCCCAGGGTGTGGACAGCTCAGGGGTGTTCAGCCCTCCGTGTGCCTGTGTCAGCCTGGGGTTGGGTGGGGGAGCACGGTGCCTCCTACATCTCTATCATCAGCGCCCCAAGAACTCCATTTTTCTCAGGAGTGGGAAGTGTTTGGAATGCCCTGTCCCCATCTCCGGGTGGAAGGGGGTGGCAGGGTGGTGACACTCATTTGGCACGGCCTGTGGGATCTACAGCAGGGACGGGCTGGGGACCCTGAATCATGGGCGGGAGCCTCCACCGAACCCCTAGAACCCACAGGCAGCCTCTCCCCGAGCCAGGGCCCAGCAGACCCCACGGAGGGCATCCATTGTGGTGACCCCCCGCCAGTCCTCCAGAGCTGTGCAGAGAGCTGGTCAACCAGGCCCCCATGGCGATCCATCAGGTCTGCGATGGGCCCTTGTCAACCTTCTGGGTATTGGGCGCTGTGGCTTCGATGTGAAGCCCCTTGCCCCCCAAGGCACACACGGAAGGCTTGGTGCCCAACACAGCCTATCTGGAGGGTCAGAGGGGAGGCTTCTGGGAAAGGGTAGGGTCTGGAGAGCTTCTATTTCCTCCGGGGCAAACCCATTCAGGGAAGGTTCTTCACTTGTGGGGAACACCGGGCGGTGCTGGGAACAGGAGGTGAGATCTGACTGAAGGGGTTTGTTCTTGGCGGAGCATCCTTGAGTGGCCTGGTTTCTGGTCCCTCCTCCCCTTCCCTCTCTTCTTTCCCTCTCCCACTCTCTTGTTCTCTCTCTTCCCTTGCTCTCTCTCCCCTTGCTCTTTCTCTTCCACTCTCACTCTCCCCCCTTGCTCTTACTCTCTCCCTCTCTCTCCCCCCACTCTCCCTCTCTCCTTGTGCTCTCTCCCTCCCCTGGCTCTCTCCTCCACTCTCACTCTCTCCCCCACGCTCCCTCCCCTCCCCCTCACTCTCCCTGCCAAGAGATGAATGGCTCTCCTCTATGAGGTGCTTCTGCTGGGCTTTGCCACGGGCCCAGGGGCACTGGAACCAAGTGGCTGTGGATGGAAACCTCTGAAACTGGTGTCTTTGGAGCCAGAATAACTCTTTCCTCCTTTAGTCCCTCAGCGCTTTGGTCACAACCCTGAAGCTGACTCATGCACAAGCACGTGAGAAGCGCCTGCGTTCACCCCGACCACATGCACGTGGAAAGACCTGGTTTGCTGCGTGAGCTGTGTCAGGTGTATGTGAGCAACAGTGGCTACGACAACCCCTCCCCGTGATGCACAAGGCTGAGGCCAGGTCAGGCTGGTGGAGACAGCTGGCCGTGGACGGCAGAGCTGGCCGTGGACGGCAGGGTGTCCCGGACCAGGCGCCCCGAGGCCCAGCGGTCCAGGCTGCCTGGGAAGCAGAGAGGGAGCTAAGCTCCATGGTACCTTTTCATGGGCAAGGGAGGCTCTCCAAGGAAAGTGACTGACGTCCAGACCTCGGCAGGCGAGCGGAGGAGAGGCAAGCTGCAGGCGCATGGAGCGTGAGAGGATGCAGCATATGCATTCCCGACAGAAAGCCTCATCCAAGCTGCTTGCCCTCCCTTCAATCTTCCTCCCTCCTTCCTCTCTCCCTCCCTCCCTCGCTCCCTCTTTCCCTTCCCTCCCTCCTTCCCTTCCCTCCCTTCCTTTCTCCTTCCTCCCTTCCTTTCTCCTTCCTTCCTTCCTTCCTTCCTTCCTTCCCTCCCTCCCTCCCTCCCTCCCTCCCTCCCTCCTAAGCTGGAGGAAGGCAAGCGCCTTCCTGCCTTTCACTAACTCTCACTTATCCATCTATTCAAGTACTATTCGTCTATGCACTCATCCATCTAGCCATCCACCTATGCACTCATCCTCTTACCCATGTACTCATCTAACATCCATCCACCCACCCATGCTTGCATGCACCCATCCACCCCCCCGATTCAGTCCTCTCCCCTGCCCTGTCCCCTCTGCACCTACCCTCACTCAGCCCACCCCACGCCACATTTGTCCCCCTTCTTCCCACAGCGGTAGCAGCTTCCTCCCGTGTATCCTATGGCAACAAGAGGATCAAAAGGCACTGATGACGCAGCCGCTGGCCCTGGAGGGACAGCCTGCCCACTCCAAAAATAGATCAAATCCGCCGGGACTCGGGTCCTCCCTCCGTCCCTTGTCTTCTCCCTGAGACCCTGTGTCTCTTGACGGGGTCACACCCTGTGGCGGAATGGTCCCAGATCAAAGAGGAGCATGAGGCCCACCACAGGGGCCTGGGCTCTGGATGTGGAAGCAGCGGGGGCTGCCTGGGGCACCTGGAGAGAATGCCCTCTTTGACAGGTGGGGACTCTGCCAGGCCAAGAGGAAACTGAGCGCTCCCCGAGTTCCCAGCCCTTCCCCTCTCTGTCCAGTGCCGTGGCAGGGCCAGGACTGCTGTGGAACTGGCCTCCAGGGTCTATCTGGTCGGGAGCTGAGGCTTCCCCGGCAGGGGGCCGGGGGCCCAGGGCAGGTGCACATGTGTTCTCAGCACGGCCGCGAGGCTAGCCGTGGCATGAACGCGGGATGGCACTCTGCAGAATAGAGGCTTGGGGGGCGGGGGCTCCCCAGCAACACCAGGGCCGGGAGGAGCGGCGGGAAGATGAAGCTGGAGAGGCAGAGGCTGCTGGGCCCCAGGACTGCATTCCAGCCAGGAGGGAGGCCATGGGGGCTCGGGCGGGGAGTCTGTGGTCTGGTTTATGTTCTAAACGTCCCTCTGGCTGCTGCGTGGAGACAGGAATGTGGAGGGGGAGCGAGAGCCGGGTGCCCCTCGAGACGAGACGAGGCTGGCTCTCCTCTTTGGGAAGGAAGGACTCTCCCTCGTACACGCTGTTCCCGCCTGCCGGCCCTGGCTGCAGGGGAAGAGCAGGCCCGGAGCTGGGCAGGTGGGCTGTTCCCCACGGGACTCAGGACCCGAGGCAGGCATGCTGCCAGGAGGAGCAGCTCCCTGCTACTGGGAGGGAGGGAGGGAGGGAGGGAGGGAAAGGGGGAGGGCCCAGTGCTGGGAGAGGAAGAGGCCTGCCAGCCAGGACTGCCCACCTCCATCCTGTGGGACAGGCCAGGTGGCTGCCGTCCACGGTGGCTGTGTGCGGGGCCTGGTGCTATGGGAGCGGCTAGTCAGCACCTCACTGCTGCTGGGTTGATAGCTGAGTTGACTGGCTTCCCTGGTGGCATGCACCATGCCACTTCCGCCCCTCGGTCTCCTTCCCACACGGGCCAGGTGCACAACTCAAGGGCCGGCACAGATCACCGAGCTCAGAGCTGTCGGCCTGGATCTAGGCTGTACCTCAGGTTGCCGGACTTGAGTTTTCCAGCCAACACATTTCCTTCTTTGCTCAGACAAGGTTTAGGGGAGCTCTTGCGCCCTGACACAGAAAGTTTGTGTGAGGATCGGGTCTCAAGGTGGTGGTGGGGGCTGGGAAGGGTCTAGAGGCTTCCTGAAGGGGCTGTGACAGGCCTGCCTGAGGGTTAGAAGTGGCTGGGAGGAGGGCGCAGGGAAGGAGATGCTGGGGAGACAGCAGCCAGGGGAGGCTCAAGTGGTTCAGATGGGTGGGGGCTGTGCTGGGGTACAGAGTCTACCTGAGGCTGGGCCTGAGTGCCTGCTGGGCTCAGCTAGGACTTCAAAGCCATTGGGTTAGCGGTGCGGTGGCAGTAGGAGCTCTGGCGGTATAGAGCATTGAGGGGTGCAGGGCATCCCTCCCCCTGAGGCCTTGCTAGGCTCCCAGGTCCACTGTGCACTGTCTACCACATAAACCTCGCCCAGCTCGTGGTATAGTACCCCGGGACCCTCCAGCCTGAATGCCTCACAGGACCACCGCCCAGGGGTCCCCTGGTCTCACCCAGTCTCTGACTGAGGTGGACACTGATGCTGAGTGGATAGGTGTGGCCAGGGACTGCCCACCTCAAGTGCCCGTCAGCGACAGTGAACTCCTTGTGCAAGCTCTCAGGAGCCTGAGTCAGCCAGGGGCCTGAGGAGGAGGTTGACCATAGGGTGCTCGTCCCTGGACCCCTGCTGCCAGGGCTCTTCCCGCCAGCAAGCCTGCCCTGCACAGACCCCAGCAAACACCTGCCAATACCTCAAAACGAGCAAGGCCAGCCTGCTGAGCAGAGAAGGTAGGGACTAAACAGACATGGAGATAGAAGATCTACCTGGAATCTCCAGAGAGGCCCTCAAGCTGGTCGACCCATGAGACAAGGGCAGGGTAGGGAGGAGATATCAAAACCCAGTAGCCTGTAGAATCCAGAGAGGTAACAGTGTGGGTAGAATCCCAGCCAGAAGATGGCGGATTTGCAGGGAAGTCCCTTCAGGAATGTCTTTGATTTGACCCAAAGGCGATGGTAGTGTGAGATTATCATCAGAGAAATGTACTCGAGCAGTGTGTGATCTGAGTCACCACTCAGGAAATCAACAGCTCCCAGACTACAACACAAATGCCAAACCCTTTTTGGCAGAAAAAGCAGAGCAGAACTGTGTACAAAGATTTGGGAATAGGGAAGGCATCCGACTTCTGACCAGCACGGCTGGATCCTACAGGACGATAGGTTCAGAAGGAAAATTCCTCCCGACAAAATTCTATACCCAGCTAAACTATCAGCCAATAGATTCAGAGCTTGGATCCTCTGACCATGACGTACAGGAGAGTGCCTGAGGTCCTCTAGAGAAAGGAGGAAAGAGACAAGTGGGAGGCCAAAGGCCCAGAGAACAGCAAGTCAACCTGGGAGAGTTCCACAAGGATGCTAAGTAGTGGGTCACTGGAGGAAAAGGGGCGCCGAGCCTCCACAGGAGGGAGGGCTCTCAAGAAATGTGGCCAGAATGAAGGGGGCTTGAGGGCTGGGACTCTGGGCCAAATAACAAGGCACGTGGAGGGGCGAGAAGCAGATGGTAAGAGAGGAGATGGACAGAGGGAAGTGGTAAGGAGCCATGCAACCAGCTATCAGGGAAGAAAAACATCCATCAGGAGATGGGCCAAACAAATCAGGGGGTAGGTCCAACCGAGGTGGAGAGTCCAGGGAAGTCTCCTAGGGTGAGTGGATGGTGGGGAGCCAGCCCCCCACCTCATGAGGAGCCCAGATGGACAGGTGCTGAGAAGGAGAGCCTCAGAACTGCACAGATGTGTCACCAGCTCCCACTCATGGCAACCGAGACCTCCACCGCAGACAGGGTGCACGTCTGAGCAGCGGGAGGGGAGGAGCACAGAGCCACAGCCGGCCACGTGACCATCGCTGCCCACACCCACCAAGTGTTTGCGCTCTGCGCCAGAAGAGACGTTTGGAAAGGCATTGCTCTTTGGAGAAGAAAGGTTGATTTGAATTTAGCAGTGTCCCTTTTAACGCTCCTTCTTAAGAAAGAAAGGAAATGATCTCAGAGTCACAGGTGCTACATGTTCCCATATTTATGATAGTTTCTGTGGTGCATCTGTTCACATATGCATTTACCCATCAGACCGTCCTTCTAGTCATCATTTTACCCCTGAATATTCCCATTATGCATGCGCCACCATCTATCCATTATCAACCCTTCATCCATTTGTTGTCTGTCTGTCCATCTGTCTGACATCCATCTATCCACCCACCCATCCATCTACCTTCTATCTATCCACCCATCCCCTCTTTTCATCTGTCCACCTGTCCATCCATCCACACATCCACTTATCCTTCTGTCCATTTGTCCGCATTCCATGTGCATGTCCTCCTGTCCATCCATCCATCACACCCATCCCACCCTCCCAGCCAACCTGTCCATTCATCAGAACATCGACCTATCCATCCATTTCTATGCCATATACAGAAAAAAAAGGCCTGGAGTACTGTTCCCTTCATGGTGACAAATGGATCTTTCTGGAGTCATAAAGGGCATACTTCGGCGCTTCATTTTGGAACTTTCTATTATCTAGTCATACAAATAGAGTGATGGTCTGTCTGTCAGAGAGTTCGGGCCTCGTCCCTTTCCTTTCTGTTAGGCTCTGTACTGAAGCCTATTCATAGCACCTTCGCAAGCTATTTCTGGCTGCTCCTCCTTCAAAGGTCTCCCCTGACCACCCTGACTCCTCCGGGCACAGTGCCCTCCTCTACCCCGGCACAGAAATTACCCTGGTCTGTAATTAGATGGTGTATTTTTGACCAGGGGCAGCTCCGTGATGCCTGGAGCTCTGTCCTGTCCCTGCGGTACGTCCAGCATTGTCTCATGGCCCCGTGGTACCTCCAGCATTGTCTCGTGTCTACACTACGGCAGGGGCTTACGAGGGTGCTGGCCAGAAGGAGCCCAGGCAGGCTCACGCTGGGTGCTCGGAGCAGATCCTTTGGTTTCCTGTGGCATTTGGCAGTGGGCGTGGTAGACAGGCTCCCAGCAGAGCCCACAATGGTGCCTGTGAGAGGGCAGGGAGGCAGGCACTTCCACGTGCCACGTGCCAGGCACGGGGCCAGGTGCACAGCAGGGAGGTTCAGGTGATGCCAGACCCAAGCTCAAGGGGCAGCCCTGCCTCCTTGCAGACTCCAGGGCCTTCGGTGGCCTGAACTGGGGCTGCCTGCCGTAGCCCTGCTTCCCACTCTGAGGGCACAGGAAACGGGGCTGGAGGGGCATGAAGGCACATGAGTCTTAAGATGGAAACGAGTTCTAGGGCCAGGTGGCCTTAGGCAGACGAGCCAGGGAAGGCAAAGTGACCTGGTTGAGGCACTGTGGGGGGGGGGGGGCAGGAGGAAGGTGAGGGCTGGGGTACCCTGAGATGACGGTGGGGGATTAGGGAGGGGTGCTGTGGCAGAGCTGCCCACGGCCCACACTGGCTCTTCCTGCTATGCCCAGGGCCTGGGTGCCAGCCTCCATTCTGGCCAAGACCGCTCGGAAGCCCTGTCTGCTCACATCATAAGGCCTACGTGCTCTGGGCGGGCCCTGGCCAGGCCCAGCTGAGCTGCCTTCTGGGCTCCGAGTTTGGGATTCTCCCTACCCTGGGCCACAGGATGGAAGGGGGGTTTATGGGGGAGGCAACAGAGAGTGGCGGAGAGGGGAGGCCACCATGGCTGCCAGCCCCAGCCCCCCTCGGGGGGCCAGGAGTGGCTGGGCAGGGGAGGTGGGCCATGGGGAGATTGTGATGGAAGGGTGGGGTGGGTGGGAAGGTTTAGGAGAGCTCTGTAAGTGGGGAGCGGTGAGGGACAGGCTGGGAAGCAGCCTGAGGATGTGGTGAACGGGGCGGGAGGGCGTCCAGAGCCTGGTGGGCTGTGCGCCCCTGGGATGGATCCGGTTCACTGCGCCGGAGGGCCGAGGAGAGCCCCGAGCTGCAGAGAGATTTATTAGTGAAGCAGAATCGTATTTTTCAGGCAGGACGGTTTGTACAGTTGCTCGTGACGTTGCCTTGGCCCCCGGCCCGGAGGGGAGCGGGGTCTGGCCACGTACGAGGCCCACGTAGCTGGCGGGCGCAGGGCGTCCACTGAGCGGGGTGTCCCCTCCTGTTCTCGTCTGGGTTTGAACATCGAAGCCAGGGCTTTTCCTAGGGAGTTAAAGTAGCACACGCACGCACGTCGGTGGAGACTCGGCCCAGGCTGTGCGTGGGGTGAGGCCGCCGCCCCTGCCCCCTGGCAGGAGTCACAGCGCTTGTCACACTCCATGAAATACGTTGCCCCAAATGCATTCTAATAATGAACCCGCATTTCCTTCCTCGAGAGGGCCATCAGCAGGCTTCCGAGTGGGCCTAGAAAGGGCTCTCTTCACTTCATCTGGTGACAAAGAGCTGGGGTCACAGCAAGTCTGAGCTCCAGTCCGGGGGGCCCCACTCTGGGGGCCCAGACCTGCCTTGGCCACCCCCACCAAGTTCTAGAGACTGCGGCATTGGCAGGCCTCGGGACCCAAGGGGCGCGGGCTCAGCTGTATCCACAGACAGAAGACCGGTCTGGTGAGCCAGGTACCGTGATGAACCGGAGGTCGAGACGTGGGAAGAGGAGAAGCCAGGACTGGGGGCCATCTTTCCAGACTTGCCGCCTTCTTCCTGTGGGCTCAGGGAGCCCTCCTCTCCCCGCATGGCCCGCCGCAGCCTGCTGGGTGGTGACTCTCGGGAGTGAGGAGGGAGCCCTTCGCTCCCCTGGCAGGCTCTGTGCAAGATGAAGGTGATGGGTGCAGACCAGGGGACATGTACACCCTTGTCGGGGGCCTCGTAGCAGCCAGCTGGGCTCAGCACAGTTGCCTTGCAAGTCTGTCCAACCTTCACCAGAGCGTCATGGCATTTTTTTTCTTCTCCTCCTCATCTTCCTTCTCCTCTTCCTGTTCCCTTCCTCTCCCCTCTGTTCTGGTACTGAGACTTGAGCTCAGAAGCTGGATGCTTAATAACCTTGCCTGGGTATTTATTTATTTATATATTTTATTTATTTATTTGTCAGTTGTGGGACTTGAACTCTGGGCCTGGGCACGGTCCCTGAACTCTTCAACTCAAGGCTACCACCCTACCCCTTAAGCCACAGCCCCACTTCCGGTTTTCTGGTGGTTAATTGGAGATAAGGGGCTCACGTTCTTTAGTGCCCGGGCTGGCTTTGAACCTGGATCCTCAGATCTCAGCCTCCTGAGTGGATAGAATTACCGGTGTGAGTCACCATATCCGGCTTTCCCTTACGCTTTTTTTGTTCAAGGTTGGAGCTCTGTCCCTTGAACTCCACTTGTCACTTTTTGGTGACTCTCTGGAGATAAGAGTCTCACACGCTTTCCTGTCCAGGTTAGCTTCAAACTGTGATCCTTGGATCTCAGCCTTCTGAGAAAGTAGGATGACAGGTGTAAGTAACCCAGCCAGCAATCCAGGCGGCACTGTGACATTTTAACCTGATAGTAGGGTTCGGAGTTCACAGGCCAGCAGGGAGAGAAGCAGAGCAGTCCTGAGGATGGTGGTGACCAAGCCAGCTGTCCTGCCTCGAGCTCAGGTACCGGCCACCTCGCTCCCAGTCCAGGCTTGCTCCCCTAGACTGAGTCCACCAGAAGCCATTTACCCTGTGCCCCTGCAATCACATGGTGTCCACAAATCAATGCCACCGTCCGTCCCTGTCTTGTGCCTGAGCCCCAGGCCCCATGCCACATAGAATATGTTGTAACACACCCAATATAGGAAATGCCCTGTTGACAAACCAGAAAGCATGCTGACGTTGACTGGAGAGAAAACAAAGATGGCGCCCTCCTTCCAGCATCCAGATAGAATCCACAGGCATACCCGTGACTCGTGCCTCAGTTTCCCTTTGACAGAATGATATCATGGCTGGTGCCGGGTGACCTGTCCTCACTGAAAGCTGGCTGTCGATCTAGTTAGTGGTACCTTGGAGTCTCGCCTTCTCTCCTGACTTCTGACTGGCCACTGGCTTTGTGGAGGGTTGGTGACCCCAGCACTTCTATCCTGGATGCAGAAGGAGCTCTGAGGACCTTCTCCATCTGGAACCTTCTCCATCTGGAGCCTTCTCCATCCAGACCATTTCCATCCAGAACCTTCTCCTTCTGGAACCTTTTCCATCCAGACTTTCTCCATCCGGACCCTCTCCATCTGGAACCTTCTCCATCTGGAACCTTCTCCATCCTGAGCCTTTTCCATCCAGACTTTCTCCATCCAGACCCTCTCCATTCAGGACCTTCTTCACCTGGAACCTTCTGGACAGTTTCTACCCTGGAATGTCTCCATCAGGACCATCTCCAAACTGGGCTGCATCTGCTGCTGCTGTGGCTGTGCCATCTTTCCCTGAGACCCTGCCTAGCCTTTGAGGGCCTTGCTTAGGGCTTAGCCTGGACGTGAACTACCCACCGGTAGCTGGAGTGGGGCCTCTGCACACTCGACACACGATGGCCATGCTGTCCACAGAGAGAACTCTAGGCCTGTGGGCGAGGGAGGAGAGCTGCTGGAAGCAGGGTCGGGCGTGTGGCAGGGAGGGGAGGAGAGCTGGGCGACTCTAGGAGCTCTCGGGCAAGTCTGGGCAGGTAGCAGCCTCGGGCATTCAGGGGGCAGGCTGGGGCGGGCGGACTGGGGTGCATGGGCAGGGGCGGGTGGCAGGAAGGGGTCTAGAGCGCGACGGAGGCCTGGGCTTACGTCCTCGGGTCCTGGAGGGATGAGGGGCCTCAGGGCAAAGCCTGCGAGGGACTGTGTCCCAGGCTCGTGTTCCTGGGTGCCGTCCATCCCATGTCCACACACGCATGCGCGCACACACACACACACACACACACACACACACACACACACACACACACACACACACACACGGCCATCCACTCCTTTGCCTCCATATCCATCTGTAAGGGCATGTGATTACACCAGGACAGCTTGGCCACCACCACAGCACTCCTGGCTCCTTCCATTCAGATGCCACCTGCCCTGGGGCCTTTGCTCTGCCACCCCTCTTACCTGAACTCCTACTTCCTCCTCTGCCAGGTAACCAGTTAGATTTCACCTGTCGCTGGTCCTGTGACTCTGCAGTGGCCGGAGGGACCCGCTCCACTCCTGCCCTGCTGGCCCCAGGCTCCTTCCCCTGCCCCCAGTGAGAGAACTCGAACAAGCAAGCGCACAACTCAAGCGCCCTGTGCCTGCCACAGACGCGAGGGTTCAGACAAGTCCATCAATTTATAGACAACTCTCCCTCCGACGATCAAGTTACACTTTTCCCCATAACAAGTTCATTTTCTTGTCAAAAATATACAGTGTTCGCATTTGTCTCGCTTACAAGTGTAATTAATATCCAGACCCTAAGCAAGAGCTTCATTCGATACCTGCAAGGATCAGAAAGCATTTCAAGCTGTTGTTTACCGGGGAGCAGGGAAGATTCGTTCTGTTTGCAATTATGTTAATGAGGAAATAGAGTGGTACTTTTTTTTTCTTAAGAGAACCTGCCATAATTTTGCCATGGCTCAGGGATTAGGCTAAAACAGCCCACTGCCCCCTGCAAAACTGTCCACCCGCTCTCAAGGTGACCCTAAGGAGAGAGCCTTGCCTGGGGGAGTGTCTGGAATTGGGCTTCCTGGGGAGGGTTGTGGTGGGGGCAGTGGGGGTGGGGGTGGAGGGGCGGGTGGTGGGGGTAGGGGTGGGGTGGAGGGGCGGGTGGTGGGGTAGTGGGGGTAAGGTGGAGGGGTGGGGACTAGGGGTAGTGGGGGTGGGGGTGGAAGGGTGTGGGAGGGGCGGAGGGTGGGGGTAGTGAGGGTGGGGTGGAGGGGTGGGTGGGAGGGGTAATGGTTGGTGGGGATGGGGGTGGAGGGGTGGGGGATGGGGCGGGTGGTGGGGGTGGGGGTACAGGGGCAGGGGCCTCCCAGAGCTGGGTGCTGGACAGGTCTGGGATGGGCGTGAGCCTTCTCTAGTCCCCTCTGCTCCTGAGCTGCTAGCGGTGACCAGGCGGTGACCAGGCAGGGGTGGCAGGGACACTGCGACAGGGCAGGCATTCCTTTGGCAGCCGAAACAGCAGATTCCAAGATGGCTCCTGCTGTGTGTCAGAGCACTGCAGCCAGGCGAAGGGCAGGGAGGCCCCGCCCAGCGGGGCTGTGTGGGAGGGGAGGCCTGGCTGGCTGGGAGGGAGGGAGGGCTGCCTCCACCTGCCTTCCGCCTGGTGTCTTCAACGTGTCCCCTACCCCTGTGGGTTCCGCTGACTTCCTTCCCTGGAGACAGTGCCAAAGGCCACTCTCACTTGGAGGAGAGCTCAGCATGGACAAAGGCCCTGGGGTATGAGAGGAGCCAGCACAGAGGAGAGAAGGAGCCCTGGGAAGTGGAGGAAGGAGCCTAGCCAGGTGGTGGAGGCAGACCAGGAGGGGGCAGGCGCCCTGGGGAAGGCCTGCAGGACCCTGGAGAGAGAGGGTCCTCTGCCTGCGTGGACGGCTGTGCCGGGAAGGAGGCCTCCACAACCCAGGAGCCTCAGCAAAGGTGGTCTGCAGTGGGCCAGCCGGGCCTCCCGCCTCCCGGGCCGTCGTGGGCACGGTGCAGAGAGAGGGCCCATTCATGGCCTGACCGCTGCGGTCTGCAGGCACGTTAGGGCCCGTCCCTGGCTGGCTGTCTCCGGGGCGGGGGGGGGGGGTGGGGGCCGGCAGCCCCCTCCCCAGACTGCCCCCGGCTGCCTTCCCCGGGCTGTGGCTGAGCCTCGTAAATCCCTGGATGCTGGAGAGGGCCCAGGTGAGGCGGGAACAATGTGCCATTGTGCCCTGTGGGGACCTCTGCCACCTCTTGCCACCAGCCCCTGTGCTGTAAAATCTCTCCCCACCGATCCAATTTCGCCTCTCGGGCCCTGGGGGGGCCGGGCCGGGCGGCGGGCTCCACACAGAAACCATTTATGGCAGGATAAAGGCAGCCTTCATCCGCACCCACGGCCAACGTTTCCTCCCCCACATCTGTCAGGTGGTGTGGGCCGCAGGCACAGAAATGGGGGCTTGTGTGGGGGCCCCTGGCATCCGCAGTGGGGAGCAGGGCCTCCAGTCCCCGGCTTCCTGGGCCTCCTGCCTGTGACTCCACCCGGGCGGGCCGGGCATGGGCGTTTGCCATGGCGAGGCTCAGGGTCTGCGGGGCACCCGGCTGGTAGTGGGCGAGGGGGGGCATCTCCAGGCCTAGCCAGGGGTGGGGGGTTCCCTGAGGGGGGGGAAGGGAGAGCTGGGGGGTCAGGGGCTCCCTGCTGCCTCGCTGTTTCGGGTCCGGGCAATGGGATGGCCTTGGCCTTGGCTGGCCAGTGGCTAGAGCAGACTCCTCTCTATTACTCCCGGAAGACACGGGCAGGGGCCCGGCCAGGCCCTGCTGGCTTCCAGAAAACCCAGGACGACGAAGCCATCACCTGTACCCAGACACACCTTCTCGTGTCTTTTAAAACTCCCTGCCAGAACTAGGGTTTGAACTCAGGGCCTGGGTGCTGTCCATTAGCTTTTCCCTTTCTAGGCTGGAGCTCTTACCTTGAGCCGCATTCCTACTTCCAGCTTCTCAGCGGCTCACGGGAGGTAAGAACCTCACAGACTTTCCGACCCAGGCTTTGAACTTCAATCCTGAGCAGCTGGGAGCACAGCAGTGAGTCAGGGCCCTGGTGGTGTCCTGTCACTGTGCGCTGGGGAAACCGTGGCTTTGGAGTCAATCCCTAAAGGCCACCACAGGCCACCAGGGTGGAAAAAACATCCAGGAAAGCCCATACCACAATGCCTACCACCCTTGGCTAAAAAATTACCAAGACCCCAGCTCGAGCTGCTGCTGGCCTGATGTGATGTCCCCTCTCTCACTCGCTGCTGGCCTGATGTGATGTCCCCTCTCTCACTCGGAGGTAGAGGTAGCAAGACCATGTTGCCCCAGGCAAACACACGAGACTCTCTCCCAAACATAAGTGCATTAGAGCCTTGGCATGAGTCCACACACACTGCGCATGCTCAGATGCAGACTTCAGCACTGTACCGCGGGCGCCTGACTCCATTCCCCCCGACATGGTCCCACTTCTGCTGCAGTCAAGCAGCCTTTCGGCAACTCCCAGAGTTTCTCTCCGACCCTTCGCCTGAGCAATGCGCGGTCCTTTCCGGCTCGAAGGCACTCGGTAGCTTTCGTCTGCTCCGTGGGCAGCATGTGCGTCTGCGGGGCAGATGTTCACCCAGCGAAGGCTGCCGCCACCCAGCGGACCGCCCGACCACTGGATGGAAGGCGCCGAAGAGAATGGGTGCCTGCCAGGCGCGGCACGGGCGCAAGGTACGGGTGGAGCTGTGGAAACCTCAAAACTGCATTTCTAAATCTGTGTCAAAGCGGTACTTAGGGGAGAACACAAAAGCCTAGAGACATGGTTTAAGGGGTAGAGCACCCACTTAGCAACTGTCAGGCCCCAAGTTCAAGTCCCAGTGCCCCTCTGCTTCCCCCAAGGATAGTAAGAAGAAAAAGCACGTGTGGGTGGGAGGCCACAGACAGCGCACGTGACCCGAGGGCTCCCCTAGAGGTCTCCACACCTGGCCAGCCCTGCTCTGGGGAGCTCTGATTGTGGGGTGCTCTGGAAGTGGGAGCCGGAGAAAGTCTGGAGCAGGGGCGCAGGGGCTCATCCAGCAGGCAAGGTGGGATCTTTGTGCTGTTTTTGTTTTTGCAATACTGGGGCTTGAGCTCAGGGTCTCCGGCTTGCTCACAGCTGGTGTTCTACCACTTGAGAAGGCCTCCAGTCTCGCTTTTTGCTGGTTATTTTGGAGATGGAGTCTCATGGACTTTTTTTTTTGCTTTGGCTGACCTTGAACTGTGATCCTCTAGTCTCAGCCTTCCAAGTAGCCAGGATTAAGGCATAAGCCACTGGTTTTTATGGAGCAGAACAATCCCTCGCCCTGCAGACACTGGCGGGTTTAGTGGGCCTGCAGTACGCTTCGATCCAGCAGAGCCGGGCGCCAGGCTCTGAGCTCCGGGATCCGGTCAAACTCTGGTGAGCTACAGTGGGCATGCAGTGGGCGAAGGGCAGGGAGATTGGGCAGAGGATGGAGGGCCTCTGCCCAGTGCCGTCATCTGGTGAGGCGACCGGGTGGCTCAACTGTGGGAAGTGTGGCTTGTTTCACTGGACCCAGTGCCCGGTACTGTGGCAAAGGGATTGTCGAGTGATGTGGTGTCTGGGTGTAGCACTCTGACTGGCCTGGGTCTTCATTACATGATAACCTGCTGAGGGCCTTCTAGGAATGACACATTCCTGGACCTCTCCACCTCTCCAAGCGCCTTGCGGGGCTCTGCCTTATATAGGGGCATGAACTCGGGTGGAAGTACCCATGTACCCCAGGGCCTTTGCACAGGTCTTCACAGGGCACTTATACCTGGCTACCCTCTCCCCCATACCAGATGGAGGAAACTCTGTGTGCTGTCACTCTGTCCTTCACATGAGAACACATGGAGTCTGGGGCATCCTGGCCTGGCCTTATCTGCTGTACCCCAGGCTCTAGGGCGGTCCCCTCATGGGGGTGACAGTGGGGCTGGTAGAGGGATGGATGCCTGGCTCAGCAGGTCTCGTGGTGCTCCAGCGGCGATCTGTCCTGTTCTCTGCTTTGGCCACCTTGGTCTAGGCTGGGAGGTGGGCAGGCCAGCTAGAGGGACCGGGTGCCAGGGGTCCAATAGCCACCGCCTCCTCCCAGCAGAGCCAGGCCTTCTGCTTCCCTCCCCCCCCGCCTCCACACGCTCTGCCCACATTGCACCCCAAGCTCTTTCCAGTCTCCACCCTCCAGTGACTTTCCTGTGTGTCCGCTGGTTTTGCAGCTCAGACTCAGAGCTTCCCACGCTTGCTTAACCTTTTCACTCCAAGATGGCGCTCTACCACTTGAGCCATAGCTCCGCTTCTGGCTTTTTGCTGGTTCATTGGCAATCAAAGTCTCATAGACTTTCCTGCCCAGCGCTGGCTGTGAACCAAGATGCTCAGATCCTAGCCTCATGACTTTGAACTTGGGTCCTCAGATCTCCGCCTCCTGAGTGGCTGGGATTACAGACGTGAGCTGCGGCGCCGGCACAATCTCTTCCTGGAGGCCTGGACCAGTTGGGGTAGACGGCGCTTTCTCTGAGCTCTCACCTCCGCCCTCCCCGGAGCTGTCTCCATGGGGAAAGGGCCCTGGGTGCCCGGCCACAGGCTCGGTCCACACAACCCACGGCCAGCTTGTGCCCAGAGGAGGATCTGGCATCCACAGTAGCCCAAGTTTGAGGAGAGGCCCAGAGGGCAGCCTTGCCCAGACCCAAGCAAAGCTCGAGCCACCCCGGCCAAGGCCACGGAGCGAGCCAGTGGTGTGGTGGCGGGTGGTGGGGGGAGGCACAAGTGGAGAGAGGCATGAATGGATGTGCGGGAGGGAGCCCGCTGCCAACCCAAACAGCCCAGCCCTCAGCCTCTGCCGGGTCTCATGCACAAAAATTTCCATCTGCCTCTGAAGCTCTCAGAGCCCGGGCAACGGAAGGCGGTTCGCTCGGCAAGATAAACAACATTCATTCTCACAGTGGCTCCATGTAAAGCTCCATACCAGCCACGTTACGGACGTGGTGTCCTGCCCGGGGAGGCCCCGCACCTGTGGGCGCCAGGCTGAGGCTGGGGGGGGGGGTGCCTGCTGCCCAGGCCATGTGGGTTTGTGGCAGGGCCTGCTGGCATCCACCTGCCAGCCAGGCTGCCCAGCCAGAGGGCTGCACTCTGCCCCCAGGGCCCGGGATGCTGTCCCCTTGGGGTGTCTGGCCTAGCTGTGGGACCCGCTGTCTCCCAGGCCCCGGGCATCCAGCACCGCGGGGGCCCCTGGGTGCTGGCCGCTTCCTTCCCCGTCTTCACGGCTGGCCTATGGTTTCTGGAGCCTCCAGGGCCAGAGCGAGCCTGGCTGCCAGGCCCCTCGTGGGGCTGGGGAGGAGGGGGCCGGGGGCTGGGACGTCTATTTTTGGGGACGAGCTGTTGCCCGCGCAGCCTGTGCCCTGGCCCGTGTGAAGAGCTGAAAAAGGATCCCATTTTGACCGAAATACATGGTGTTTTTTGAGGGAGGCTCAGGCAGCCAAACAGGGCTGGCCGCAGGGACAAGGCTCTGGCCTCTGCCCAGGGGGCCTGTCTGCCTCTGGAGACAGAGGCCCTGAGTCCAGATCCCCTCACCCGCTCGGGGCCTGCACCCGCTGACAGCACCTCACTTTGTGCCCACAGAAGTTGACAGGGCTTGAGCTCACTTCTCTAAAAAATGTAAATTTCCTCTGGCCAATATTTGAGGCCTATAAATAGCCCCTCAGGGGGGCTGGGGCAGGGCGGGCTGGGGGAGGGCACACCACCCCACAGACAGCAGGGGGGAGGGCACGCCAAAGATGACTCTTAGAGACTGGTGAGTCACGGCAAAGTAGGGAAACTGAGGCTGGGGTTTGGGCTGTGTGCTCGGGCCACATGGCAGACATGGGGCCGAGCCTGATACCCCCTTCCTATCAACCGGCTCTGCCACCCTCCTGCCCACACTCTGCAGACCGCCCCCTGAGCCTCCCTGGAACGTTTCTGCTCTGGAATGTTCCGGATCCTTGCTTGTGAGTCCTCTGGCCTAGCAGGGGATTGACTTGTGATTCCTTCAACAGCACCGAGTGCTGAGTTTGGTGCTATGTGTTCTCCAGGTCTTGTGGCCAGGCCACCATGTTCACGGTAAGCCAGGATGAAAGGCGCCCTGTGCCTCAGTGTCCCCTCCGAGCATTCCACGCTGGGGCAGCTGGAGACTAGGGTGTCCCCTCCAGCCCTGATGAGATGGCAGCCATTGGGGCCTGGGCAACCCCTTGAGCCACGCAGGGATGGTGGCTTGTCTCAGCACATCTCACGGCCAGTCTCCGATGCCCCTCCGCTCAAAGCGCTCTGGGTGGCCAGCTCCTGTCACTCCCTGCCAGAGGGCTTCGGCAGTACGAGGGTTTGAACTCAGGACCTGGCACTTGCTAGACAGGCACTCTATTGCTTGAGTCCCTTTGTGCGTCCTTTATTTCTCAAATAAGGTATCAGTGTTTACGCCCAGATCAACAGGACCATGAGCCTCCTGTTTGTTCTTGTCCCGTCGCTGGGGTGACAGGCGTGTGCCACCATGCCGGGTGTTGGTTGACATGGGATCTTGCTGGTCTCAAACCACTTCCCTCCCAATCTCCACGTCCCAAGTAGCTGGGATTACAAGTGTGAGCTGCTGTGCCCGGCATGTCTCCCTCTTGGCTGCTAAAGCCACCCAGTGGGGACAAATGCGGTAGCAGTGTGGCACCCTTTCCTCCGGGCCCTCCTGTGCTCCTGCTGGCCATGCCCCTGCCTGATGTGGCACCAGCCCCCATTTAGGTCCCCCCACTGCCACCCTACAGGTCATGGCCACGTAGGGTCTCCTGAGAGGCCAGGCAGGGATGGCTTGGGATCAGAGCTGCAGATCTGGCCACCCAGGCCACTGTCCCGACCCCTGGCTTCTCTCAGGAGGGAGTGGGGCATGGCTGCAGGCCTCAGGGGAACAAGCTGGGGGCCAAGGCTTGGGGGAGGGGGCTCGTGGCACTCAGCAGGGCTCAGGGTCGAAGGAGGCTTTCATGGTGGGGTTATCACATAGACACACGACAAAACAGGGCTCGTGTGGCTTGACAGGAGGAGCAGCACCTCTAGACTCCTCACCCACCAAGACAACGCCCCAGGAAAGAAGGTACATGAACCTTAAAATAACGGCTCCCAGAACAGCAAACCAGCGAAGCTTCCTGGGTGTTCTGCAACTGGACGCTGCGGGGAGAGCCAGAGTCCTGGGGCGGTGGGGACCTGGTCTCTGGGGCTCCGGAAGGGACTCAGGGCAGCTCCAGTGAAGGCTGGGGGGACAAAGGGGCACCAGAGCCACTGGGGCTACCTAGGCCCCGCCATGTCTCCCACTGCCTGCAGCTCAGCCACCAGGCTGCGTAGCCTTAACCGTCTGGAAATGTGCTTAGTGGAGTTAATGACTTCTTTTCTTTGTGCTGGAGCTTGAACCCAGGGTCTTTCATTTTTGCTAAAGGCTGGTGCTCTATCACTTGAGCCACATCTCCACTTCTTCATTTTGCTGGTTAATTGGGGATAAGAGTCTCACAGCTGTTCCTGTCCGGCATGGCTTTGAACTGTGATCCTCGGGTCTCGGCCTCCCGGTGGCTCGGATACACAGGGGTAGGCCACGGGTGCCTGCCAAAGGCAATTTTCAGGATGTCATTACAAGCAGTGGAAATGCAGATCGTTGGCTGAGTTATGGGGACATTTGTCAGAAGCATCTAGATGTAGGAATCTCTTCTTCCAGTGTGCAAATTCTATGGAATCTAAACAGACCATGTGTTTGTTCCTGGGCAGACTTTCTTTGGAATCGAGATGGTGCCTAAGTGTAAAACTCCACCCGCTCTTGCTGACCCGGAACCAAGGCAGGCCGTGCAAGCTCTCCTTACAGGTTTCCACGTTGACAGTGCATTGACGTGACGGCTGCTGCGATCTCTTAGGCTAAGCAAAGTATATTATTTCCATGTTCACTTGTTCCTCTTGCTTATCTTGTTTTGGTGACACAGGTGACTGAACTCAGGGCCTCAGACTCACCAGGTAGGCATTGTAACCATCAAGCCACGCATTCAATCCTATTTTATGTAGGTTATTTTCAAGGCAGGGTCTTTTATGCCAACTCTCAAGAAAGAACTCCCCATCAAAACCAAGGCGCTCACAGTTCTGACAAACGCAAAGGAAACAAAAACCATGGAAAGACCTAGAATTGCAGGCAGAGGAAGACTTCAGGTGCCGGAACGAAGAGTGGTGTCTCCAACAGTGGTGGTTGAAATATTTCTAGAATATGCTTTATTGGTGGACAATTCAGAAGCCAAACTAACAGACCAATGCGACTGACAGCGCGACAAATAAAAACGGAAGTGAATTCAACCCCCAATGCACAATTATATATACCATAAAGCACAAACCGTGGATGAAAGAAATGAAGGTAGATCGTGCACATGCAGAAAAAATGTCCTGTGGTCACGGACTGTAAGACTTCATTTTATTAGTAGGTTAATTTTCCCAAATGGATTTCAGATTCAATACAACGCCTAGTGAATCCTAGCAAGTCCTTCCTTCCTTTCTTCTGCCCTTTCTTTCCTTCCTTCTTTCTTTTAGAAGGGGGTAAAAATTGGCAACTTGTTCCTAAATTTCATGTGATAATTTATATGCGTTTGTAAAGGATAAAACAAGCAGAGTGGCCACACTGGTGGCTCAAGACTCTCATCCTAGCCACTGAGATCTGAGGATCACAGTTCAAAACCAGCCTGGACACTAAAATCTGTGAGACTCTAAATTAACCACTAGAAAACCGGAAGCGGTGCTGTGGCTCAACGTGGTAGAGTACTAGCCTTGAGCTGAAGAACTCAGGGTCAATACCCAGTCCCAGGGTTCAAGCCCCACGACCACCATCACCATCACCAGAAACAAATCCAAAAACTAAGCAGATTTGCACTGCCTGACTGATCAGCGGTGACTCCTGTGGGGCTTCTGGACTGACAGTCTTGCTGATCACAGGTCACGTGAACCTGACCAGGTATGGCCAATTGGTTTGACATGGTGGGAACCATTTCTTACCTATGCATTAAGGTAAAAAACAAAAGCAAAAAATAAAAATAAAAATTTCACCTTGCTAGATGCTTTGCTCCTTTTTTTTTTTTTTTGTCATGGGCCTGGGTGCTGTCCTGGAGCTCTTCAGAGCAAGGCTACTGCACTACCCCTCTGGGCTACAGGCGCCACTTCTTTCTGGTAATTAATTGGAGATAAGAGTCTCATGGACGTTAGTGCCTGGGCTGGCTTTGAACCTTGATCCTCAGATCTCAGCCTCCTGAGTAGCCAGGATTACAGGCTGAAGCATAGCACCCGGCTACTTCACTCCTTTATTACCTCAAAAGCAAACATAAACTTGGATGGAAGAGCTAGTTCTATACAATTTCTAAAAGGAAAAAAAAATAGGAGAAAAATTTCATGACCTTAGATTATGCAAAGGAGGGCTTAGAATACCCAATGCAATGGACCATACAAGAAAAGAGAAACTGGAGTTCATTAAAATAAAAAACTTCAGTCTTAAAAGACGCAGCTCAGAAAATGAAAAGACAGCCACAAGACAGAAGAGACAATTTGCAAGTCATACATTTGATAAAGGACTTGTATCCAGAACATTATTTAAAAAAAAAAAAAGCTCCCGCAACTCAATAATAGAACAGACTACTTAATTAGAAAATGGGCAAGAGAGTTGAATAAACATCTCCCCAAAGAAGACTCTGAATAGCTAATAAGCCCATGAAAAGTTGTTCAACACCATTAGTCATTAGAGAAATGCAAATCAAGACCACAATGAGATACCATTACACCCTCAGAACAGGGTGTAGAAAAGACTAACCATGCCATCCGGTTGTAAGACTGAGGAGGGAGGGAGGAAGGGAAGGAGGGAGAGAGAAAAGGAGGGAAAATGAAAGAGGAGAGAGAGAGAGAGAGAGAGAGGAGAGAGAGAGAGAGAGAGAGAGAGAGAGAGAGAGAGAGAGAGAGAGAGAGAGAGAGAGAGAGAGAGAGAGAGGAGAGAGAGAGAGAGAGAGAGAGAGAGAGAGAGAGAGAGAGAGAGAGAGAGAGAGAGAGAGAGAGAGAGAGAGAGAGAGAGAGCTCTTTGTTGCTGGAAAAAGAAACAAACCAACAAAAACCTTTAGAAAACCAGTTTAGGAGTTTCTTAGAAAGTTTTTGCCGAATTTCCTCTCCAACTTCTGGGTACACAGAGCAGATAAAGACAGGCCAGTGATGTGAAGCTAATTGAAAGGACCTCCAGGATATTGAAACAAAAGCCATATAACGAATGATTGTTGTCCTTAATGTACTATGTTGTCTCTCATCTCCTTTGCTGTCCCTTGGTTATCTCATATTGGTATAGTATCCCACTTTGTTATCTGATATATTGAATTTATTTGTATTTGGATATTTGAAATTTGATAGGGAAGGGGGGAAAACCAAGGCGGGTGGGGGGTGTGGGGTTGGAGGGAAATAGGTACCAAGACATGTGAAAGGGTATCAATGTATGTGAATTAATGCACCTTCTATCTGGCAAATATCATGTAACCCTTTTACTAATTACAATAAAAAAATTAAAAAAAAAAAGACAGGCCAGTGAAGACACAGTGGATTTAGGTGGTGGCTAGAAGCATAGCCCGGTACCCCAACACACACACACACACACACACACACACACACACACACACACACACACACCACACACACACACACACACACACACACACACCACACACACACACCACACACACACACACACACACACACACCACACACACACACCACACACACACACACACACACCACACACACACACACACACATACACACACACACCACACACACACACCACACACACACACACACACACACACACACACACCACTAGACCAACACTGACCACATATCTTGCTCTAAATCATTGCCCAACCCTTTCTCAGGCATTGGCCCCCTACAGAATATTTTCCCTGACAAAAGGGCAATGTTACTAGAAAGTTCTGCCATGCCTTAGTCCCATAGGACTCACCCTGCTAAGGGACCTGGAGATACACAAGAGACGAGGAAGACGTGAGTGAAAACTGAAACGAAATCAGATGTACTGAGTCACCGGGCGCAGAAATCCAGGCCTGCAACCCCAGCTCCGAGGGAGACCGGAGTGGTAGGATCCCCAGTTCAAGCGAGCCGGCCTAGTCCACATAGTGAGGTGCTATCTGAAAAATAAACAGGGGATTGCCGTCTGGGAGGTATTTTAGCAGACGGATTTATAGCCTTCAATGCTATTAATAGCTAGAACTCAATTTCCTCAAAGGCCTGGGTAAAGGTGCAAGTAACCGTGTGACTCAGGAGCCCGAGAAAGCCGACACAACCAACAACCAATAACAAGCAGGCGTGGCACACCAGCAAACCAGCACGAGGTGGACGGTGACCAGAGGACGTACGCGCCCCTCCCGCCCTCCACAGCCGGCAGCGCCGCCTGCTCACACTCACCCCTGCCCGGGGTCCCATCTCCGGGGGAGGCAGAGAGTGGGAGGACTGAAGTCTGGGGCCAGTGTGGCAAAAAGCTAGGAAGATTCCCCTCCTAACAAAAGAGCTGGTGTCATGGTGTGTGCCAACCATCTCGGCTAGCTACATGGAAGGGCTGTGTGGAGAAGAACTGAGGCCAGGACAAGCAAAGTCACGAGACCTTCTTTGAAAAATAATTGAAGCAAAACAAAACAAAGCAAAAAAAAAAAGGAAAAAAACCAACCACTGTGCCATAGCTCCAGGGACAGAGCAAATATCTGAACTTAAGCCACAACCTGCTAATCGTGTGTGTGTGTGTGTGTGTGTGTGTGTGTGTGTGTGTGTGTGTGTGTGTGCGTGTGTGTGGTACTGGGGCCTGAGTGCAGTCTCTGAGCTCTTTCACTAAAGCCTGGTCATCTACCTACCAATGTGAGCCACAGCTCCACTTCTGGCTTATTTTTTTTGCTGGTAAATTGGAGATTAGAGTCTCACAGACTTTCCTGCGCTGGCTGGCTTTGAACCTGGACCCTCAAATCTTAGCCTCTTGAGTAGCTAGGATTACAGGCCTGAGATACCAGTGCCCTGTCTGCCCCCGACTCCATTTAAAAAAAATTAAAAGAATCTCACAAATAAAATACCAGGGGCCTGGCTGGCTTGAATCCTACCAACAATGCATGACAAGAGAGCGTTCTAAAGTTACACAAACTGCCCCAGTCAGACAGAGAGAGCTGTGTCCACTCACATAAGTATGCTAACACACCTGCATGGACAGTGTGTCATGGAAGACACACGCGCACACACACACGTCTCACATGTAAATATAGACGTGGAGGTTGTGGACAGAATCTTGGCAAGGGGATCTCAGCTCATGACGGGGCCCAGGTGGGGAGGCTGAGTGGCTGGAGGCCTCAATAATCCCAGTAAGAGCGGATAAAAGCCCAGACTCCACGAGGAGAGAGCATAGCATTGTGGGGGACTGGTCCTTGGCCCACAGCACCCCAGGGACAGTGCTCGGCTGAGGCAGGCCGGGTGGGTGGACAGGGTCAGGTGGCACAGCCGGCAGAAGAAAGGTGGCTTGCGCTGGGGGCTGGGCTGGGCTGGGCTGGGCTGGGCTGGAAGGGTTGCTGGGGTCTGGAAACGCCAGCTTCCCCCATGTCCACTGCTGAACCGAGGACAGAAGACAATCTCGGCTCGGCCCTGGGCTCCATGTACCAGCAGGAATTTAACTTGCAAAAGAAACACGGCTCCCTGCCAAATGGAGGCCGGAGGGCAGGTCCCAGGGAATGCCAGGAGCACTGGCCAGGTGGGCACACCAGGGCCACTGGCGTCCTGAGCAGTCCTCACCTGATGGCCACCCCAGGAGTCCAGGCTGGGCAGAGGGGTACACGGCAGGGGCAGTGCCTTAAGGGTGCCTCTTGCAGGGTGGCAGGGGGCCCTGTCCAGCCAGACCCTGCTTCTTTCCAGGGGATTCTCATGGTTACAAGTGGTCTTTACACGCACGTTACCTGTCTCCTCTCTCCTTTACCTAACTAGCTGAGACTATTCAGCCTCTCCAAGACCTCAGTTTCCCCACTTGTAAAAAGTGGACATCTTAATAAGACTGGCTTCCAGAACAAAGGTGCTGGGAAGGAGGGGGTGGCCTCTCTGGCTCTCAAGCATGCAGGTGAGAGCCCTTCTCCACCATTTTAGCGTGAGGCTGATCTGTGCTGCAAGGAGGTTGGTGAGCTTGGAGGTGTGGGAAGCGGGACGGGGCCCCCAGGCCCCACAGTATCCTGCGAGAGGATAGGAGGTCAGTGGCAAGCAAGTGTTCTCAGGACATTTGCAGAAAGGGGGTTCCGGGGGTTTTCTCCAGTGTGTATCTATGGCCCAGACATGGAGAGGAGAAACTGAGAAATTAAGGCAAGCCTCTGGACCAGCCCAGCTGGCTAAGGCTGGTAATTCTCTGAGGCAGGCAGGATACCCCATGTCTCCCCTCCGGCTAGGAGCTCCCAGACCCCTCCCCCACACTCCCATCCACAGTGGGAGCCACTGCATGGCCTGGGGGCTGCACAGAGCTGGGTGAGGAGGAATTGAGGGCTGCAGCCCTGTTTTCCCCAGCCTGGCGCATAGTGGGCTCGGGGTGGGGGTGGGGTGGGGTGGCAGCAAGGTGGGTTTAGGGCTCTGGCTGGGTTGGCCAGGCAGCTGGCACTGGTGCTACCGTGGGCCTGGTGCCCAGGGATTTCCTGTCCCCACCCCCCGGAGGTCGGTGGCCAGCACTGGGGCTGCCCGGGATCCTGATGGCTGCATTGATAACTGCATAATGCGAGGCTCAGCTGGGCCCCTGTGCCCCTGCATCCAGCAAAGCCCTTTCCCAGGCCGTTCCCGGAGGGGCCCGTGCTTACTGGCTGGGGAGGGATCAGACAAGCTGTCACCGGGGGAGCCTGGCTGGCCCATGGCCGCCTCTGGGTCATTCCTGTGTCCCTGGCGGGGGGCTCGGCCTGAGCCCTCCCTGGTGGCTCACGTGGGGGTGACTCGGGGCCGAGGTGCAGCAGCGCTGCTGTAGTCGATTCCCAGGACCTTCAGCAGGCTGGCGCAGGGCCTGGCACAGACCAGGCTGCCAGGAGCTCTGTGTCTCTGTCCAGCTTTGTTCCTAGACCTTGCCCTGGGGATCAGGGACTCTGGAAAGCACGGCCTTTTGTTGCAGAGCACAGATGAAAGGTGGGTACAACCCAGGTCGGTGCTGGCCCCCGCTCGGCTCACCACACTGACCCTGGTCAGTCCGGCGCCGGGTCCACAGCCTCAGACTCCCAAGAGGCTCCTTAAGGGCCCTGTCTGAGCCCGGAGGGGGACAGCTGCTTCTCAGCTCACACTGCCTGACCCAGCAGGGACGCCGTGCTCCCGGGCTGGGCTTGCGGGCTGCCCCGCCTCAAGATGCCTGGCTTTGCCATTGGCACCACCATAAGCTATGCCATCACAAGTCACGAAAATAAGGGGTGTAGGACAAAGGACAGACAGACAGACAGATAGATAGACAGACAGACAGAAGCCTGGGGCTCCCAGCCACTAAGCAACAACCCAGGGCTCAGTTTCCATCCTGCCAGACACACTCCATCTCTTCCCCGCCTGGGTTGTTGTCCTCTAAGCAGAGCTGCCGTTCTGCTGGGCCTGTGTGGCCCCCAGTGGGCGACTCTCAAGGGCTGTGACTGTTGTGACTGCCCAGCTGGCTGAGCCAGATGTGAGGCCTCAGCGGGCATCCAGAGGCTGGCCAGCCTCTCCACTTCATCCACCAGGCAAGAGCGGCCCCATGGCCCAGGATGGACTCAGAATGGCGCCTTTCATCCTGCACGGGCCGGGCTGTGCCCTGCCCACCTGCCCAGCTGTGGCCCAGCTTGGAAAGGGGCCAGCACAGGCGTTGCCGGGGCAACAGAGACGGGAACCCTCTCCACCCAGCTGAAATTCCACTATTTTTAGCTTCTGAATTACTTTCAGATAACATCCAAGTAGACTGACGAGCGGTCCGGCAAAATACGTCCCCCTCAGACCCCAGAGGCCTCAAAGGCAGCGGCGGGCCAAAGAAAGGCTCTTCTGGGCCCCAGAACCTTCCATGGCTCCTAGGGACCCTGTGAAAACCAAGTGGGCCCATGGTGGGCACAGGACGTCTGGCCACTGGGCCACGAAGGAGCCACCCCACACCTGCGTGCCTCCCGACCCCAGGGGGCTGAGAACTCCAGCAAGGGACCTGCGGCCACATGGTGCCACTTGCGAGTAAAAGCACCACCCACTGAATGACTAAAACCCTCAGTGGTGCTGGGCCAGGCTGGGGTGGAGCGTGGCAGCGGGAGGGAGAGACTCCACGTGTCCCAGTTACACATGGCCACGACCTCTGTGTGTGCCGTGTGCAGTGGTGAGGGACGGGCTGGGGCACTGGTCTGGGCCTGGGAAGGACCAGCCCCCCCCAGCACACAGCAGGGCGGGCGGCCTACCTTCTCCTCCATCCGGTGCAGGCGTGCGCCGATGGTGTTACTGCCTCGGTCCTTGCTCTTCTCTAAGAGATAAAGCACCGAATCATGGATGTGAGGGTGTGGGGGCACAGGGTGTTGGGGGGCTGATCTGTGGGGCATCCTGTGGGTAGCCAGGGGCGGGGGGCACTGCAGCCCACCCCTCCACCTGTGACGCCAGCTCCAGGAGGGAAAGCCCGCTGCCCTGTGCCCCCTTCTTCCAGGCTGGCGTGTGGCCCTCTAAACTGCCCTGAGCTGGGAGCCCAGCCTGTCCCTCTCCGTGGGCTCAGCCCATATCCAGAGGGCGCGCGCGCGCGTGGAGTGTCTGCCAACACAGGAAGCGGTGGGAGTGGTGGCCTGAGTGCTCCTGACCGCCTGAGTCCAGAGAGCCCCCCCCAGCCCACCACCCCATCTCCCTTCTCATGAGGCCTCAGCTCCACAGTCCACCCCCAGAGTCTGGAATATCAGGTGAAGGACCCCCAAAGGGCATTCACACCCCCAGGGCACCCTGACAATCGCGAGAGTTCCCTGACGCCCTCCCCATACACCCCTGATGCAGTGCGCCAGGCTGCACCGCTCCGACTGCAGACCCCACGGGCTTCCGGCAGCGGCCGTGCTACAGGCTGTGCAGAAACCCACCTGAGATGGGGATGAACAGAGATGGCTTCCCGATGGACTGGTCCAACCTGGAGGGAGGAGGGGCAGCAGATCACACACGGTCCTCAGGGTGGGGCGGCAGACTACCACCCGCCCAGGGGTGCCACCCTCGCCACCCAAGGACCTGACAGGAGTCTCCCGAGCTCCCCGAGACCCACAGCTCTAAGTGAGCCGAGAAGGAAGTGCAGAAATAAGGGGCAGAAGTTGGGGTACCTGTCGATCAATGCGGGGGAGTCCCTGCACCCCTCCCTGCCTGTGGGAGGGGCAGGCACAGTCTCCCGGCAGTACCCTGTACACATAGCCAGGTCTCCAGGCTAGCCCGCGGAGCTGTCTCCAGGCTAGTCCACCATGGCAGTCCTGCTGGTTTAAGCCTGGACCCACTGGTCCAGAGGAGCAAGGGCTCAAGCCAGAGCTCAGGACAACATGGGCTCACATGTGAGGCCTCAGCTCTGAACAGCAGTCTCGAGGCCAAGGTGGCCAGGCCTATGGGTAGGAGACCCCGTAGGGTGTCTGGAGAGACCTGCAGCGAGCGCCTCCTTCCTCACCACTGCCAGGGAGAGCAGGTCCTGACCACTGTGAGGCCCAGGGCTGGCTGGGGTGAGAGTGCTGTGGTGATGCTCCTCAGATGCCAGGCCCCATGCCCTGGTGCCCACCTCCTCTACCCGTGCCCACCTCCTCTACCCGTGTCCACCTCCTCTACCCAATGTCCACCTCCTCTACCCGTGTTCACCTCCTCTACCCGTGTCCACCTCCTCTACCCCGTGTCCACCTCCTCTACCCGTGCCCACCTCCTCTACTCTGTGTTCACCTCCTCTACCCCGTGTCCACCTCCTCCATCCGTGTCCACCTCCTCCATCCGTGTCCACCTCCTCTACCCCATGTCCACCTCCTCTACCCGTGTCCACCTCCTCTACCCCATGTCCACCTCCTCTACCCCATGTCCACCTCCTCTACCCGTGTCCACCTCCTCTACCCCTTGTCCACCTCCTCTACCCCATGTCCACCTCCTCTACCCCGTGTCCACCTCCTCTACCCCATGTCCACCTCCTCTACCCCGTGTCCACCTCCTCTACCCCATGTCCACCTCCTCTACCCCATGTCCACCTCTTCTACTCTGTGTTCACCTCCTCTACCCCGTGTCCACCTCCTCTACCCGTGTCCACCTCCTCCATCCGTGTCCACCTCCTCTACCCCATGTCCACCTCCTCTACCCGTGTCCACCTCCTCCATCCGTGTCCACCTCCTCTACCCCATGTCCACCTCCTCTACCCGTGTCCACCTCCTCTACCCCATGTCCACCTCCTCTACCCCTTGTCCACCTCCTCTACCCCATGTCCACCTCCTCTACCCTGTGTCCACCTCCTCTACCCCATGTCCACCTCCTCTACCCCATGTCCACCTCCTCTACTCTGTGTCCACCTCCTCTATCCCGTGTCCACCTCCTCTACCCCGTGTCTACCTTCTCCATCCATGTCCACCTCCTCTACCCCATGTCCACCTCCTCTACCCTGTGTCCACCTCCTCTACCCCGTGTCCACCTCCTCCATCCATGTCCACCTCCTCTACCCCGTGTCCACCTCCTCTACCCCGTGTCCACCTCCTCTACCCCGTGTCCACCTCCTCTACCCGTGTCCACCTCCTCTACCCGTGTCCACCTCCTCTACCCGTGTCCACCTCCTCTACCCCGTGTCCACCTCCTCTACCCCGTGTCCACCTCCTCTACCCGTGCCCACCTCCTCTACCCGTGTTCACCTCCTCTACCCGTGTCCACCTCCTCTACCCATGTCCACCTCCTCTACCCCATGTCCACCTCCTCTACCCCATGTCCACCTCCTCTACCCCATGTCCACCTCCTCTACCCCATGTCCACCTCCTCTATCCCGTGTCCACCTCCTCTACCCGTGTCCACCTCCTCTATCCCGTGTCCACCTCCTCTACCCCATGTCCACCTCCTCTACCCGTGTCCACCTCCTCTACCCGTGCCCACCTCCTCTACTCTGTGCCCCTCCCTCCCCCCTGTGCCCTCCCCATCCCCCCTGCGCCCTCTCCACTCCCCCCCCCGTGCCCACCTCCTCTACTCTGTGCCCCTCCCTCCCCCCGTGCCCTCCCCATCCCCCTGCGCCCTCTCCGCTCCCCCCCCGTGCCCACCTCCTCTACTCTGTGCCCCTCCCTCCCCCTGTGCCCTCCCCATCCCCCTGCGCCCTCTCCGCTCCCCTCCCCCGTGCCCACCTCCTCTGCATCTCCTTGATGCGCACCATGAGGTTCAGGTGGCCCTGGGAGTACTGCTCGATCACGTCCCGCACGTCGTACGGCTTCCGTGCTTGCTGCAGACCATGGAGACCAGGCGTCAGCTCCAGTGCTCCACACGCCACGCGCAGGGACGGGACGGGGACAGCGTGCAGGGACGGGATGGGGCCGGGAACCAGGCAGGGTGGGCTCGGCCCTGGGGGGTTTGGCTAGCACCCTTGCCACTCCATCTACCTCTGTGTGGTTCCCTAGTGGCCCAGCTAAGCCAGGACACGGGTTTGCATGGCCATCACCCGTGGGACCCCCTTGCCCTCTGACACACTGGCTCTGTGCCCCATGCTTATTAAAGATGGGGTGCTGAGTTCAAATCCTCCACTCTGCAGGATGGGATAGAAGCCTTGCCACCTCCCTTTTACTGAGCTCCATTCCTTCCTTTCGGAAGATGTACTGAGCCTTGTTCCTTCCTTCTTTAAGATGGAGAAGCTAAGCCTGGGTCCGTTATGAGTTACGGTTCCCTTCTTTCTTTAAGATGGAGAAGCTAAGCCTGGGTCTGTTATGAGTTACGGTTCCCTTCTTTGAGATGGGGCACTGAGCTTCGCCCTTTCTTCTGGAGGATGGGGAATTGAGTTTAATCTTACGTCTCAGAATAAGAACAAAACAAGATGGTGGTGAGAAGATTAGGAGCCCAGCATGTGGCTGGGCCTGAGCCTCCTCTTAGCACACGGTGAAGGGGGCCTGAGTCACGGCCGTCAACCTCTTGTGGGCCAAAGGGCTGTGGAGGCCGTAGCCCCTCGGGCAGACTGAATGGCTGGGGAGAACCAGCTGGTCCAGGGCTGCAGGCAGCCCGTCTTGCCCTGAGGGTCCCGGGCCACCGCAGAGCACTCTGCTCACACTGCTGGGACCGAGCGGGGGATGGGCAGCACCCCTCACCACCGCCGCCCTGACACCCCCAGCCCAGCAGCAGCAGCCAGCTGACACTTATCTTGGAGCCCGGAGAGCCCCCTGTCCCCCAGGGTCTGGTGAGGGCTTGTAAGGCCTTCATCAAGTGGTTGCCTGGGGCCTGGCTTGGGAGCCCATCCAGAGCCAGTGTCCCCTGCTGCAGCCAGAGCCAGAGATAGCCGAGATAATGCCGGCTGGCCAGACAGCCCTTGGTGGGCCCAGATGTTCAAGGCTGGAAGGGCTGAGAGGCTCTGGCTCCTGGGGCCAGACACCGGGGCGCTGGTCAGCGCCTTATCAGTGAGGAGGGGGGACGGAAGGGGAGAATGGGAGAGTGGGGGGGCTCCCCCATGGCCAGCAGTGTGTGTGGGGGAAGTGGGGGGTGGGAGGAGGTGAGGGGATGGGGTGGTGGGGGTGGGGTAGTGGGGGTGGGAGGAGGTGAGGGGATGGGGGGTGGGGGTGGGGTAGTGGGGGTGGGAGGAGGTGAGGGGATGGGGGTGGGGGTGGGGCTCCCCGTGGCCAGCAGTGGGGTGGGGGTGATGGTAGAGAGTGCCTGGAGGAGAGCTGGGCTGGGGAGCCAAGTCCCAGGCTGGTCTAGAGCCCCACAGCTTGTCCTCTCGCCCTTGCCCTCCTTTCCCCTCAGCCCTCCACCCTCCTGTGTGGCTCAGCTCACAGGACAGGGCAGCCCCTGTCCCTGTCTGAGCCCCTCTGCTGCCTGGTTTAGTCACAGGTCCCAGGAGAAGCACAAGAGGAGGAAGAAAGGCTGGCCAGGCCTGTTCTAGTAGCTTCCCAGGAGGCTCTCAGGGGACCCTAGCTCATATCCTGGGGTATAGAAGGGGACCCCGGCCTGGAAGGTGGCACAACGTGGGAGTCCCTTGTGCTGAGTGACAGGGTCTGCACAGGCCACTGGGACGATTTGTGGGGAGGGTGCCTCCGAGCCCCACACGGCCTCGCTGGTCCCTGGTGGTTCCAGGCGAGGGGCCTTCTCAGCCTGCCTGGCGCCTCCCCGCATGGCCTCGGACCCCCCGCGGGCCGCTGTCTCGGCAGGCGTCGCGGGCAGGCGGCTGGCACAGGACTCACCTGGAATCTCTTCTTGGCCACGAAGTACTGCATGCGCCGGATGACCTTGATGGTGGCCCGGTGATGCTCCCGCAGCCTGGGGACAAGAAGAGAAGGAGGCTGGGCACGGTCCAGCGTCTCCATGGCTGTGCGCGGCCCCTCAGGAGAGGAGGGCTGTTCAAGGCATTCAACCTTGGGGCAGAAAGCTTCGAAGCCTGTCCTGGCAGGGGCTCCAGAGAGGCTGGGGGGCAGAGGTGAGCAGGGCTGGAAGGGGGGTGCCTTCTCCGGGTGTCACTTTGAGGAGGGACAGGAGTTGAGGCCTTGGGCCTGCACCGTGGCCCCCACAGACAAGCAGGCAGGAAGAGGGGGCCATCTCATCCCGAGGCATTCTTCACAATCCTGTGTTGGTTGCCTCGGGAGTTCCTTCTAGAAACATCCCTGAGACAGGAAGCAGAAGACTGGATAGCAATGCACAGGAAGAAGGTGTGGGGGACCAGAAGCCAGGGCCCCAGGAGCCTGGAGCTGCCACCCCCAGAAACGTCCTGCCTGACTCAGGCGAAGACAGAGCTGGGGAGGCTTTGGGAAGAGCCTAGAGGGGCCCAGAGACTTCCAGAACACCATGGGGGGTGGTCGGCCAGTGCCCCTGGCAGTGAGGAAGCCGGTAGCATCCAGGCCTCAAGGACAGTGGGACATGAGGGGACAAGACCCAGAGGGTCGGGCTCCTCTGTACAGCTTGCCGTGGTAGAGGTGGTGGCAGCCTGGGGGCCCATGTGCCTCAGACAGGCCCTGGGAATGTCCAGGCTTCCAGTAAGACCTGTCCCCCACCACCCTCCCCTACTGTCGCAAGCCCTCCCTGCAGTAAGCTGTCCTGCCCTGGCTCTGTCCACACACCAGAAAAACAATCCAGCTATCTGCACATAGATAGTATCAGCAAGTACCTACATCCCCATCCCCCACACAAAAGGACAGAAAAGCAAGGGAAAGCAGACAGGAGATACGGATCTAAAGGGAGCCCGAAGCAGTAGCCTTAAATACTTGGGACTCTTCTTGTCAGGAGATAAAAGTTGTTTGTCCTACTGCTTGTGACTAAACCCTGGGAAGGTGGTATATGTCACCTGGGTGTGGACAGGGTGGCCCTGTGGACCAGCCTGAGCCCAAACAGGCAGGCACCCCAAACAGAATGGGTAGGATCACCTCCCAACACAGCCAGAACTGCTTGCCAGGACTGCGGTCACTCAAAACTGGAGTTCTAGCACTTGAGCCACAGCTCCGCTTCCTGCTATTGTAACTTTTTGGGGGGTGATTAATTGGAAGTAAGAGTCTCCTGGACTTTTCTGATTGGTCATCCTCAGATCACAGCCTCCCGAGTAGCCAGGCTGCAGGTGCTATGCATGGGTCCCCAGCCACAGTCCCAACCCCAGAGCTGCAGTTATGTGATGTTGTGTTGCGGTGTTGTGTTGCAGCTTGCTGTGCAGAAATAAAACAGTGATGAAGAAATGAGGGCCCCCCCAACTAGTGGGCGTTGGGCCTTCAGTCCCCTGGGACACATGGCAGTGACGTGGGGAGCAGAAGAAGGGGGCTGTCCCAACGAGGCGGCGTTGGGGGACGCTGCCTTCTGGATGGGCTCTAGGTTTCTCCAGCTCCTTGCCAGGCAGGATCTCTACCACTCGAGCAGCTCTCCCAGCCCTGCTGGCTGTAGTTATGGTTCAGGCGTGGTCTCCGTTTTCTTTTCCTCCCCCAGGTTGGTCCTCTCCCTACCTCTACCCCCTTTCCTCCTGCAGGTGGAATGGCACGTGCCAATCGCCACGCCCAGGCAGGGTGGAGTGGGGGGGTTCTAGTTGAAGTTTTGCCAGTACTAGCCTCGACCCACAGTCCTCCAGACGTCTGCCTCCTGGTTTGGAAACAAGGTTCCATATGGACAAGTCTGAACAAACCTGCTGGAGCCGAAGTGCGGGGACGGGAGGGGGAGGTGCTGCGGGCAGGGAGCCCCCCCACTGAGATGGGGGCCTGGGATGGGCCAGCAAATGAATGGCTGGCTTTAGGGGGGTTAAGGATGATAAATAGATTCAAGAAAACAAATAAAAGATGAGACATTTCATCCGAGAGAAAAGCTGCAGACTAAGAGTAAAGGGGGAATTCTAGAACCTGAAGGCACTCATGCACTGCTGGGAAATACAATTGCGGATGTGGTGGCGGAGGCAAGCTCGTGGGAGGAGAATACCTGGGAACTGATGAGCTCGCCAGCTGGCAGCAGAGAGAGAAATTAAATTAAGTCACATTAAATGAAGAGATGAAATCAACAAAAAGAAAAAGCGCACTCCTGGTAAGTGAATTCATGTCCCAATTAAAAGACCGAGGTCATTAGGATTAAGAACAGCTCACTTGAAAATATAATGCAGAAAGATGGACAGCCAAAGGACAGAAACATACACACCATGCTGTAGCCAAGGGAAAACTAGGACAGGCAAACTACTGTCAGATGAAGCAGATTGTCTGTTACCAGAAGAACAAACCTTTCTCATAAATGTGAAAGTGTCAAACCAGCAGGAAGAGATCAGTTCTGAATTTGTCTGTGTCTACAAATATCACCTTAAAATACAGAAAGTAAACAGAACGAAGGAGGAAATCCAGTCAAGGTGGAGATAGGAAGACTGGGGCTCACAGACAGCTGGGAGAAAAGTTAGTGAGATTTTTCTCAAAAAACCAAGCGGGGCATGACAGCTCCTGCCTCTGGTCCCAGATGGGAAGAGAAGGCAAGAAGATTGCTGTCTAAGGCTGGACGACCTGAAAGAAACTCAGAGTGATACCGGCTTGGAGGCATAGCTCACAGTACCTGTCCAGCAGGGCAAGGCCCTAAGTGACACCGGCTTGGAGGCATAGCTCACAGTACCTGTCCAGCAGGGCAAGGCCCTACGTTCAAACCCCACATGACCAAAACAGCAACGAAATCAGCATCTGCAGTAGGAGACTGGAACATACGTCACTGACGGCAGCTAGAAAAGTTTCCAAGGCATCAGCAGGAGCGAAAGTGGGGAGCGTGAATGCCAGCCTGTTCTACAGACATAGAGGGGCCTGATGGGTATGGGTCCTGTGCTTCTGTGCTCCTTCCTTCCTTCCTTCCTCTCTTCCTCCTTCCTTCCCTCCTTCCTTCCTCTCTTCATTTTATTTATTTATTATTTATGTATTGTTCACCAGTCCTGGGGTTTAAACTCAGGGCCTGAGCACTGTCCTTGGGCTTTCTCAAGCCTAGCACTCTACCACTTGAGTCACAGCACCACTTCTGGCTTTTGTTCAGTATATGTGGTAGTGAGGAATCGAACCCAGAGCTTTGTAAGCTAGGCAAACACTCTACCACCAGGCCACACTCCCAGCCCCCTTCTTTCTTTTATGGGTGCTGATCCTGGGGGTTGATTTCAGGGCCTGGGAGCTGCCCCTGAGCTTATGTGCTCAAGACTAATGCTTCATCTCTTGAGCCGCAGCGCCACTTTGAACTTTGCTTTATGGTGGTTCAAGGGAGATAAGCATCTCATGGACTTTCCTGCAGGCTGGCTTTGAACTGCAGTCCTCAGATCCCAGCCAGGAGCTATCAGTGCCCAGCTTGTCTTCTGTGCTTTTGGAAGCGCACAGAGTGACTACCAAGAGATCAAAGGCAAGGTTTCAGAGCAAATCCCGACAGGCTTCAAATAAATGACATCACAAGTAGCATTGTTTCTGACTGCTGGGAATTTGAACTACTAAAAATCAATAATACATATGTATACAAACCAGGTAAGCCACACCTATTTTGGAAATTAAACAATTTAGATAATCTAAGGGTCAAAGAAAAAATCTGCTTTGAATCAGGAAACAGTTTCAATTGAACAATAATAAGAATATGGCCCATCAAAAGGTCTAGTCAAGCCTAGCATAGAGGTACACAACTGTAAGTACAACCAGCATGGTGAGTCGGAGAGCTAAGTGGGAGGGTCACAGGTTCCAGACCCACGTGGGGAGACGCTGTCCCAAGACAAAAAGTTATCGCAAAATCAGGGCTTGAGGTCCCATGACATTGGTAAGTAGAGGGAAAGTGATGGATTTAAATGTGTTTACTGGAGCAGAAGCTGAAATCTATCCCAAGAAGCTAAAAAAACAAGACAAATGAACCCCAAAGGAAGTTGAAGGAGAGAGATTTTAAAGATAAGAACAAAAGTTGATGAAATAAAAAATGAGAAGGGTTTAAGGATAATCAACACAGCCAGTGTTTGGTCACCCGCAGGGACTAATAAAATTGATAACGTTTCCCCAAGAACACTGGAGTGGCAAGGTGGCCCCAAGCCGCAAGGACAGAAATTAAACATTGACGGGGCCAGGAGTTTGGCCTAGTGGTAGAATGCTCGCCTAGCATACATGAAGACCCGGGTTTGATTCCTCGGAACCACATACATAGAAAAAAGCCAGAAGTGGTGCTGTAGCTCAAGTGGTAGAGCCCAAGACTTGAGGAAAGCCCAAGGACAGGGCTCAGGCCCTGAGTGCAAGCCCCAGGACTGGCAAAAAGAAAAAAAGAAAAAAAAAGGAAATTAAACATTGACTCATACTGGATCTAGGGACATTAAAAAACAACTGTTCAGGGGATAATGGGAATAAAAGTGATTTTGATAATTTAGATGAAGTGGACTAATTCACCATAAACCCTAATATATAAAGGAAAAACACAAAAGAAAGAAAGATACAAATTGCTCCATGTTAAATTAAGCTTGGAATTTTAAAGATCTTCCCACAAGGAAAACCCAGGCTGGATGATTCTATGGAGAAATTCTCTGAACGTTTAAGGGACAAATAAATAATAAGTTGCTACCAATCTCAGAGAGTTTTATGAGGTGGTATCGTCTTGTGAAAGGAGAAATTGAGGCTGACCCTCTCCCTTGGCTGGCCGAATCTAACACCCCACGGAAAGACACTGGAGCCAGCAAGCACAGTGCTACAATCCATTACACAAGGTTGGTGTAACATTTGAACATCGATCAACATAATTTACCACATCACCCCGAGGAGGAAAAGCAGACAGCAACTCAGAAGACGCAGAAAAGTATTCGGTAACATTGAAGATTCATTCCTAATTAAAAACACAACCTATTTATAACCTAATTTAAAAAAAACAACCAAGGAAACTCTGTTTTTTATTGGTTTTGTTTTGTTTTTTTGCCAGTCCTGGGCTTGAGCTCAGGGCCTGAGCACTGTCCTTGGACTTTCTCAAGGCTGGAGCTCTACCACTTGAGCCTCAGCACCACTTCCGGCTTTTTTCTATGTATGTGGTACCGAGGAATGGAACCCGGGTCTTCGTGCATGCTAGGCAAGCACTTTACCACTAGGCCAAACTCCCGGCCCGGAAACTATTTTTTAAAGAAAAAAAAACAAAACGAAACCCAAAGACTACAGCCAGCCAACCAGTCCAGAAGCCTCCAGTCCCATCGTGCTTCCTGGCCCAGCCCTTGTAAGCTTTGCTCCTGAGACCGGCCATTCCCGTTCTGTTCACCAGGGTCTCAAACCTTCCTGCCTGTAGGTGAAGCTACCAGAGCTGGAGCGATGGCCCAGAACAGAGCAAAGCTCTCCAGATGAGCAAAAGACATACTCGTACACGGCAAACCTCCACAAGAATCTCCAGATAATTGATTGCACTAAGAAGTTAACAAGGCTGAAAAAGAATCCTGTTTTTATCTATCTGCTAGCAACAGTCACATCATGAAATGAAAACGCCACGAACATCAAAACCCATCAGACGCTCAACCCTGGTGGCTCTTGCCTATAGGCTGAGATCCGAAGACCACCGATGGTCCAAAACCAGCCTAGGTAGAAAAGTCTTTGAGACTCTTTCCTCCAGTTAACTTGAAAGAAGTTGGAAATGGAACGGTGGTGCAAGTGGTGGACACTAGACTTGAACTGATAAAGCCAAGGGAGAGGGCAAGGCCCAGAGTTTGATCTCCAGAATTCATATCCACACACATCCACACACCCCAGACAGCAAGAAAAAACACAAACCCACAAAATACCTACGAATCAATCTGTTTAAAGAGGAGCAAGACCTCTACGAAGAAAAGCAGCCAACACTGGTGATAGAAAATGAGGTATCTCTTATTGCTGTCTACCACTTGCACCACAGTCGCAATATTTCTAAGAAGAGGTGTGGGTTCCATCACTGATTCCAGTCAATACCTGAGTGGTTTTAGTATTCATTTCTTTTGGAAATCGACAAGTGGATTCTACAATACTTAGGAAATTGCAAGGGCCAAGCACAGATAGGGTGATTGTGAGGAAGAGGAGGAAAGTCTGAGCAGAGTTCAAAGGTCCCTGTGTGGTGAACACTTTTTCCTGGTGTGGAGTTCTGGTGGGGCCAGCACCACAGAGCCGCCCCTGTGATGATGTGCTTGCTTCCGGGGCCACCATGCTGGCAGGTAGGCAGCGCCCTGGGGCCGGGCTCAACACATATAGCCACTCAGTTTGTAGCCCAGGCTCTGTTACAGCTGAAAGAGGGGGACAGAAACTCCCAGCAAACGAATGGGAACACTTGGGATGCCAAAGAACCCCCCTCCCCCGTATTGACTGCAGGCACGGCTGTGTCAAGGCTTGTGTGCGGGTGTTTTGGGTGAAGGCAAATCTCCTATCTTTGGGCTGAGGCACAGCAGCACAGTTGCTGGGTCCAATGGCTGATCCGGGTCTTCTTTTCTTTGCCTCCCTGCCACCTTTGGTACTGCTACCGGGGCTTGAACTCAGGGCTTGGACGCTGTCCCTTACCTTTTGTGCTCAGGAAGTTTCACTCTACCATTTGAACTGCAGCTCCACGTGTGGCTTTTTGGTTGTTTTGAGATAAGAGCCTCATGGACTTTGCTGCCTTAGCTGGCTTCGAACCATGCATCCCAGCCTCATGCGTCACCAGCATCACAAGCCTGAGCCCTGGCGCCTGGCTCATGCTTTCTTTTAGAAAAAAATGACCACACCATTTTCCAGTCTGGTGGTGCCATTTTGCTTTCAGTGTCCCTCCACTCACTGGTGTTTTCTTCGATGAGCAGACTGCAATCCTCAGTAGACAGATGTGTTAGATTTATGCCTCCTTCTTTTCATTCCTTGGTAGGTGGTATTGTTCGACTCTTGCACAGTCCTCGTCAGTGGACAGAAGGCACAAGTGAGTTTTGTGAGCTCATGTTTTGAATTCTTACTGGATGCATCGTCATAATTTATGTTCCTGCATTCATGTTTCTTACTGAATGAATTCCCAAAGGCAGGGCTAAAGAATGGTCAGAGTTGGTAGGATCAAGGCTAGAGGCAGCTCAGGCTCCATCTCAAACCAACAAGCTGGTGTGGTGGTACACATGCCACCCCCAAAACAGAGGCTGAGGAAGGACGACTGGGGCCCGGGCCTGGCGAACCACAAGGCTTGATCTGAGACATAACTACACCACAGACATCATGTCTGAAAAACACGAGCTAGAAAGGCTGGGGGCCTGCGTCAGGTAGGAGGGTGAGTGTGAAGCCTTGAGTTCAAGCCTCAGCACCCGGGGAGGCGGGGGAAGGCAGAAGAAAGGGAAAGTAGGCTAGAGATCTAGAGATTGCTCGGGACTGGGTGTGAGGGGAGCACAAGGATGATGAAAATATCCTAAAGTTAGATGTGGAGATGACCACACGGCCCACTGGGAACCCGCAGGGCACGGCCACACTACAGGCACACTCCCAAGAGGCCTGGCTGCTTCTGGGGGTCGGGGTGGGGGAGGATCTGACAGAATGGCGGTGGGCTCTTGGCCTTTCTGGGGTGCAGGCACTTTTGCTGGGGTACCTGTTTCCTCGTGGGGGGAACCCCTTTATCAGAGTGCTTTGGGGTAGCCCTGAGGTTGGCGGCCTCCCTCCCTATGCTGCCTCCAGCCTTACCACCCCCAGCCCACATCGTGGCCATGCAGCTGACTGAGGGGGTTGGCCAAGGGTCCCCAGACTCCCCACCTCAGATTCCTCAGGAGCTCCCCGCCACGTGCCCGCCTGTCACGTGCCCGCCTGCCACCATGCACACTGCGGTGGCTGTCCTGGCTCATGTGACCTCAGCCCAAGTGGGGCAGAAGGGTGGCTGTAACGCTAAGCACGCACGTTCCTCAAGTCCTTGTCAGGTTCTTGTCATCTCAGCCATCTACAGACGTGGGCAACCCTGGGCTGGCCCCAGGCCCAGGCACCCAGAACATGCATTCCTGGCTGGCAGTAAAATTCCGCAGGCTCTCGGGGCCAGGGAGGGCCAACCTATTTCAACCCTCTCAGGACCAAAAGGAGAGCACCCACCTGAGGTCCCAGGATAGGCGCCATATCTGTGCCTCACGGGGAGACAGTAGGGGCATGGTCCTGAGGACAGCGGCTTGGTACTTGTGGGAAAGGAGCTGCAGGGTGGCCTGACTTTACCCCTTTCTGCTCTTCTTCCGTCTGTCCTGGGGAGCTCATGGGACTCTGTCAGCTCCTTTGGGAGCTGGGGGCAATAAACCTTTCTTGTGTTTATTACCTAGCCTAAGGGATTTTGTTGCAGTAGCCTGGATGGACTAGAACAGAACTTGGTTCTGAAAAGCGGGGTGCTGGTAAAAAAAGAAGCACCTCAAAATGCAGATGCTGCATTGGAAGTGAGTGACAGGTGGAGGCTGGGAGAGTCTTGACGTATAGCACCACACAATGTGTCCGTGGATGCGCCTCGAGTGGACCCTGGAGAGGAAGGTGGTAGAGAGGCCGTGGCTGTCCGGTAGACAGTTGGAGTCATGAGCAGACTGTTGGCAGAACAATGTGGCGGGGAAGGTGTCCCGGAAACTGCCGGAATGGCAAAGAGCCTGACCGGACTCGCCTGGCGCCTGTGGCAATTTTATGGGGCAACCTGGGCTGTCTGGCAGGGGAGGCCACAGAGGCCACTGAGGAGGGAGTTGAGAGCGCCGTGTGGCTCCTCTGGAGGAAGAGAACTTGCGGGGCTCTGGGCTCTGGGGAGCTGGAGGGACGGCATCAGCGCCCTGGGTACTGAAGCTGGAGGGGCTTCCTACCCCTTCCTCTGGCAAGCTGCCGTGACCTATAACCAGCCCCGAGAAGCCCGTGCAGAGCGGCCCAAGGGACTGGACCGCCATGGGTTCCCACGGACTCTCCCGAGACTTCAGGGCACACACGACGTAACTAACTCCGTGACTCAGCTTACCCACTCAGCTCGGTGTAGTTCCACCTAGTTCCAATCAGAGACAAAGCTCCGCTCAGTGACTGTAACTCGAACCAAGTCACACTCAGTCAGCATGAAGGAGGGAGAGAGAGGTGAGCCCCGGTGTGTACTGGGGTCCCCTGTCCTGATGCAGCTGGACTCTGGTCTCCCAGAACAGCTGTGGACAAGCCCTGGGGCAGCTTCGGAGAGCCCGGCTGCCCAAGGAGCTGCCGTACCCTGGGAGGAAGGTCAGTGGGAGACCTCATCCTCCACTGTGGAACTGGTAGTGTGGCTGCTTGAGCTGAGCCAGCCGAAGCCACAGGAAGACAGGGTGGAGAGACACTAGCGTGGTTACGGGGTGCCTGGCTCCATGCGATGCCCCGTGGGGTCTTCCTGGGCGAGGGGGAAGGCTGGCAGTGGCGGGGGCTAGGCCCCACCGGACACGACACGCTGGACATGGCATGCTACTGGTCTAGCTGTGGATGAGTCAATCTTCTTATCTACAAGGGAAGACACCCCCAATCTTCTTATCTACTTCGGACACGAAGACCCCCCTCCAATAGATTCCAGAAGCACTGGCTAGTACAAATATGGGCATAAATCTTGTAGGGGTGTGTGTGTGTGTGTGTGCGTGTGTGTGTGTTGGGGCTTGAACTTAGGGCTGGGTGCTGTCCCTTAACTTTGTAGCTCAAGGTTGGAACTCTACCACGTGAGCCACAGCTCCACTTCTGGCTTCTTGGTGCTTCACTGGAGATAAGCGTCTCAGTCTTTCCCGCCCAGGCTGGCTTGTCTCGGAACCATGCTCCTCAGATCTCGGCCTCCTGAGTAGCTGGGATTATAGGTGTGAGCCCTGGCGCCGGCCAAGGACATCTGTCCTCAGTGGGGTTTGTGGTGGCACCGGCGTGCGGCTTTCCTGTGATGAGAATGCTCTCCCTTGGCTTAAAGGCTTCTCTTCACTTCAAGTTCAGTCAGGTAGGAGTGCAGGCAAGTCCCTCCATATCGGCGGAGCTGGAAACCAAGATGGTTGAGGAGAGATGGCGGTGGGCGGCCTGTACTGCAGGGACGCAAGGGGCCCGGCCCCATTGGGGGGAGGGAGGTGGACACCTCCAGGGAATCGGGGGTCGCTGCAGGGTCTCATTACACAACAGCGAACAAATGAAATCTGGTGAATTGCATGTTTCTGTGTGTCTTGCAGTTCATGTGTTTGGATCCTGGCTGGTGTCATGGAAGCTGTGGAAAGTGATCACTCGATGGCAGATCCAGGGAAGATTTCGAAGACCGGACTCGGTAGAGAGCCTGACGCCACAGGGCTGGGGGTGGGTAGTGAATGGTGGGCACCAGGAGGACAGCTGGGGCAGGGCCAGGCAGAGCTAGGCTTCAGGCTCATTCGGATGTGAAGGGTGTTCTGAGTCTCAGGCCCGGGCGTCGTGGCGCACTCAGGGAGCTTGATCAATCCCTGTCCCTGCCCGTGCCAGGCGGGACATGACAGACAGCTGACAATTTTCATTGGAGAGCAAAGGAGACAGCCACAGATGGCCCACCAGGGACGGTACTGCGAGCCGGGGTGCCCACGAGGCCGTGCCCACTGGGCTGCTCATTCAGATTCCTTGGGGACCTCCACCTGGGTCCCAGACCCTCACTCAAATGGGGCACCGGCCTCTGGAGCCCCTCTGACATGTGGGGAGTCATAGGTGAGACCTTGAGCAAGCCTAGGAAACACCAAACCGATTCCCAGACGGAGCCTCAGCTGATCCTGGAAAATTCCTCCACCATGGGGCCTCAGGAGCCAGAGGGCCAGAAAAGAAACAGGGAAAGAAAAGAGCAGCCAAAGATAAAGTTTTCATCCTGACAGGCGGGAGGTGACAGCAGGGGAGGGGGCGGGAGCTCAGGGCCCCTGGACAGGCCCAGGTGATTCTCAGTTTCCAAGGAGTCACCTTTACAGCTCTGTCCTCCATCCTGCAGGGCCGGGCAGCCCAAGGTGGGGAGACAGCCTGAAGGCCCAGGGCAGCTGGTGCAGGTCCGCCGGGAGAAGAAACCCATCTTTCTGCAGCTTTGTCCTGGGAGAGGGGGTGGCCAGACTGAGGTAAAAAGCCGGCGAGGTTGGGGTGTAAGCAGTTGCCGGGGAGGACCCCATTTAAATCCGGGGAGATTATGAGGACATTTGTTGCAGGCTGTCAGCCCTCATTAAGTTAATGGAAGTGGCGACTTGGCCAGCTTCCAGCACGCCAGAGGAAGAAAACAAGAAAAGCGTTTTCAGCAAGAGAGCCTAGCCTAGGAGATTACGCCCATCAGGAACGGCTCCGTGAGATGACTTATTGGGAACGTGTTGGTGAAAACAAGGGGGAGAAATCCCCCTAATGTCTAGAAGAACGGCGTTCTTCATCCACAGCAGCGCCCAGGAAGCATTTCCTTGTAGAACTCTGCACTACACCAGCAGCCCAGCCCAGCCTGGCCCAGCAGGGGCCTCTGCCGCCACTTGGGTTAGAGGACAGGGGAAGACACAGCAATCCCCACCCCGGGGACTCCACACAGACATGGGGAGCCCGGCTGGGAGCCAGCTAGGACATCGGTGGCTCCCAGGAGTGCCCAGCGGGCCAGAGTGCAGCCCTGCTCTGCTGGGGTATGGCACCCCTAGAGTTGGCAAAGGATTCTCCAAGCCCTGCTCCCACCCTCGTCCATCTGAAGGTTTGCTCCCAGCAAGCTGGTGGACTGTGAGGCTGTGAGACTCCAGCCAGCTCCTGAGGATCCCGCTCCGCTCAGCCTCACCTCCCCCACATGGTGCGATCTGCTCTCAGGAGGGGGCCCTGCAGCCTCACCTCTAGTCCCCAGCAGGACACCCCGGGGCCCTGGCCCCTTGCTGCCCTCCTTCCCTTCTTCTCACCGTGTTTCCCTGCATTCACATGACATTCACATGATGTGCTCCAGACCCCGTGTGTGGAAGCGTGTTTGAACTGCCATTTTCCCCATTGCATGAATAAGGACATGAGACCCAGAGAGGCTCAGCCGCTGGCCTGGTCAGCCAGCCCAGAAGTCGCAGTGGCTGCCTGCCACTTCCCAACTCCAGACTATGCTGACTGCTGGGTCTCAGTGTCCAGGACTCTTGTGCTCTTGTCTGCCAGTCCCCTACCAGGCTGTCCCCTCCCCCACCTCAGCACTTCTCAGGGCCTGCACCCCTCCTCTGGCCTCAGCCAGCAAGTACCTGGCACCCCCTGGGGGCTATGGCACCCACTGTGCCTCCTGTGGGTGCCGTGGGAGAGGCCCCCAAGCTGGGTGACAGGGCTCAGAGGCCTGTGACGCCTGTCTAGGGTGCAGCCTCTTTCATCCCAGTGTTAGCTGAAGGTCACCAGGTTTCCCAAGCCACCCTCCCCTCCCCTCAAGAATGGCAGTAAGGGCTTTTCTGACATGGCCTGAACCCTTCTCCCAGCTCCAGAGGTCTTGCCCAATTGCACCCCACCCAAATAGCTTCCGCCTGATGTAACCCAGGGCCCGGAGCTGCTGTCTGTCCGTGGCTAGACTCAAGGGCCAGGTGACAAGTGTAGGGCAGGAGGGGGATGGGAGGGGTTGGGGCCTCGGCAGGCGTGGGAGCTGCTGGGTAAACGCTGTGGCCGGACATGGAGCACAGGCCTTGGCCGCTGGGTCCCCACCCCTGGCCAGATCACGCCTTGAGTTCCCGTGAAGCCCAGGAGCGCCTGCGTGCCCCCTAGAGATGCCCTGAGATGGAGAGGCGGCCGGGACTGGCGTGGGGAGGAGGGCGCCTGGCTGCGGCTCCCTGGCACCCCTGCCTGGGTGCTGGGCACAGGATGCGGCCTTTCTTGTCGGATGTGCACCACCTGTAGATCTCCGGCCAGCCCATGGGCTAAGATGGAGGGAGGGTGGAGACACAAGAGAGCCTATCTGGGCGGGAGGGGGAGTCTGGAAGCTTCTGTAGGGGCCCTTAGGAGAGCACCTTAGCCTCGGCCTTGTCATACACAGCCCCAGTTGCCTGGACTAATGGAGCGCTCGTGTTCCTGGGACTTGCACGCGTGGCCCCCTGCGTGGGCCTCACCAGATGAGGTACAGGAGGCCTGCTAGCCAGCCTGAGCTCCCCAGCGGGGGCTTTCTTCTACCCCCACCCAAGTCCCAGGGGCGCAGGGAGCCGCTGCCTGCTCCCCGCCTGCCTGAGGCTCTGGGGGTGCAGGCCAGGCTCTTTCCTGGCTGAGTGCTGGGCCTCCGTGTGGCCCTGGTCTGTGAGGGAAGAGCTGGCCCCCTGCCCGGCCCGGCCCGGCCCTTCCCCAGGGCAGAGAGTGGGTGGAACATGGATTTCTGCAGATCAGATATTGTTTTCAGCGCCCCAGGCGGAGCTGTCTTCCCGGAGCGTCCTGTCAGTATCGGGGACGCGGCCAAATGCTGCTCTTTCCAAGATGGCTCGCTCCAAGCCGGAGGGATTGTTTGCACACCCTCATCGGTGCAGCCCCGTGCGGCTGGCTACCCAAGCCTGCTCAGCCATGCCCCTCACTCCCTACCCGGCCTGGGCCCCAGCCCACCGTCCGCTCCCTTCAGCAGGCAGATAGATGACTGCCTACTGCAAGAAGCCGCCCCAGACCCCCAGGACGGCCACCCCTCCACGGCATGCCACTCGAGGGCCTTGCTTTCCCCTGGGGATCCCCAAGGCCCAGGCACACAGGGAGCTCCGGGGGTCGAGGCTGTGCTGGCCAAGCCTTCAGGGACAGAGCGCTGCCTGCCTGGGGTGCAGGACCAGCCTGCTGGACAGAGAGAACGCAAGGGCAAGGCCCACCCCGGGGCCACCACCGTCTCCCCTCCCTCCCCAAAGGGAAGGGGAGGTTAATAAACCAATTACTTTGGGCAACGAAGCAAAATAAGTCCCATTAAAGTAATTAATGTCCTTTGCATAGTCCGCACTGGAGAAGACTAATAAATTGAGGCTTTGTCACCATCCGGTAATTTCTTTCTAAGGCGTTTCTTCATCCCCATCCAACAGCACAGTTTAAGGCTCTGTTAATACTTTTAAGACGGGCTCAATGCCAGACTAATTAGATTTGCATTTCCACCATGGGCCAGGCTGGGCGAGGATGTGCCCGATGAGAGAGAGAGAGAGAGAGAGAGAGAGAGAGAGAGAGAGAGAGAGAGAGGGAGGGAGGGAGGGAGGGAGGGAGGGAGGGAGGGAGGGAGGGAGGGAGAGACGGAGGGAGAGACAGAGACAGAGACAGAGACAGAGAGAGAGAGAGAGGTTCCAGGACCCTGTAGGGTCCCAGGGGCAGCACCCGCCTTTGAGAAGTGGCCCTGTGTGGATTCCCACGCCTTCCTGGGCCACTGGCCTGACACCCCATCTGCCAGCCAGCCTCCAGTCCCCAGGGAGCAGGCCCAGGGCTCCCATCCAGGTGGAGGTTAGACCTCCCTCTTTGGGTCTCCCTTCTGGGACTGCCCCAATCAGGCCATCAGGAGAAGCAGGGCGACGTGGGCTCTGGGGAAGCAGGGTGTCTCCAGGGCCCCAGAAGCAAGGTCTGGTGGATTTCAGAAATACAGTCAGCAAGGCTGACAGCCTGCCCCAGCTAGAGCTGTGCCCAAAGTGAGGGCCCCCCTGTCTGAGACGATGAGTGTGTTACCTGGGGGATCTCCCCCTAATTCACAATCCCTGTAATCACAAGAGAAGTGCCAGACACTACCCAGCTCAAGGCTCCCACTGTACCCAGAGTGGGCCGCCAGCACCAGGAGAGGGGAGACTCCAGCCTTGGGAGGCAGGACTCAGGTCCGGTGGGATTCTGGGAACATCGTAGGACAGAAGAGAGCCGGGAAGGATGTCTGCAGAAGGCGGTGGAGACTCCCGCCCTCCTTGCTGAGTGAACAGACAGGAGCCATCAGCAAATCCCTGCAAGGCAGCAGAGGGAGGCTGGCCAGCTGGTGTCCAGGCGGGAGGAAGGGTCTGCACATGGGACCTCAGGGCACACCCAACCCTGACCCTCAAGACATGGGGAGTCACAGAGAACAGGACATCCCGGAGCTTAGGCTGGTATGGCGGCCACACCTGGCAGCCCAGCTGCTTGGGCGGCAGAAGTAGGAGAGTTTCAACCCGAGGCCAGCCTGGGTAGCATCAAGTGCCATTGGGAAAACAAATTAAAAGCTAAGAACAAACTAAAGGCATGGCTCGAGTGCTAGAGAGCTTGGCCCTCAGTTCAAATCCCAGTGCTACCTCCCTAAATGTAGCCGTGCTCACTGCTCCGGGAAGGTGGCCCCCGGCAGCCTCTGCTCCTCCCTGAGCTGAGCCAGTCGAGGTGGCCACAGCCTCTGGTCACTCCCTGGTCATGATACCCAAGGAAGCTCTGCCCCCAAGTTCTGCCCAAGAGAGGGCACGGGGAGAAGTCTGTGCCGTCCCCCCCTGACCTCGCCGGCCTGCCCTCTGCTCACACTGCGGAGGCCATCTGGGGCCTGACCCTCACACCACAGCTCAGCAGCAGAGTGGCCAGGCAAGGCCAGTGGGAACTGGCTTCTGGGGAGATGTTGGTAAATCGTACCCACTGACAGTGGGGTTGTCTACGGAGCATGCAGCAGGGTGCGGAGACAAGCAGGGCCGGGGGCCAGCCTGGATCTCATCACCTAGAAGACTGGCAGGGAGGGGAGAGCACAAGACAGGGAAGTTGGGCAGGATAGGTGAGAGGCAAGCTGGGCCAGGCAAGAAATACCAGCAACCATCCGGGCAGAGTTGAGGCCTGGGCGTGGAATTGGGGAAGGTGGATTTTATTTTATTTTACTTTAGTGGTACTAAGGTGTAGACTCAAAGCTTCCAGCTTGCTAGGCAGGCCCTCTACCAGTTGATTGATTGAATAGGGTCTCTCTGTTGGTTAATCTGGGCTGGCCTGGCCTGGCCCTAGAGCCTCCTCTTATTTATGCTTTATGTGTAGCAGGATGTCTGCTAGGTACCACAGTATCCAGTTCTTCATGGGGGGAGATAAGGTCTGGTACCTTTTTTGCTTGGGCTGGCCTTGAACCATGACCTACCCCATCTCAGCCTCCCATCCCCGCTTCCTGGGTGGCTAGGAGTGCAGTGCTATGCCAGGTCAGAGTGTGGGGTTTGAATGACAGCATAGATTCCTCCATTGGGCAGATGACTCTGCCTGACATGGTATGAGAACAGCACAGATATCTTGTGGCACGGACACACTGTGGCCGATACAGCTGACCACACGGGCAAGTGAGTGCAAATTTGCAGACTTCTCCAGTGTCAGCACAATATTCTTCTGTGTACTTCAAACATTTAAAGCACCATTTCATTTTCGGGTGGCTCACTGGAAATAAGAGTTTCATGGATTTCAGTGCCCAGGCTGGCTTTGAACTCTGATCCTCAGATCTCAGCCTCCTGAGTAGCTAGGGTGACAGGCGTGAGCCACCGCGCCCAGATAGTGAAGACTCTTGTTAAATCATGGACCATACAAAAATACGGGATGTGGTGTAGTTTAGGGCGGTGGGCAACAATGAATGACATGGGAAGAACTCTGTGGGACTGTTCAGTGAACAGGTGCAGCGCAGGATACCTACAGAGACAAATGAAGGATGTCATCCGATATGCTGATGAAAGGAGGGGAGATGGAGCAGAAATTTCAGAAAATGGCCAAAACAACAGAGTGCAATGACCACCTGTGAGCTGTTAAGCTTGGTAGCCTGAACAAGCCGGTAAATTCTTCGGCCCAGATAAAATAGCTAAGTTGATGCTAGAAGCATCAGAAGCAATAGAGAAGTTGAGTGGGTAACTGGAACCTGCTTGACAAGTACGAAGCCTTGACGTCAAACCCCAGTATCACCCCAAAACAGCAAACGAAAAGGGGAGAAATTCAAACATAATCAGAGACCTCCCTAAAGCTCAGGACTGGATGGCTTGGCTGGTGACCTCTACCAAAAGTACCTAAACATAAGCATTTAAGTGGCTCCAGATAACAGAAAAATAGTAACATTTCCGATTCATGTGGAGAGGTGAGTGAAATCAGTTTTGAATTCATGCAAGAAAAAATGTAGGAAAATAGAGGGGAGGGCTGGGAGAGATGCGTGAGAAGGTTGAAAGGGGTGACATCGATCAAGATGCATTCTATTCATAAACTGCTTTGTTAAATGACAACTCCTTTGTACAACTAAAGATAATAAAAATAAGATGGAACAAATTAAAAAGTGGCAGGCCCATTTCTATTAGCATATAGAGGCTAAAATCCTAAGTAAATAGTTCTGAGAGGGGAAGGAGGGAGGGAGAGAGAGGGAGAGGGAGAGGGAGAGAGAAAGAGAGAGAGATCAGGATTTAGGCTTGGAATGCAAAGATGGTTTAATACCATAGTCTAACAATGAGAGTCTATTTGTGAAATCCTTGCATCTCCTAAACATTTTTATTTCTTACAGTTAAAGCACTAATCTTTGAACAGGCTAAGGCTGTGGACCCAAACCTGCAGCAAACACACACGACATGGAAGACTTCAAGGCTACTTCACTAAGAGCTGAACCAGAGCAGTTGCCGAGGGAGGCTGTGCACTACTACAGGTGGTCTTGGAGACTGACCTGGGCACAGGACGAGGAAGGATGATGCGTGAGGAACAGGGGGAAAGGGATAAAGTTGCCATTATTAGCAGCTTATGGTCTCATCCACTAAGAAACCCAGCAGCTCAACTGTGAGAACAGCAAAAGGCCAACATGATGGTCAGATACGAGCCTGACTTGTCCGATTCTGGGGCATTTCTTTATGCCAGCAGTCACATGCCAGGAAAAACAAGCTCCCAAGCAGTGGGAGAATGGATGCCCAGTTTGGGAATAATGAGCCCTCCCAGGAGAATGCCCTCTCCCGCTGCCCCCCACCAGCCAGCGGCAGGGTCACCCCTGGAAAGGTGGCTGAGAGACCACTTCCTGCTGGATGGGTAGGTGAAGTATTACTATGGCAACTCCAGTTTTTCCAAGTGTACTTGCAAAGCTGATCCCAATCTGGAGATTGGAGTCCTTTGGACGGCCCTGCCTGGGCTGGCTTTGAACTGTGAGGAGTTAGACTAACAGGCGTGAACCACGGGCTCCTGCTATGAACATGTTTTGGACCCTTTTCCAGGCTGGTGCTACAGAATACAATGACTTTGTTTTTTAATGTGATCAGAATTCTTACTCGGGCCTGTGATCAGGCAGGCATTAAACCTGCTTCCCTACAGTGTTCTTGTGGCTCGGCTGTGAGGTCCCATAGTCTCAACATTTTTGACTTACAATATTGTCCAACTAGGATGGGTTTGCCAGGACATGACCTTCGTATAAGAGAAGGACCATCTGTATGCTGTAACTATTAAAATGGGCATAAGGACTATCTTTAAAAGGACTAGCAAAAGCCAGGCACTGGTGGCTCATGCCCATAATCCTAGCTGTGATCTCAGGAGGAGGCTGAGATCTGAGGATTGTGGTTCGAGCCCCATGGGTCAACTACAGAGATTCAGGAACTTTAGCGATCGAGGGCCAGGCAGGCCTGCTCTCTGCAGGGCCACGGGGGCTGAGTGTAGTAGGGAGCGGGGGTAGGGAACAGTCAAAAAGACAGCCAGCCCTGGACTCTGATATCTTGGGCCCTGAGCCCGGAGTAAAAGCCAGGGTTCCTTCCAACCCTGATGTGAGATTCCTTTCCTGAGGCCTCACTGGGGCCCGGAGGGGAAGGGGTTGGGCGAACAAATATTCTGGAAGATGGAAAGCCAGACGCGGCAGCCCTGAGCCCCTGGAAGAGCACAGGGTGTGGAGTGAAACCTCGGTCCCTGTGGGGTGAGGAGGCTTGGGGACATCCTGCCCCCCGCCCCATGTGCATTGTGCCCTCTCAGATGTGGGAGCCAGGCCGTGGTCTCAGGCGTGCCACATGTGGCCCATTTCCGTGTGGACTGGGGGCTGGCCAGGCAGCTATCTTTCACACTGTGAGGATACCAAAGACTTACGAGAAGCTGGGCAAAAGGCAATTCTCCTGGGCCCTGGGGAAGAAAAACGTTAAGCACCTAAGCTTCCAGGGGCCCAGGGGAAATGGACATTGGACCCCTTGCTGGCTGCTGCTACACTGAGGCCTGAAGCATTGCCTGCGCAGGCCTTCCTGTGGCCTGTCTGCTTCCACGGAATCTCTAGATTAGGGTAGTCTTGTGGGGGAGGGGAGGGTCTTGAATTCAGGGCCTGCGGGGAGCTATTCTTGGTCTTTTTTCTCAAGGCTAGAGCTCTACCACTTGATCCTCAACACCACTTCTGGCTTTTTGCTATGTATGTAGTACCAAGGAATCGAACCCGAGTCTTGGTGCATGCTAGGCAAGCACTTACCACTAGGCCAAACTCCCAGCCCAACTTCTGGCATTTTTTGGATGGTTAATGGGAGCTAAGAGTCTCAGATTTTTCTGCAAAGCATGGCTTCAAACTACCATCCTCAGATCTCGGCCTCCTGAGTAGCTAAGAACACAGTTGTGAGGTACCAGAGCCTGGCTTTCAGGTTGGCTTTCCTGACCACAGTCGTCGGCAGAGAACCCCCTTCCCCTCCCCCCCTTCCAGTACTTGGAGCACTGAGGTGTGAGCCTATGCGCTCTGGAGCTCTTGGTGGCAGAGTTTGGAGGACCCAGAGGAATGGAGCAAAGGCTGAGTGACCTTAGCCAACCACTGACCAGCTGCGGGGGGTGGGGGGAGGCCCTGGCCACCAGCCAGATGACTCCATCACATGGTGGCACCATGGATGCCTAGCTATCAGCCTCTCCCTGCCCCCTCCCCACGGCCTGATGCCACTTCCATGCCCATCATGTGACATTCCTGACTGCAGGGGCCAGGCCCCACCAGGTCCATCCACCCATTTCTTGAGGTCCCAATGCTGCCACCAAGCCACTCAAGTGGTTTTTTGGGGGGGGAAGCACAGTCTCTGTGGACATGGCTCCCGCCCCCTCGAGGAGACTGCAGGCAAGGCCTGCTTCTTTCACAAGTTTTCTTTTTATGTGGAAAAATCGCATGGTGTCGCCGTCCCCGGGGTGGAGGGCCTGGAACAGGTTAAACACTCAGATACTGACTGACTCATAACTCTAGGAGCAAGAGTTCCAGGGGCTTAGAGTGGCCGGGTGGCTGGGGCCTCTGGGGCTCTGCAGATGGTGACCCGCCTCTGGGGGAGGACAATGAGATGACCCTCAGGTCAAGAGCCCCTGGAGGAGCCCAGCCCCCAGCTTCCTGAGCGGAGCAGGCTGCTCTCACCGGACACCGCTGCCCCGGAGCGGGCACTGCTCCACTCGCGGTGATGGGGTGGCAACCAATGACGGGAGAGCGGCAAGAGAGGGTTCTGGAATATTCCACCGGGAGAAGGATGGACAAGAGGACCGAGACTCCTGTGGTGCCCAGGCCTGGCCTAGAGAGGGACGTGCCACAGAGCCAGGACGGAGCCAGGATGGAGCCAGGACAGGTTCAGGCAGTGATGGTGAGGCAGAGTGACAGCGTCTCCAGAAGTGGATGGGGTGGGTAGGGGCTCATGAACTGTGCGCAGCCCTGCAGGGACTTTACACGACCGACAGGGCAGCAGAAAGGAAGAATGAGCTCATCCACTGCAAGTCCACTGGCTATCACCTGCCAGCAAGGCCTCTGCTCCTCTACTGCACCCTGCCCTCTGCCCAGCCCCCCCCCCCGCCTCTGAGCCCCCACTGGCCCCTGAAGACGTCCACATCCTCCCCCAGGAGCCTGCTGGACTCTAGGGTTTACAGCAAACACAATGGGCCATAAACAAGCAAGGCAGTTCACTCTGGACCACCAGGGGCCTTCCACAGGAAGGAAGAAGAAGGAAGGAGGTCTGGCCCAGAAGATTGTGGCCCCAAAGGAGAGTGAATGGGACAAGAGGGGGTTGCAAAGACGGTGAAGGGGGCTGTGGGGCCTCACTGGCTGCCATTACTTTGAAAGTTAGAGCACTGTGAGCCAGTATTGACAAGCATCCACGCCAGGTCGGTGTCTAGACTGGCAGTGAGACTTTAAGATAATAAATCTAGGGCCGGGAGTTTGGCCTAGTGGTTGAGTGCTTGCCTAGCAGGCACGAAGACCCGGGTTCGATTCCTCCGTACCACATACATAGAAAAAAAGCTGGAAGTGGTGCTGAGGCTCAAGCGGTAGAGCTCTAGCCTTGAGAAAAAGTCCAAGGACAGTGCTCAGGCCCTGAGCTCAAGCCCAGGACTGGCAAAAAAAAAAGATAATAAATCTAAGTCACCAGAATGCTGGCCACCTGTGACAGCAGCCACAGGAAGCTATCACCCAGGCCCACATCTACCCACCGGGCCTAGGCCTGCCAGGAGGGCTTCAAGGCCCACACACGGTGCCCGCTGGGTAAGGCTAACAGGGTCCCTCACCCACATCTGCCATTCGGTCTGTATCTTTGAACAACTGTACTGCTGTTTGCTTACAGGCGTTCCTTAAACAGACAACTTTTCCTTATCTAAATGTGTTTGGAAAGCCAGAAAAAGTGGCTTGAAGTAGAAAGGTAGTCACCTCACACACCCCCATCCTCTCTCCTGTCACTACTGGGGGTTCCCTTTGGCACTGTACCCTGAGGGGCACCCTGGTAGCTGGGGGGAAAACATGGTTGGTGTTTCTTTGTGGCTTTAGAGTAAAGCAGAATTAGAGCTGATGCCCCGGGCAAGGTGTTGCCCAAACCCTAGAGCCAAAGCAGAGGCAGACATGGAGGATGGCTGAGGCACTGGGGCTTCACGCAAGGCCTGCTCTCCCCACCAGGCCTCTCAGACACGGAGGGGGAGGCTCAGGACCCTGACCCCCTATCACTGTCTTCTCTTAGATTCCCCCCACCCAAAGCCACATCCCCGGGGCTTCTCACAGCACATCCCTCTTCTTTCTTTCTTTCTGTCCCCCTCGATGTGGCTAAGCCGGCTGACAGTCCCCCCAAGTGAGGCTAGCACATGAACAGAGCCACAGGTCCTCAGACTAGCAGGACCCCTGGCTTTGGGGGGCTCTAGGGCCCTGGATGTTCCACCTTGTATCCTCGAGGCCTGGGAGATAGCTCTTGGCAGGACTTACTGTCTCACAGGAACACAATGGCATGGGGCTGGATGAGCCAGTGGGCCAAGAGAGAGTTCTTCCTAGAAAACCAGGACACTATCACAGCCCTTCTGGAAGGCGTATGGTGGCATCTGTCCAAGCCAACGGGACCAGTGCAATGCCCTGCTTTGCCTAACAAGAAAACTGGCCACTGGGAGCCAAGGCCTTTTGACACCATATGACGTTGGGTGACTTTAGACCCACTAAGGTCCGGATGCTGTGTGCTCACACAGAGGCTGAGTGACATTCCTCATGAACAACACGGGGTAAACTGAGTCAACCTGGGGGGAGGGGGGAGGGACACCCTGCTGATGCAGTGGACAAGGGGATGCCAGCCTGGGGACGAGGACCTGGATACCAGGTGAACACCTCCTCTGTGTCTCTCTCTCTACATATATATAGAGAGAGTATAGAGAGGATATATATATATATGTATATGTATATGTATATGTATATGTATATATGGGGGGGCACGCAGCAGTCGGTCCTAGCTCATTAGGGAGTCAGGATGGAGAGCGAGGCTGGGCCAGGCCTCACGGACTTGGGGCTTCAGCTGGTGAGTGACAGGCCGCCGTGCTGCCCCCCTGGCTGCTGGCACCCGCAGTGCACCTGTAACATCAGGGCACAGTGGTTGGCATCGGATGAAAGCCCCCTTGCAGCCTGCTCTGAATTCCCATGGCGGGCCGGGGACCAGGGCTGGAGTAGCAGGAAGATCAGTCACGGTGCCCATGTCGCTGGCACTGCAGGCATAGCTGCTGAGCGGCCTCCTGGCCCGGCCCGGACCCAAGACCGTCAGACAGACCAACCCCCAATGCCAGGACTCCACAGGCTCCAGGCTGAACAGGGCCCTAGGCCTGCCAGCAAGCCGCTGAGGGGAGGGGGTGCGCCTGTAACCCCCACCTAGATGGTGCCTCCTCTCTTTGCTGAGCTTAACTCTCCACTTCAGTCATAGCCCCAGCTCCTGGGGGCTGGGGGGTCACAGGTCAAGGCAGGACATTGATTCTCTCTTAGTCCCTCAAGTGGGTAGACTCCACTGGAAGGAGTCCGGACGCCATGTCTGCCCCGGGGGGTGGGGTGGGTGCCAAGCCCTCCATGTGCCTTGCATGGATGCCAGGTAAGCTCTAGAACGTGTCCGTGGCCCACAGCAGAAGCAGCTTAGAGGCTCACTCCGGCCCACGCCAGGCCACGCCGGCCGCCCGGCTCACCATTCTGACTCACCGACGCCCAGGGGTTGTCCTTGCGCCAGGACCCTGTCACGTCGGGGCCAATGGCCTCACCCTCAGGCTGCTGCCACTGGGGGACCCTCCAGCGGGGTTTTACAGCCTCGAGGGCCACGTCCACACAGCGCCTTCCTGGCTCTTTATACAAAGGTTCTTCGCTGCGAATGGAGTCAAATGGATTCACGCTGGGATCATAAATATAATTAGGAGACTTTTATTTTCAAGTAGCACTTCTGAAATCTATAAAATTAAACTAATATACTGATTTTTAAAACACAGGAATTTTATTGCTCTGTGAGCCAGAGTTTGCCAGCCCATGAGGCCAGGAGTTAACTCTTTCCAGATCAGAAGCATCCAGCAGACTCCCGGGACCCCTGCGAGGCCTGCGCGTGCTTGCTCTCTCAAGGGGTCCCTGTCCCAGGAAAGGAGGCTCCGGGACAGAGTGGTGGCCAGGTGGAGACCCCCTCCACCCTCGAGGGCACACAGCCCTCTCTGCCTGGCATTCCACTCCCCTTTGCACCTTCTTCCAAGCCTTGTGGTCTAAAAAGCCCAGTGTGAACACAAAGTCCTGAGTTCAAACCCCAGGACCTGCAGATATCTTAGGCTTCAGTCTCCAGGATGGAGACAAGGGTCTGGCGTGGTGCACTGTCACAGTGTCACCAGGAAATAGCAACTAGAGGCTCCTGGCCCATGTGCACCAAGCCAAACACGGAACCAGAAGGGGGGAAGCCTCGGAACCCCTGCAGGATGTGGAGAGCGGTGAGGGGTCACCCTGCTGTGGGCTGCCTGAGGGCAGGCTCTGAGGGCAGGTTCAGGAGCACAGGGGCTCGGGGGCAGAAGGGGGGCAGCTGTGTTCCAAAGAAGGGGCCCTCTTAGGGGAGGCCTTTCCACACTGCCACAGTCACAGCTTGCTCTGGGGTGGGGCTGGCTTTGGCCGGTGTGACCGGATGGGGTCCCCTGGGCACACGGGATGCACATCCCGTGGCCCACCTCCCACCATGTACCACAGGCCTGGGTGCACAGCCAGACTCAGGCACACACACCCGAGCATTACCCCAGCACTGACAGTTGTCCCAGAAGCCTTCAGAAAGCCTCACACTTGGGCAGCCCCAGCCCAGAATCTGGACAGCCATACTCGGACTCCAGCAAGAAACACCTATCTCACAGAAGGGAAACCGAGGCTGAAGGGGCAGGTTTGTGTTAAGAACTTTGAATGGAAGAAAATAGCACATACGTTCCTGTTCCTATCTGGAAAGGCGCTTCCAGAATCATCCTTGTGGACTGCGAGTGTGGCTTAACTTGTAGAGCTCTGATTTCAAATCCTACCAACACCGTCCCCAGAATCACCACAGAGGACAGCAGGCTGGACAATTTGGAGCTGCTCCAGAGGCCTGCTCTCCCTCCCGGTCACCTCAGGGTCTCTCTGCCATCCTTCTCCACAGGCCTTCAAGTGCCCGTCCCAAAGCCACGCGCCACGGGGCCCGCCGACCTCGCTCACCCGTCACGTTCCCATGAATCCTCTGTCTTCTGGGGGTCCCCTGCACCGAGTGGGGTCAACTCCCAGGGAAGGACCCTTCCCTCAGTGTCTCCAGAGAAGCTGACGCTGTGGGAGGGGCATGGTGATAACAGTTACTTGCCCTAGGGAAAGTGACTGGCGACGCTGGGGCTGGATGGTGACTTTCCACTTGACAAAGGAGGAACTGGGAGGTAGAAGCGAGGCACCCCAGTCCCCTCTCCTTAGCCTGGCTGGCTGTCCTTGGGCAGTCGCAGCCCAGCAAGAAGCCTGAGCTCCACTGCCCATAGTAGGACCAGAGCAGTTCCTGCCTGGTCAGGGCCCCAGAGCCAGGGTCTGGCTAGGGAGTTGACCAGGGCAGGGGCCCCCTCCCTGGGTCCCAGTGGGTGGGACAGAGGCCCCCAGGCTCTGGCTGCATGCAAGGCCCCTGGTGGTGGCCACAATAAATATGTTTGTTCAAGGGAAGCCAGGCCGAGAGCTGGGTGCGAAGGCCTGGTGAGGAAGAAAAGGCGCCTGTGCCTGGTACACTGGGGTCATTGTTCCGGCTCACGCAACGGCTGCCCTGGGGCCGGGAAGGTCAGACAGCCCTCGGGCCGCGTCGGAAGCACCCACTGCCTGGGGCCCCCTTGCCCAGCCTACTGCGCTGTCCTGTAACACTGGCACGCTGCCCGCCGCCTGGCAGCAGGCACAGCACCTCTGGCCCTGGCATCGGGAGGACGCTGAGGTTTGAGAGGACACCCGGCGATGGAGAGGGGGTGCCAGGCAAGGGCAAGGTCTCAGGACCCAGGAAGAGGCCAGCCACAGTGTGGGGACAGTACGGGTCAGTTGTGGTGATCAGGCGAGCAGCTGACCATGAAGAGTGGACATCAGAAATGGCCTAAAGGGGGCCAGGACGGAGCTGGCAGGTCCCTAGTGGAGGCTAGGCCATACCCAGCTGCGGACTAGGGAGGAGAACCACTGCCAGGCCGTGGGCACGGTGCTCGGAGGCCAGAGCCCAGCCTGGTCTTCCGGTCCTCTGAACCCAGGACCCCTTGACTGAGCAGGCGTGGAGGGGTCTCCGAGTCTATCCATCAACCTATTGTAACACCCCCTCCCCCCTCGCCGGGGGGGGCGTAGAACTTGCCCAGGGCCCAGGATTAGGATTGGTGTCCTAAAGAGAGCCGCTTGATGGTGGTCCTGCCAGAAAGGCCAGTGCCGTCCACTTCCACGAAGTGACTTCGCCAAGTGTCACAGGACCTGGGAACCTGTTTACGGGGCACTAAATGCTCCCTGCCCAGCGAGGGCTTTTGTCTCCTGGGCTAGCTGGGTCTTTCTGGTGGGCACCTCTGGCCATGGGGTGCCTGGAAGCTGGGCTTGCTCAGAAGGAGCTAAGAAGGGACCTGGGGCGTTGGGAGGCAAATTCCCCCCCCCCCCGGGTGAGAACCTAGAGCTTTTTATCCTGCCTGCGAAGTGACCGTGGTGGACAGCCACCACCCTTTGTGTGTAGGTGTGTGTCCTTTGCTGGGCTCCATGCTGGGAGCCCCTCTGCTGACCACGGCTGGAATGTGCCAGACTCACCACAGCCCGCGGGGGGAGCCTGGCAGTCTGGTGGCAGTGGGTTTTATTGTTCTCCCTGCCTCGTGGCAGCGTGCATGGGCAGTTTGTGAGCTCCCCGCAAACTTGCTATCTCCTGCCATGACTGTCCCTGGCTCAGGCTTGGCAAGTGTGTTAATTCCATTTGGGAATTATAGGAAAACTACACCACTGCTGCATTTCTTCCTTTATGTATTTGTGTGCACCGACCTTGGGGCCTGGACTCAGGGTTTTGGCTCTGTCCCTTGGCTTTCTCATGCAAGGCTCATGCCCTGCTTGACCACACCTCCACAGTTGGCTTTTTGCTGGTGAGATGGAGTATAGAATCTCTTGGGTTTGTCTGCCTCTGCTTGGATTCCTCCCTATCTTCAGATCTCAGCTTCCTGCGTAGCTAGGATTACAGATGTGCCCCCCGAGTGCGGTAAAAGGACCACTATTATACACCTCCAATCTGCCACTCCTTTCCTCCCTTTCCTGGTTCTCTGTCACCTACATTAGAGCAGTGGTCTCGGTCCTGGTCTCCCAAGCTGGCTCTGGGTCCTTGACGGTCCATTCTTGACTCTGTGGCCAGAGGACTCTGACACCATCTGGGCTGGCCACACTGCAAAAGGGCCAAGCTGTCCCCTGCTTCTTTGTCCTCCCAGCCCAAGGCCTTGTCCCCATTTCCAGGCTACAGCCTGATTCTCCCTTTGTCCCACACCCTCCCCCTCCCATGTAATCTCCGACTTGGTGAGTGGTCTCAGATGGTGGCCATGCTTGCCTTGGGCTCTGTACCCAGCATGGCGGGCAGGGGCCTGTGTTTTGTGCCCATTGAGGGATCTCCCTTGGGATTGTTTGCCTCCTCGGCTGCCATATTCTGGTTGATCTTCTTCTTCTTCTTCTTCTTCTTCTTCTTCTTCTTCTTCTTCTTCTTCTTCTTTTTCTTCTTCCTCTTCCTCTTCCTCTTCCTCCTCCTCCTCCTCCTCCTCCTCTTCTTCCTCTTGTCTACAGAGTGCTAGTTTTGGCCCCATGAGGTGATCTGAGGAATAAAGGTATCTACACTCACCTCAAGAGCTTCACTGCGTTATCTTCGTTGATCTGTGGGCCAGCCCAACAACCTGGGGTTTTATTATCATCTAGTTTAATCTGTGGCCATCAAAGTATAGAATATGTGACTCACAGGGCAGACCACGGCTTACGGGTGGTCCCACCTCATGTGGCACTGAGGAGGACAACAAGGGGCACTGACAACTCCTGTGTCTCTAGAGACTCCCTGCCTGCCTTAATGCACATTCACCTGGGTAGGTAGGACATACCCTGAGGGGAGGCAAGGAGAACCAGGAGTTCCCACAGCAGAGCAAAAGTGGAAGGGGTGGGCAAGCGGCCTCCGCAGAAGGCTCTTCACAAAGGATGGGTGAGACCTGCATGAGAGGAGGGGGCCCATGCAAAGGCCCTGGGGTCGGAAGCAGATGGGCAAGAAGGTCAGAGCGCCTGGATGAAGTAAGCAGGGGCTGGGGATGTCGATTGGACTGGAGGTGAGTGACAAGTACACCACGGCCCTGGAGCGAAGAAAGAGGTTTGGGTGTGGGGCCAGGTGATTGGGTGACTCCTGGCCCCCAGGAAGCCATGGGCTGGCTGTGGTCATCACTCTGGCTGGTTATGGGGCAGTGTGTGAGCTGCTGGGCTATGCTGGGGGTTCTGGTGAGAGGACTCTCGGCCCGTGGTGACCTGGGTCGTGACAGATACTGTGGCAGGAGAGGAGAAGCCCCTCGAAAGACGGCTGCATGCTTTAAAGTCTCTGATTTCCCTACCAGAGTCAGTTTCTAGCCTGGCCAAGGCAGAAAGAGCATGAGTGTGGGGGGAGGGGGTCAAATGATATTCCTCCCGCCGGGAGTGGGCCTGGCCCCTCTCTCTGGCCTCTGTCCACGAGCGCGTCACCGCAGTCCCACCCAGTGCCTCTCTGCATGCTAGGCCACCTCCCTTTCATGTTAGCACTGGGGGAGGGGGCAGGGGGGGGGAGGGGGTGGCAGACACACATGGCTTCTCTTCCCTATCCCGGCATCATCTCCCAGCCTCTGCTGGGCATCTGTGGCACAGTGTCAGTTGCCCTGGGCTTTGCCCCCAGGTGGGGCACCACTCTCACTCAAACACACAGCCTGTGGTCTGAGCGTGTGAGGTTCTACCTCGGGTCCAGGGCCTGGCCAACCTCTCCATGCACTTCCACCAGCCTCGCCACGTCAGCATGTGTCTTTTCGAGCCCCCACCCCAGAGCCCGCCTTGAACTCCTCTGCCCCAGCCAGCTGCCAGCCCCCCTCTCCCACCACGGCAGGTGGTCCTCCCCAGAGGCTGCCCCCAGTCCTGCACCCAGCCCCAGGCGGCGCCCGCTCACTGGTGCAGCCGCCGCGGGCCCCTTCCCTGCGAGGCTGAAGCAAGCACAGTGGAATTCCCGGGCAGTTGGGGTCTTTCACTGCTGTTTTTCTTGGCCAGGTCTTATCACAAATTAGTGGGGAAGCCCGAAGGTTAGGGTTTCAGTGAGTTCAGCAGAATCCGAGCAGCGAGGAGCGGGCCTCCCGCCGCTCCAAGTCAGAGCACACTTGACCTGCAGGGCCCTGCAAATTCTGGGGTCCAGGACGACTCCCCAGGCAGGTGAGCCTCATGCCGAGAGGGGCCAGGGCCAGGGGAGGCTCCACGCATGCGGATGGGTTTGCCCCCTGCCCTGCCCCCCCCCGGGCCACGCCTTCAGCTGGACGTGTGAACTGGGAGTTCAGGCTGGCAGCTGAGGTGCCCCATGGTGCCTAGAACTCACTCTGCCCTGAGCCTTCTCCAGAGCTGAGTTTGGCCTAGAACCCCTTGCCATGTGCACCCGGGCGGGGCGTGGCTACCCAGAACCACGTAGACCTGGTGTGCCCCTGGGGGCCACAGCTGACCTGTCTCAGCATGCCACATACCTACACACTGGATTTGAACCCAACGATCCATGACTCAAGAACTAGAAATGACCTAACGTTTGCGAGCTACTCATAACAATAACTGCATTACTCAGTCTATACTTTCACATACAACCAATTTATTCCACCCCCTTCCCTCACCCACAGGCGCCCCGGGGCCACTGCTGCCACCCCTCGGCATCCAGGTTGGTCCCTTCCCCATCCCCACCACCCCGAGGCCTGGCGCCGCCTCTCCATCCTCCGGTTGGAGCCTTTGAGTCACTGCCCCATCGCACAGCGGAGGGGAAGTGGGGCCGAAGCCGGGCTCGCCATCAAGAGCTTCACCAGCGATCGCACGTGCCCCGGCCACCCCTTCCCCATCCTCACCCCTCATCCTGCCCACAGCCCCTCTGTGTCTCCTTGGCAAGTCCTGGGGTGTGGAAAGAGAGGAAGTGGCATAGAGCTAGGCAGGTGGCTGGAGACATACGCATGCCCCTAGCTCAGTGCCCAGGCTGGGAGGTGACTGCAGATGGGTCCTTCTCAGGTGACCCCAGCTCACAGGGCAGCCTGACCTCTTGCCTTTCCCTTCTCGGCAGGCTGGCCTGACCCCTGCGTCGGCCCCGCCCACTGTGAAGAAACCCAATCTGGGCAGGGGACAGCGGCCTGGAGCTCTGGAGGTTTAGGGCCACCTGAGGGCTCTCCACGCTGACGGAGTGCGTGGTTCCATGTGGACGGTGTCCTGTGAGGGCAGCGGACTGTCCACCAGGCTGGCCTGGATGTTGTGTTTTTCTCGCATCTCTCCTACCTGGTCTCCCTGTTGTGGCCTGTAATGATCTGCTCTGCCGACCTGTAGGCCTTAGCCGTGATAGACAGCAGGGCCCTTGGGCCACTGAGTTTGGGGACAACATTGTCCCCTTGAGCCTCAGGGGAGACGTTAGATGTTGTTCCTTCTTGTCAACTCCATCACCCCTGAGCTGTGTCTGGGCATGCAGGCTTCTTTACAGGGTCACCATCTGGCCTCCCAGAGCAAGTCCTTGGCTGGGAGGCTGTGGGCAGGGCAGGACACTGAGTAAGCGGCAAGGAAGGATTGGTGGGTGCCTGGAAAGAGTCCCTCAGGACACCAGAGGGTCTCTGTGTCCCTCACTATTCACAGCCCCGATGCCGTGGACCACCTAGGGTCACTTTGGCAGCTATGGAAGCTTGTGGAGCTTAATAGTTGGAAGGAAGGAAGGAAGGAAAAGGGGTAGGAAAGAAGGGAGGAGGAGAGGGGAAAAAAGGAAAGGAGGGAGGGAAGGGGGAAGAGGGAGAAAGGGAAGAATGAAGGAAGACAGGGAACCAGGCCAAGAGCAAGGCTAACATCTCTGAACCCCATTTCTCCTGTCCCCCACAGAGTTCAGTCTTCTCCGTCTATAGCCACTCACAGCCTGCAGTCTTCTCAACTCCTTTCCCACTGGCGTCACCCTGACCTTCCTAGGCCAAACACCAACAGTAGCTCTGTCTTCAGCTTCTGGTGGCCTACCAGCAGGGGTTGGCTTGCCAGGCTCTCCCTCCAGGGCTCTTGTGCAAGCTCTGCCTTTGTCCTGAGCCCCGATGGCTGGCTTCGGACCTCTGCAGTCAGGGCTCAAACCCTAGCTGAGCTATGAACCTCACTTGTGATCTTGGCTCCTGCCAAGGCTCCGCCTTGGATGCCACATGCTTCTGCCAACCCCCGCCCCCAAGCCGTGCCTCTACCCAGGCATGTCGTGACATCTCAGTCAACATGGAGAGCTCAGATTTGCTCCCACCAGAAGCTCGAGTCCTGTTCCCTCCCTGCTAACCTAGGCCACAAGGCCGCATCTGCTTCCCCAAGGCCTGTTTCTATGCTGCTTTCTTGTTTCAGGATCTGATCCTCCCCGCTTCCCCAGCCCAGCTGTGCCCAGAGTCCAGGTACCACCAGCTCCACTCCGTCCCTGCACTGGCCCTCCCGTCACCATTCCCTTGGCGCTGGCTGGCCACCTAGTTGCTATGCTCCTGTGGTCATGGTCCACAGAAGGCCGCCACCATAAGGTCCTCAAGGCCTAGGACCCCCACCCCTGCCTCGAATACTCTCCCAGTGGTCACTCTGCCCTCCCGCCACATTGGCCTCCTTGTGCTTCCTGGCCTAGGTCCGGCTCCTCCCCTAGGTCCTGATATGGCACCTCCTCCTCTCCTTCTGGTCTTGGCCCAGCCCCTGCCCTCGGGGAAGGCTGCTCCCTGCATCCGTCCATATCCACTGCATGGCTAGGGCACGGCCCTGCTGGGCTGCTCTCCACCTTTGAATCCGAAGGACAGGGCACTCTGTGCGGGGAGATTCCGCCCTTCTCCCCCCACCCCCCCCCACTCCCAGCCTGGCCCAGCGCCATTGCTCCCTGTGCAGATGAGGTTCTGGGGTAACCCGGAGGCAGCTGAGCCTCGTCCCCCCCATGGTACCTGGATCCCCGAGGTACTTGCTCAGGTGGTGGCGAGTACAAAGCTCGGGGCTGGCAAGGGGGAGGAAAAGTGGGTGATCAGGGTTTCCCTTAGGTCCTAACAGCCCTGGCCGAGTGACCTCAGCCAGGGCCCACAGGTGGGCATGGGTGCCAGCGTGCCTCGTGACTTGGCTGTTCATGGCAGCTGTGGCCCCGCCCCCACCCTGTGGGCTAAGGCTCCACCTGTGGCTCTGACTGGGGTCCCTCTTCATGTCCCACCCTCACCCCAGCCTCAGGACAGGCCAGCTTTATTTGCTTCTTTCTGTACAGTGCTCACTAGCCCGGTAAGGCATCGCCAGAGGCTCCCCCTCCCCTTTCCACCCTCACCTAGCCTGCTTTTCTTCACCTGTCACTTCTGAGAGCCCTGAGCCCTGAGGGGCAGGCACACACACACTCTCCAGCTTGCTGGCTCCTCTGAATCCAGCCTCGCAGGGGGGTGGGGGTGCCCTTCCCACGCCCTGCCCTAGGTGGGAGCCCGGGAGGCCATCTAAATCCTGGTACAGATGGAACCAAGCCTCCTGCGGGTCCTACGAGGGTTCCCTTGAGACTGGCAGTCAAGTGTCATGGGAGGCCTCAGGGAGGCCACCAAAGTCTCTCCACAGTAGGCGGGCAAAGGCTGTCTAAGGGCTGGGGCTGTGTGACAAGAGGGCCAGCCCAGCAGCTTCGGTGGTTGACACAAGGAGCTTGTGGAGTGGCCTCTGGCCAGGGGCTGCAAAAGCAGGTCCAGCCGCAAGGGACGAGGACAGGGTGATCCCCAGGACCCCTGCCCGTGAAGGCAGGCGACACAGGAATTAAATCCCAGAGTGCTGGAGTGCATTCACAACCCCCGTGGGGGCCCAGTGAGGCCCAAATCAGCTTATTCGTTGTTTCGGAACAAAGGCCGCAGGGGCTGGGGGCCTCATACACAGACCCCACTGGGAGCCCTCTAATGAGACCTCCAGGAAAACAAAGGGGAAGATATTGGGGTGGGTGTTTGGAAACTTGAGTTTCTTGTTGGAGTTGCTCTGGCCCTCCAGGTTGGCCTTGCAGCGCTCAGAGCAGACGGCCTTAGTTAGACAAGCCTCATCAGCCTGGCGCACGTACACACGTGTACACACACACACACACACACACACACACTACAAGCTTTGAAACACAAAACACTCTTCTCCTATCTGGGCCTGGCTTCCACAGGGGGTGGCAGCAGGCTGGGCTAGAAAGCTGTGTCTGGGGCCCTGAAGCACTACAGAGGCTGAGCCTGCAACAGGGAGACCAGGGAAGAGTCTCACCTCTGTTGGGTAGCGCGAGGCCTCACCTCTCCACCCAACCCCACGGAGTGAGGACACGTGGAATTCATGGGTATAACGTTCTATAGGGTGCAAGAGAAAGATGGCCCATGGGTTCTGGTTCTGAAACCAAAGCCTGCCAAAGGAGGACATGCCTGAAACTACACACGCAGGTCTCATTTCAGGTCCTGGGGTCCTCCAGGACCCCAGGCCCCAGGAGGGCATCACCCGTGGAGGCTGCTCACAGAAGGCCCCGGGCAGGAAAGGGTTAATAATGTGATGGTCTCTGGCCACCCTGGGTCCCACTTCTCTCCTAGAGGCAGCCGGTGACCTTCAGGAGCTGCTTCTGCTCTGGGAGGCCCTCCCAGGGCCAGGGGCCCCTCCCACCTTCAGCTGTCCCCAAAGGAGGTCAGCACGTACTCAGCTTAAAGCAGGCCTGACCGCAGTTCAGCCCCAGAAGGCCACCGAGCCAGGAAGCTGGTGGCTGAGCGTGCACATGGAACAGACGTGAATGGCCGCCATGCACACGTGCCTTTCTAAAGGCGCTACCTGGCAGAACGGAGCGGATCATCTCGTCTCACGGGTCATCTCGGCTTATGTCATGGGTGTGGAGGACTTCTGGGCTCTCTGATGTGCTAGAAGTTTCTTCTAGTGAGTTGGGGGATGGAAAAGGACACCACTGACTCACCCGGAGACCTGGCAGTGGGAAACTGCATTGGGAGCATGAGCGTGTCGGCTGGAGGCACCCCGGGGGCCCCAGAACGATGGTGATGTTCCAGTCCCCCTGAGCATCTGATCCACAGCATGGAGACCTTCAATGCCTGCCACCAGTGGTCATGGCCACGCAGAGCTGGTCACCCAACGTGGTGCCCGCTGTGTGTATTCGGGTGTGGGGTTCCCCAAGGGCCCATCCAACTTCTGGATGAAAACCTTATAGCAATCAGACCTAGTTCTTGGGGGGACACTGCCTCTGCCCTCCTCCCCACTGCTTGCCCGCATTCTGAGAGCACTACCTTAGAAGGCCCAGTTGAGAATAATCCTGATCCTGGGGACCCCAATCTAGCTGTGGGTGGAGAGTAAAGGAGAATGTGGTGGGACACAAGTGCAAGGAGAGAATCTAGCCAGTTCAAGGCTAGCCTGAGTCAGAAGTGTGGGGGCTACTGGGGTTCAGGCATGGTAGTGGAGCGAGGTGAGACAGGGTAAGGAGGGGCAGAGGAAGCCAGCAGGCAGGGGGAGGGCCTCCTGTCCCCGAGGGCAGGGGACGGACTTGAAGGGTTTAAGCCAGGATGGGGCATGTCAGGCCTGACAACCCTGAGCTCACCTGGAGGAGGGAGATGGTGAGCGGTGGAGGCCCTGAGACTACACCCTGTCAACAGAGCAAAACAAGATTCACTTCCATAGCAGACATGCCCAGCCCAGCCTCAGGCCCCAGGAGACAAAGCGCAGCTTCGTCTTTTGTCTCAGTGGCCCCACAAGGTGGGGGGGCATGGAGCTCCCATGGAGGGAGAACCCCCAGGAGGCCCTGGGACACGTGGCTGTCCAGAGCCCCACACCCACTGGGAACACAGATAGGTGTGGGGGCCACTGTGAGCTGCTCTCCTCTCTCCATCCATTCCCATCTCCCAGCACTGTCTCCACTGGGAGAGTTTGTGTCACAAGCAAAATCAAAAGGCCAGGAAGCATGGCCTGAGGA